>NC_091283.1:698818922-699121952 GCF_032444005.1 Ranitomeya imitator
CGCTTAGTGCGCTTAGGACAATCAGAGATAGCATGAGTGGAATCACCACAGTAGAAACACAGCCCATTCAGACGTCTGTGTTCTTGCCGTTCAACTCTGGTCAAAGTCCTATCGCACTGCATAGGCTCAGGTTTAAGCTCAGGTAATACCGCCAAATGGTGCACAGATTTACGCTCACGCAAGCGTCGACCGATCTGAATGGCCAAAGACATAGACTCATTCAAACCAGCAGGCATAGGAAATCCCACCATGACATCCTTAAGGGCTTCAGAGAGACCCTTTCTGAACATAGCTGCCAGCGCAGATTCATTCCATTGAGTGAGCACGGACCACTTTCTAAATTTCTGTCAATATACCTCTATCTCATCCTGACCCTGACAAAGAGCCAGCAAATTTTTCTCTGCCTGATCCACTGAATTAGGTTCATCGTACAGCAATCCGAGCGCCAGGAAAAACGCATCGATATTACTCAATGCAGGATCTCCTGGCGCAAGAGAAAATGCCCAGTCCTGAGGGTCGCCGCGCAAAAAAGAAATAACAATCAAAACCTGTTGAACTGGATCACCAGAGGAGCGAGGTTTCAAGGCCAGAAATAATTTACAATTATTTTTGAAACTCAGAAACTTAGTTCTATCTCCAAAAAACAAATCAGGAATAGGAATTCTTGGTTCTAACATAGATTTCTGATCAATAGTGTCTTGAATCTTTTGTACTCTTGCCGAGAGCTGATCCACAAATGAAGACAGACTTCTAATGTCCATCGCTACACCTGTGTACTGAACCACCCAAATGTCTAGGGGGAAAAAAAGGCAAAACACAGTGCAAAGAAAAAAAAATGGTCTCAGAACTTCTTTTTTCCCTCTATTGAGAATCATTAGTACTTTTGGCTTCCTGTACTGTTATGAAAGGCAATTCAGTACCACAATGGACATAGCGGTCAGAGCACATACAGTGATCTGACAATAACCCAAAATCATAGAACGAGCTCTGAGACGTGGGAACTCTGCAGACCGCAATCCCTAATCCTCTCCAAACACTAGAGGCAGCTGTGGATTGCGCCTAACTCTGCCTATGCAACTCGGCACAGCCTGAGAAACTAACTAGCCTGAAGATAGAAAATAAGCCTACCTTGCCTCAGAGAAATACCCCATAGGAAAAGGCAGTCCCCCACATATAATGACTGTGAGTTAAGATGAAAAGACAAACGTAGAGATGAAATAGATTCAGCAAAGTGAGGCCCGACTTTCTTAACAGAGCGAGGATAGAAAAGGTAACTTTGCGGTCTACACAAAACCCTAAAGAAAACCACGCAAAAGGGGCAAAAAGACCCTCCGTACCGAACTAACGGCACGGAGGTACACCCTTTGCGTCCCAGAGCTTCCAGCAACAAATTAGACAAGCTGGACAGAAAAAATGGCAAACAAATAGCAAAGAAGAACTTAGCTATGCAGAGCAGCAGGCCACAGGAATGATCCAGGGAAAAGCAAGTCCAACACTGGAACATTGACAGGAAGCCAGGATCAAAGCATTAGGTGGAGTTAAGTAGAGAAGCACCTAACGACCTCACCAGATCACCTGAGGGAGGAAACTCAGAAGCCGCAGTACCACTTCCCTCCACCAACAGAAGCTCACAGAGAGAATCAGCCGAAGTACCACTTGTGACCACAGGAGGGAGCTCTGCCACAGAATTCACAACAGTGCTGCACCCATCCTGCGTCCCCATCCTGTCATGTGCTGCACCCATCCTGCGTCCCCATCCTGTCATGTGCTGCACCCATCCTGCGCCCCATCCTGTCATGTGCTGCACCCATCCTGCGCCCCATCCTGTCATGTGCTGCACCCATCCTGCGTCCCCATCCTGTCATGTGCTGCACCCATCCTGCGTCCCCATCCTGTCATGTGCTGCACCCATCCTGCGTCCCCATCCTGTCATGTGCTGCACCCATCCTGCGTCCCCATCCTGGTATGTGCTGCACCCATCCTGCGTTCCCATCCTGCGTCCCCATCCTGGTATGTGCTGCAACCATCCTGCGTCCCCATCCTGCGTCCCCATCCTGGTATGTGCTGCACCCATCCTGCGTCCCCATCCTGTCATGTGCTGCACCCTTCCTGCGCCCCCATCCTGGTATGTGCTGCACCCATCCTGCGTCCCCATCCTGCGTCCCCATCCTGGTATGTGCTGCAACCATCCTGCGTCCCCATCCTGGTATGTGCTGCACCCATCCTGCGTCCCCATCCTGTCATGTGCTGCACCCATCCTGCGTCCCCATCCTGTCATGTGTTGCACCCATCCTGCGTCCCCATCCTGCGTCCCCATCCTGTCATGTGCTGCACCCATCCGGGGGTCTGAGCAGGCGGGGACACCGGCGCGCTGTGGGGGTCAGGTGCCGGTATCGCCGTCAGCTCAGGCCCCCCAGCACTTACTATACTCACCTGTCTGTCTCGTTCCAGCGCTGCGCGCCGCCATCTTCCCGGTCTCCTGGCTGTGACTGGTCAGTCAGAGGGCGGTGCCGGCCACAGGCCGAAGACCAGGAAGATGGCGGCGCTCAGCGGTGGAACGCAGGACAGGTGAATATGGCCGATACTCACCCTCCTGGCGGTCCCTGCTTCTATGTTGGAGATCGCGGTGTGCGTTCAGTGTGAACGCATACCGCGATCTCCCGGGAGTGTCACTCTGTGAGGCCCAGACTGCGCCGGCGCTTGCGCCTGCGCAGTCTATAAAGGCTTCGGACAGAGTGACGCTCCCAGCGTTTAATATATATATATATATCAGTGAGAAACATACATATACCTTTCATATAGCGCTAGATAGCATAATGAGGGACACTGCGGCAGTCCCGCTGTCCCCTGACTGCCGGGCCTCTGCATGGCTACCCCTGGTCTCCCACGGGGTGACGGCGCTAGTGATTGGTGGCCGCGCCGCCGGGGGCGTGGCCTCATTTGAAAAGGGGACGGGCGCGCCTCACTTGGCTTCTGGTTTTCCCATTCTGAACCCGGACCTGGTTGGGGCTGCCGGTGACATGGACCCGCTCCAGGAGGCGGTGAGGGAAAAAATTAGCAGGGAGGGCAGCGAATGGCTGGCGGCTTTGCTGGCCGGGAGCATCTCCCTCCCTGCGGTGAGCCAGGCTATGCCGTCGGGCGGGCGGCGATCTAGCAGAGCCTCCCGACCGCCGGCTCGCCTGAGCCCGCCAATTAATTTGAAGAGGAGCGTGTGTGGTTCAAGCGCGCGCGCTTCCTCACACGTGGGCGGCAGACAGCGCGTCTCAGCATCAGGGGTCGGACAGGCACAGGAGAGAGTTATACTTAAGCCTACCAGCGCCGCTTATTCGGTGGGTACTACTCCTAGGGGAGGGGGTTTACAGCAACAGCCTCTGGGCGCTGTATCTGGGTCAGGGCTGGTACCTGCTGCTAGTATGGGGGAGTTCAAGGGTCATCTGCGTCATCGCAGGAGGCTGAGGGAGTAGGAGAGTCACGAGATTGTTTCCCCGACTCCACAACCAATGGGAGAAAGTAGCAATAATACAGGGAGGGGGTGGGAGGCATTGATAGCAGCCCAACAGCAGGTACGTTCCGCCTCAGTATTCGGGCAACTAACTGTTGCTGGCCACGTGGGGGTTAGAGTGGAATCCCCTTTCCCCTCATGCTCATTGATTTTTACAACACCTCCTTCACAAATACCTGGGGGGCAAGTAGTTCCATCGCAAATGGCAGCAGGAGAACATCAGAACGCCTTAGCAGTCTTATCGCTGGTGGCAACCGATGTTGGACCTCCCGCACAGGGTGCTGGCACCCCGGCTCTGGTTAGCGTTCAGAGCGCGGGTAACCGCTCCCCGCGCAGCTTCTCCTCTTCATCGTCGTCCGGACACTATCGCCGACGCCGGAAAAGGCGTAGGGAGCATTACAGTAGTAGGGGGCATTCCCATAGGTCCAGATCCAGCCGTCGCAGCAGGCGGTCTAGAGCGTCAAGGTGGCGTTCTCCATCCTCGTTGGGTAGTTCATCCAGCCGGTCTCGTCGACATGTTTCATCACGCCACAGGTCCACGTCCCGAGTGGAAGGGCGAAGTGCTACCAACCACGAAACTCGAGCAGAGCCGTCCGGAGCCTAATATGTAACCCGGTGAGTACGCCTTTACTGGGGCTTGGGGCGGTGACAGGGGCAATACGGTGAAATTAGCGGACACGGCGATCCTGTTTAGCACTGGTGGCGGCAGGATTTTTGTGAATCCCAGGTTGCTACAACCGGCAGCACCGCCCAAACCCTCCCTCCCCGCCCGGACATTTACAAAGATGGACTCTTTTGCGGTGTTCCACCCCTAGGTTCACATCTAGACATTAGCGTAAAGGAACAAATTTGGGCTAACGAGTTCATCGACATTTGGTCCCTCGTATCCACCGAGCAGCACTCGGTGGATAAGGAGAGACGGGTGGGCGAAAAAGTGTACGACAGGAAGCCGAAGGTAGCCAAAACTATCAACAATTGGCTGCAGGCTTTCGCGGTTCTAGGTTGCGTGATGGGGGAGAAGCACCCGGAATGCTGTTCCGAGCTGTTCATTTATTTAGACAGCATCATCTACAGTTCGTACAAGTCCCACGGCGGTTCGGCATTGTTGAAATATGATGAAGATTTCCACCGTTGGCTATCCGTTAACCCACATTTAGGGTGGGGGGTCAAGGCCACTGTTTCCTGGTTGCGCTTAATGATGGCCCAGAAAACCTTGCAGCCCTTTCCCGCTTCGCCCGCCAGCTCTGCCAACAGTGCAGGGTCGGCGGTTATACGAAGACCTGGCACTTGTTGGCTGTTCAACGAGGGCCACTGAAAATTTTATGGATTATGCAAATACAAGCACGAATGTTCCGTTTGCGGGGAAACCATTCTGCATCCAAATGCACAAGACCACCTCAAAAATCAAATAGCAGCAAGACACCCGCAGGGGGTGAACCATTTGACACCAGTGAGCGTAAAAAACATGGAACCGTGGTTGGCCAAGTACCCCAATAAACCGGCCGCGGCACAGCTCAGTTTCGGGTTTTCTTTCGGTTTTTTCATCCCTTTCATTTTTTCGGACAAACCTCAGTTGGCCCCCAATTTCAAATCTGCTAAAGACTTCCCAGTTATTCTGTACGAAAAATTGAATAAGGAAATTCAAGCAGGATGCTTCCAGGGCCCATTCGACGTTCCACCCTTTTATAACTTACGAGTTTCCCCGTTGGGCATAGTTCTTAAAAAAGAGCAGGGAAAATACCGGCTAATTCACCATTTGTCTTACCCAAAAGGCAGATCGGTGAACGACGGCATCCCGGGCGATGACACCGCGGTAACGTATATACCTTTTGACAGAGCCATTGAAATGGTCAGAAAAGCTGGGCCAGGGGCCCTTATGGCCAAATCAGACATTGAATCCGCCTTCCGCCTGCTCCCGGTCCACCCGGATTGCTATCACCTGTTAGGTGCCATGTGCCGTTACTACTACGACACATGCCTCCCTATGGGATGCTCAATTTCCTGACATTATTTTGAAATGTTTAGCACATTTCTGGAATGGGTCGCCTGTAAAGTAACGCGTTTGTCATCTATTACGCACTACCTCGATGACTTTTTGTTAGTGGGACCGGCAAATTCGGAATCGTGTTCCCAGGCCCTGACTCAATTTAAGGATTTCATGTCCCATTTCGGTGTACCTCTGTCCCCGGAAAAAACGATCGGTCCTGTCCCCGTAATCGCTTTCCTCGGGATCGAAATTGATTCGGTTGCCATGGAATTCAGGTTGCCCCAGGACAAGATTGCGAAGCTGTTATATCTAATCGAGGGGTGCTTATTGGTCGGTAAGGTGTTTCTCTAGTTCAAATGCAATCTCTTCTCGGTTCCTTGAATTTCGCTTGTAAGATAATGTCGATGGGCAGAGTTTTTTCTCGCAGGTTGATTCTTGCCACGAGAGGCGTGAGGCAACTTCACCACAGGATCAGGATCACCGCCCCACTGCGTAGTGATCTGATCATGTGGCAGCGATTCCTTAATACCTACAATGGTAAAACGTGTTTTCAGGATGAGGACTGCGATAGCCACAGCCTGGGCCTAACGTTCGGACCAGCGGGTCCGGTAGGTTTCAGCGTTCGTTTCAAGGACCAGAAGTGCGTTGGCACATGGCCTGAATCTTGGGTTGGCAGAGCATGGCCTCGGGACCCGATCTTAACGGAGCTGTTTCCCCTGGCGGCTGCCATGGAACTTTGGGGCCAGCTTTTTTGCAACAAGTGCATCCGACTGCAGCTCAGAACGGACAGCGCTACACATGCCATTAATTTCCTGTCATCTTCCTCTTTACCTGTCATAAAGATTGGTTTCATTGTTTTGAGATGTTTGGAGTTTAACGTGTGGATGAAAGCGAGCGTTGGTAACAGTGATAATGACAGTTTAACGAATGTCAAACATTGGTCTGATTCACAGGAACGGTGTGGTCAGCACCGGAGGGAACAACCGCGAATTCTGGAATGCCCTCCTTCGGTTTGGGATGTCTTGGAGAATTAATTCCCCTGATAAGGTCATCCATCGCTCCGTCTACTTGGAGAGCATATGGTAAGGCGTGGGATGAGTGGTGTAGTTTAGCAGCAGATAAACCGGTAGGTACTTCGGACTCCCTGAGGGTTCAGGTCACTTTGGCATTCCTGGCCTCCGGGGTTTCGGGAGCGGTGGCTCGTAACCGCATATCGGGCGTGGTTTTTCATTTTAAATTACGCGGTTGGTCCGATTCAACCAAGCATTTTTTGATTGGACAAGTACTAAAAGGCTGGCGTCGGGTAAGCGCGCGGAACGACCAAAGGAGGCCCATTTCCTTCCCGCTCCTGGCCAATTTAGTGAAGGCTTCGGGCAATGTTTGTGACTCCGTTTACGAAGCCACGTTGATCTCAGCGGCTTTCAGCCTGGCGTTTTTCGGGGCCATCCGGGTCAGCGAGATACTCCCCTCGTCCCGCCACAGGGCAGGTGGCCTGCAGCTGGACGACATAGAGATTTGCGACAACGGCTTGAGGGTTAGAGTGCGCAGATCCAAAACTGACCAGGAAGGTAGGGGCACTTGGTTCCCGCTGTTTGCCATAAAAGGGACGATTTGCCCATTGGCGTTAATCAACAGTTATATGCAGGTTAGGAGCAGTGGGGCTCAATTTTTCGTTCATGAGAACGGCTCTCCCCTATTTTCGTGTCAGTTTTTGGCGGTCCTTAGGCACACGCTGTCATTCCTAGGTCCTCCCGCGTCAGATTTCTGTACATTTAGGATCGGCGCGGCTACAGAAGCCTCCAAGGCGGGTCTTTTTGAATCAGATATTCAAAGGGTTGGCAGATGGAGGTCTCGTTGTTTCACCAGGTATATCAGGCCCGAATTAGTTCTGTAAGAGCATTTCATGAGGGGTATACTTTTATACAAGTTTCCTGATGTTCTGTTCCCTGGCTTGCATTTTGTTTTGCTTAATAACACCTTTAATTTGTTTCAGATGGTATGCGGCCCAGCATATGGCTGGTGGGTCATTCATACATATATTGGGCAGCTCGGCGTGCTGAATTGTGCCCAGGAGGACGATCGCTCGGCTTCACAGGAATGGACGTTATCTGGCGTGGCACGAGGGGTCTTACCTGGTCTCAAGTCCTTCCGGAAGTTGTGCGTATCGTATGAGTTGCGTCTTCCCCGACAGTGGTGGTTATTCATGCCGGAGGGAACGACCTGGCTTCTTTTCCTCTCACTGAACTGTTGACCCTTATGAGAGCCAATTTGGACAAATTTCTGGGTTTCTTTCCAGTAATGCGTTTGGTTTGGTCGGAGCTGATTCCTAGGTTGGTTTGGCGAGGCGCCAGAGAGCTGAGCGACATGGAAAGATCTAGACGCACTTTAAACCAACGGATATCTCGTTTTATCAGATTTAAGAATGGTGCTGTGGTGAGGCACCACTGATTAGAGGGGGATAATTCGGGTTTTCTCCTCCCAGATGGGGTCCATCTTAATGACGCTGGTTTGGATATTTTTCTGGATGGTCTTCGGGAAGGGGTGGTGCAGGCACTCCATTCTTTGGGTGGGTTGTAGATCGGGTCACGGGCTACTCCGTGGCGGAATGGGTGGAGATTCTGGTGGTGAAGATACCTGAACAGGGAAACCGGAAGGCAGACAATCTCCCTACACCCGATTGGTTGGCAAATTTTGCCGGTTTTAAGCTGAGACCATAATTTTAAGCCAAAAGAAAAAGATGGAAGTTATTTGAATAAGTTCTTTCATAAATAAACAAGTTATATTGAAATAGGCATGTGTGGTGTCACTTTGAGGGAAAAGAGTTTTTCTGGGTCGCGGTAGTCAAACCGGTAATTCAATTGCCGGCTTTTGCTATCTCCTTCCCGAACCCGACAGTATATGAGACATGGCTTACATACAGTAATCCATTTCATATCCCTTAGATTTTTACATATTCATCACTAATAATGTTGGAAGTGTTTGTGTGTAAAACTTTGGATCTCTAGGTGTTAAAATAAAGGGTTAAATCACGGAAAAAACATTAGCAAGGTGACATTAAAACTTAATAACCACATATCCCACCGCTACACGGGAATGGGAAGAGAGGCTAAGTGCCGGAATAGGCGCATCTTCCAGATGTGCCTTTTCTGGGGTGGCTGGGGGCAGATGTTTTTAGCCGGGGGGGCCAATAACCATGGTCCCTCTCTAGGCTATTAATATCTGCCCTCAGTCACTGGCTTTCCCACTCTGGCGGAGAAAATTGTGTGGGAGCCCACGCCAGTTTTTCCGTGAATTAACCCTTTATTTTAACACCTAGAGCTCCCATATTTTACACACAAACACTTCTAACATTATTAGTGAGGAATATGCAAATATATAACAGATATGAGATGTTTTACTGTATGTAAACCATGTCTCATATACTGTCGGGTTTGGGAAGGAGATGGCAAAAGCTGGCAATTGAATTACCAGCTTTTATGCTTTCTAGCTCTGTATTAAATATATATATATATATATATATATATATATATATATATATATATATATATATATATACACAGTGGGGCAAAAAAGTATTTAGTCAGTCAGCAATAGTGCAAGTTCCACCACTTAAAAAGATGAGAGGCGTCTGTAATTTACATCATAGGTGGACCTCAACTATGGGAGACAAACTGAGAAAAAAAAATCCAGAAAATCACATTGTCTGTTTTTTTAACAATTTATTTGCATATTATGGTGGAAAATAAGTATTTGGTCAGAAACAAACAATCAAGATTTCTGGCTCTCACAGACCTGTAACTTCTTCTTTAAGAGTCTCCTCTTTCCTCCACTCATTACCTGTAGTAATGGCACCTGTTTAAACTTGTTATCAGTATAAAAAGACACCTGTGCACACCCTCAAACAGTCTGACTCCAAACTCCACAATGGTGAAGACCAAAGAGCTGTCAAAGGACACCAGAAACAAAATTGTAGCCCTGCACCAGGCTGGGAAGACTGAATCTGCAATAGCCAACCAGCTTGGAGTGAAGAAATCAACAGTGGGAGCAATAATTAGAAAATGGAAGACATACAAGACCACTGATAATCTCCCTCGATCTGGGGCTCCACGCAAAATCCCACCCCGTGGGGTCAGAATGATCACAAGAACGGTGAGCAAAAATCCCAGAACCACGCGGGGGGACCTAGTGAATGAACTGCAGAGAGCTGGGACCAATGTAACAAGGCCTACCATAAGTAACACACTACGCCACCATGGACTCAGATCCTGCCGTGCCAGACGTGTCCCACTGCTTAAGCCAGTACATGTCCGGGCCCGTCTGAAGTTTGCTAGAGAGCATTTGGATGATCCAGAGGAGTTTTGGGAGAATGTCCTATGGTCTGATGAAACCAAACTGGAACTGTTTGGTAGAAACACAACTTGTCGTGTTTGGAGGAAAAAGAATACTGAGTTGCATCCATCAAACACCATACCTACTGTAAAGCATGGTGGTGGAAACATCATGCTTTGGGGCTGTTTCTCTGCAAAGGGGCCAGGATGACTGATCCGGGTACATGAAAGAATGAATGGGGCCATGTATCGTGAGATTTTGAGTGCAAACCTCCTTCCATCAGCAAGGGCATTGAAGATGAAACGTGGCTGGGTCTTTCAACATGACAATGATCCAAAGCACACCGCCAGGGCAACAAAGGAGTGGCTTCGTAAGAAGCATTTCAAGGTCCTGGAGTGGCCTAGCCAGTCTCCAGATCTCAACCCTATAGAAAACCTTTGGAGGAAGTTGAAAGTCCGTGTTGCCAAGCGAAAAGCCAAAAACATCAGTGCTCTAGAGGAGATCTGCATGGAGGAATGGGCTAACATACCAACAACAGTGTGTGGCAACCTTGTGAAGACTTACAGAAAACGTTTGACCTCTGTCATTGCCAACAAAGGATATATTACAAAGTATTGAGTTTAAATTTTGTTTCTGACCAAATACTTATTTTCCACCATAATATGCAAATAAAATGTTAAAAAAACAGACAATGTGATTTTCTGGATTTTTATTTCTCAGTTTGTCTCCCATAGTTAAGGTCTACCTATGATGTAAATTACAGACGCCTCTCATCTTTTTAAGTGGTGGAACTTGCACTATTGCTGACTGACTAAATACTTTTTTGCCCCACTGTATATATATATATATATATATATATATATATATATATATATATATATATATATATATATATATATATATATATATATATATATATATATATATATATATATGTGTGTCTGACTGCCTTGGTAGGCATACAAAAACTATGGTAATTTGAGTTGGTACTTTTATGACAAAAACTTTAGACAAAAATTAGCTTTATATCAACCAGTGAAATCGGGTGTTAAAGATGTAGGTTTATGGGTTAACCTAATACTTCCTGGTAAGTCATCTAATTTACCACGTCAGGTACCAACTAAAACCACTTTTAGAAAAGGTATATGCTTTGCTTTCAAAGAAGCGCAGTGTAAATTGCCTAATTCTTGCAGGTACAAACATGAATGTTCCTTTTGTAGAGGGTCGTACCCGATGGCCAGGTGTTTTAAAAAAGCAAAGCTGCCGGGTTAGCCCTCAACAAAAGAATATTTCAATAAAGGTATCGAGTCCAGTAAATCTGGAGAAAATGCAATGGTGGTTAGAACTGTACCCAGATCGCAGGATGGCCAAACTGCTAACTGAAGGTTTTAATGACGGTTTTTCAATCCCACATTTTACAGGTGAAAGTGCGTCCAGAGGTGGTAGAAAGGAAATTAGAAAAATAAATTACGGTATATGCGGTTGAGTGGCAGGTCCATTTAAGCGCCACCTTCTGACAATTTCCGTTTATCACCTCTTGGCGTAGTTCCGAAGAAAGAAAAAAAAAATGCTTTCCGTCTAATTCATCACTGATCTTACCCATATGATTCGTCTTTAAATGATAGTATTGATAACAATGTTATATCAGTTATCTATACTTCCTTTGATGAAGTGGTTGAGATGATTAGAAGTTTTGGGCCAGGAGCTTTGATGACCAAAGACGATATTGAATCTGCTTTTTGACTGTTCCCTATTCATCCTGGTGGATTCAATTCCTTAGATTTTCAATTTTCAGGGATATTTTTATTTTGACAAAAGTTTGCCGATGGGTTGTTCGGTGTCTTTTATTTTGAAGCCTTTGCCTCGTTTGTTGAATGGGTAACAGAGTTGCGGTGTATGAAAGGAGGTATAGCCCACTATCTCAAATATTTTCTGTTTGTAGGTCCTACAGATTCATCTGTTTGGGAGGAAATTCTAAATACTTTCAAGGCTGTTTGTAGTGACTTTGGTATCCCATTAGCCTTAAATAAAACAGTATTGCCAGTTAATTGTATTGAGTTTCTAGGCATTACTATAGACACCATTACAAGTGAATTGCGTTTGCCTTTAGTCAAAATTGTCAAATGCAGACAGGCAATACAGTGCTTATTACGTACGAAGAAAGCCTCGGTGAAAGAGGTAGGGTCTTTGTTGGTAGAATTATGCCAATGGGCAGGGTTTTTTGTAGGCGCTCGTCCTCCTGCATAGTGGGTATGAGGAACCCATGTTTCCATGTTAAATTATCAAAAGACGTTGAGTCTTTCAATGGTTGGTCGGATGACCATCTGCTATTTTTTACAGATACTGTTACCGGTGGTTTTGGCGTGTTTTTAGACCTGGATCGATAGGGGTGTTATAAATAATGGCGTGCTGTTAGCATTATTTCCCATCCTAGTAGCAATAGTTATTTGGGGTACAAAGTTAGCCAACAGAAATTTTATTAGGTCTAGTATCAAGAGTGTTGATGCTGTATGCTGTGAACTGTCTTTCTAGTAAATGTCATTTAGCGGTGAAAATTGTTGAGACACTTGGTGCTATTATGCCTTAAATATAATATTTGGCTGAAAGCCGAATCACTCTCTCATTTTCAGTTCACAAGTTTCTTCAATCTTGTATCCAACGACTGGAAAACAGGAGACGAGTCCCTTGATTATCTATGGGGTCTCATCTGGTCTTAAAGGGAACTTGTCCCCCGGGTGAGTATAATGTGACTTATTTTTCTTCACTTGCAGGTCGGACCGGGAGCTTGTCTACAGCATTATAGAATGCTGTAGAGAAGCCCTGAAAGGTGATGGACGCATTTTATAGCAGCAAAATCTGCTGACAGGTTCCCTTTAATTATGGATCTTTTGCAGCGTCCAGTGGCTGGTTCCACGTAGAAAAGTTACCTGTCAGCTTGGGATGTTTGGTCCAGGTTCTGCCTTTCAGAAGGCTTAGACGCGGGTTTAAGTTCGGAACAGTCAGTGTTAATGTTTTTGTTTGATAAAGGTTTTTCTTATTCTACAGTTTCCGGGAATCTAACTTGTATTTCCTTTTTGTTATGAAAGTTTTGGGTCAGAAATCATTAAACTCCTCATTTATTGTTAAGCAGGTAATGAAGGGCTGTAAGAAGAACCATTCTGTCTGGGATGGCAGGTGCCGAAACCAGGGCTGCCACTAGGAATTTTGGGGCCCTATACTGGCAAAATTTTTGGGGCCCCCTTGAGAATCTGCCCAGGCTCCACCCCAGCCCCGCCTCCACCCCTCAAACTGTCCACAGTCCCACCGCTCTCTCTTGAAAAACTCCACTTCTCACCAATCACACATTAACAGTTCCCATCACAAGATCACACATATAGCCAGCAGCTTTTGTTTTAGCCAAAAGATTTTTCAAATCTGCCACCACAACAAGGTAGACTCTTTTGGCCGAGCTCTATTCTACGCTAACCTATTAAACATTTGTTAAAATATGCAATACAATTTAGGTATATTTTTATTTATTTTGAAATTTTTAATATGACCAATAATATCATATACAAGGGACAAATACACTGCACCATGACCAGATCACATATTACCACCACATAGTGACCTGTAATACCACATACAAGGAACTAATACTGTCACAACATGTCCAGATCACATATTACCACCACAGTGACCGAATAATATCAGATACAAGAGACCAATACCACCACACCATGACCAGACCACATATTACCACCACATTGACCTATACCACATACAAGGAACAAATACTGCCACACCATGTCCAGATCACATATTAACCCACCTAATGACGAATAATACCACATACAGGGAACAAATACCGCTACACCATGGCCGGTCAACATATTACCACCACATAGTGACTGAATATTAAAATACTGATCATTAATAAAAAAAACACAATACTATCACCAAAAGGGCCATTATACACAGGAGATCTGTACTAAGTATGCTGTGCCTGTGTACAGGTAATACAGTGATCACCGGTGACATTATACACATGAACTCTGTACATAGTGTCAGTATAAAAGTAATACAGTAATCACTGGTGACATTGTACACAGGACCGCTGTATATAGTATACAGTTTATAGTGTCAGTGTACAAGGTAACACACTGACTCACTAGTGAAGTCTCTAGGTGTATTCCTTCAGCTTCGCTTTTCATCTTAATCCAGCACAGACGGCCATCAGTTCTGCCAGCCAGGAGTCGTCTCTGCAGGAAATAACATACCGTAGTTATCTAGAGCTCCGCTTGCAGAACACATTACTTAATGTTACTTAACATAGTGTTGTTCTGCACAGTAACAGGCCCCCCCCCCCCTCATTTAAAACAGTATCCTCAAAAAATAAAATAAATACATCACTGCAGTAATAATATCCCTTAATTAGCCCCTATGGTAATAATATCCCCCAGCCTGGCCCCGTGTATCTCATTCCTGGCTCCAGCCATGTTTTCCCATTCTGCCCTCATGAGTATCCATCCTGCCCCATCTGTCCCCATGATTCTGCCCCATCTGTCCCCATGATTCTGCCCAATCTGTCGCCATGATCCTGCTCCATCTGCCGCCATGATCCTGCCCCATCTGTCCCCATGATCCTGCCACATCTGTCCCCATGATCCTGCCCCATCTGTCTCCATGGTCCTGCTCCATCTGTCCCCATGATCCTGCCCCATGCTCCTACCGCCCCATCTGTCTCCATCCTGCACCATGATCCTGCCCCATCTGTCTCCATCCTGCCGCCGTGTCTCCCATCCTGCCCCCGTGTCTCACATTCTGCTGTCTCCCATCCTGCCCCCCGTGTCTCACATCCTGCCCGTGTCTCACATCCTGCCCCCCGTCTCTCACATCCTGCCCCCCGTGTCTCACATTCTGCCCCCGTGTCTCACATTCTTCCCCGTGTCTCACATTCTGCCCCCGTCTCCCATTCTGCCCCGTGTCTCACATCCTGCCCCCGTGTCTCACATCCTGCCCCGTGTCTCATTCTGCCCCGTGTTGTTTCCATTCCTTCTCCCTGTGTTTTCATTCTGCCTCGTGTTGTTTCCATTCCTGCCCCGTGTTTTCATTCTACCCCGTGTTGTTTTCATTCTGCCCCGTATTTTCATTCTGCCCCGTGATTTCTTAATTCTGCCTTGCGTTGTCTTCATTCTGCCCCGTGTTGTCTTCATTCTGCCCCGTGTTTTCATCCTGTTCCCTGTTTTTTATTCTGCCCCGTGTTTTCTTCATTCTGCCCCGTGTTGTTTTCATTCTGCTCCCTGTGTTGTCTTCATTCTGTCTCCTGTGTTGTCTTCATTCTGCCCCATGTTATCTTCATTCTGCCCCTTTTCTTCATTCTGCCCCGTGTTGTCTTCATTCTGCCCCGTGTTGTCTTCATTCTGCCCCGTGTTGTCTTCATTCTGCCCCGTGTTTTCATCCTGTTCCGTTTTTTATTCTGCCCCGTGTTTTCTTCATTCTGCCCCGTGTTGTTTTCATTCTGCTCCCTGTGTTGTCTTCATTCTGCCTCCTGTGTTGTCTTCATTCTGCCCCATGTTGTCTTCATTCTGCCCCATGTTGTCTTCATTCTGCCCCATGTTATCTTCATTCTGCCCCTTTTCTTCATTCTGCCGTGTTTTCTTCATTCTGCCCCGTGTTTTCTTCATTCTGCCCCGTGTTGTCTTCATTCTGCCCCATGCTGTCTTCATTCTGCCCCGTGTTTTCTTCATTCGTGCCCCCTGTGTCTCCAATCTGCCCCAGGCTTGCCGCATTCAGTAAAAAAAAAACAGCTCTCTTCTTACCTAGCAGGGCTCCAGCACCGACATCCATCCCAGACATTTCAGAGCGGACTCGCCGGTGAATGACAATGACGTCATATGCCGACGACGTGCGCGCTGACGTCAGCTGCCAGCCTCCAATTGGCTGGCGGCTTTAACTATTGCCTTGCGGGCCCGCAAAGCAATAGAACCTGCTTCTTTTGGCCCGGGCCCGATGGGCAGATGAGACAGGGCCCGATGCGGGCCCCCTCTGCCCATCGGGCCCCATACGCCAGTCAGGGCAGTAATGCCCTGATGGTTGCCTTGGCCGCAATTCTCTGGGTATAGTGACCGGTGTTCCCCACTCCGGTCCTCAAGAGCCACCAACAGGTCATGTTTTCAGGATTTCCTTAGTATTGCACAAGTGATGTAATTATCACCTGTGCAATACTAAGGAGATCCTGAAAACATGACCTGTTGGTGGCTCTTGAGGACCAGAGTTGGGGAACACTGGGGTATACTGAAAGAGGTGTGTACAGTATCCAATATGTGTTCTTTTGATAGTTTTGAGTCGTTATTGTTTTGTACTGAAAAAATTTAAATGATTCAGCTCACCCTTGTGATGGTATTCTAATAGGCCATGAGAAACTTGATCCGAGCACGGAAACGTCTCTGCTTGACGCCAGGTACTTGTGCATGAAAATGAAGGTATCCAGCTCAGGAAATAAAATCAAAAGTCTTTATTTGGACAAATTTAAAAAGTAAACCAGTGCATACTGGAGGAAGGAATGTCTTGAATAACTGGATGCGTTTCGAACACGTATAGTGCTCAGTCCTCAGTTTCACCAAGCAGCTTACTTTTTAAATTTGTCCAAATAAAGACTTGATTTTATTTCCTGAGCTGGATACCTTCATTTTCATTGTTTTGTACTGCAGCATCCCTAATGTTTTTTGGTGCCCTTAGAATTGGTGAACTGTTGCCAAGAGGGCAAGATGGGTGTGAAGGTCTAGCTGTCAATCAACTTTCTATTGCAGATGGGTCGTTGGTTTTGTACATAGCCAAATCTAAAACAGACCAGGAAGGTAAGGGCAGTAGTTTAAAATTAATGTGTTTATCTGAAGTTTTAATTTGTCCAGTTTACTTATGCAAAAAATATCTTCGTATACGCCCTGCCGGGATGACTAAATTCCTCATTCATCACTCTGTCAAGCCTTTGACGCAGTTCCAATTTTGGGGCATACTGAAGAAATGGTCATCTGTGCTAAGCTTGGGTGAGAGATATTTCTCTATCCATTCTTTCCCAATTGGAGGTAGCCAGGATTTGTTTAGGAGAAATGTTTATTAAATAGTTAGTGAGATGGGGCTCGAAGTGTTACAAATTGTATATTCATAAATAATGTGGAACTAACTTTTGTTTGTAATTTTTTTAGGTCTTAGGCTGTGTGCCCACTTTGCGTTTTTTATGCACTTATGCCGCGTTTTTTGCCGTAGTGGAAACACTTAAAAATCGCATTCCCATGCAATCCTATGGGATTCCGCAGTTGCTGTGCCCATGCTGCGGATTTTCCCGCTGCGGAATCGCATAGCGGTAAAATCCGCAGCATGTTAATTATTCCTGCCGCCATAGGATTACATTGAAAACTCTCACTTTACGCATGTGGCTATGCCCACCATGCGTAAAGTGAGCGCTTCATTTGCGGCTGGTACCCAGGATCTGGAGGTGAGGAGATTCTCCTCCAGGCCCTGGCTATCATATTCCTGTAAAAAAAGAATTCAAATAAAGAATAGGGATATACTTACCTTCTGATGGCCCCCGGAGTCCTCCCGGCTCTCAGCGGTGCACGCGGCGGCTTCCGTTCCCAGGGATGTATTGCGCGAATCACCTGAGATGATGTCGCGGTCACGCGACCGTGTCGTCACAAAGGTCCTTCGCACAAAGCATCCCTGGGAACGGAACGTACCGGGAGCGCCGCTGAGGAGATCAGGGGCCGTCGGAAGGTGAAAATAACCATATTTTTTATTTTTTTTATAGTTTTTAACATTCTATCTTTTACTATTGATGCTGCATAGGCAGTATCAATAGTAAAAAATTGGTCACACTTGTCAAGCACTATGCTTGACAAGTGTGACCAACCTGTCAATCAGTTTTCCAAGCGATGCTTCAAATCACTTGGAAAACGCAAGCATTCTGCAAGCTAAAAACGCTTGCAAAACGCTTGTGTTTTGTGGGAAAAAGCATGTGAACTCCGCATGCGTTTTACCCACGGCAGGGAGTTGCAGAAATGCTGCAGACATTTCTGCAACGTGGGCACATAGCCTTACAGTGTGGATACTAGGCCAATCTTTCTTTCACTGTGTTGAGTGGAGAGCGAGGCAGCGCTGTTATTGTTTAAACCTGGCCATGTCCTCAGATTTGGTTAGGGTTTTTTGATTTGGTGTCAGTGGACAGAAATGGATTGGCCTCATGGACCAGATGACCTTGATGTACAAGTCTCCAACTCCAGACGTGATCATCATTCATCTCGGAGGAAACAACATTGGAAAACTTGGAACTGTTAATTTATTATTTCTGATGAAGCAAAATTTTTTAGAGTTAAGAAATAAGTTTCCCAATGCTATTTTAATATTTTCTGAAATAGTGCCAAGATTGCTTTGGTTGGAATCCGGGGACTTAAAATTTTTGGAAAAAATTTGTAAAACATTAAATAGGTCCATGAGCAAGTTTATGGCGTCTATCGGTGGATTTTCTTTCAGGCACGTTGACTTGGAAGGTGGAGTGCCAGGCCTTTTTCACAATGATTGGGTGCATCTTTCGGAGGTAGGCACTGACATTTTTAATCTCAACTTACAAGCAATGGTGGAATTGGCCCTTGGAAGGGTGGGGCCACTCTTGCCTACTGTTGGTTAGGCAAGGTGTCTGTTGGGAAAGTCGTTCAGGGAACTGAATGGACGTCAGGTTTTTTTCAATGGTAAACGGGCTTGAGCTTTGGCTAAGCTGCGGTTTGGTTATAAGTTTTATATGTGAATTTTTAATAAAGGCCATGGCCAAATAATATTCCAACCAAAGTCAATGTGTCATGTCCATTGCTTTATTTTTCCATGTCTGGTAAGCTGAAGGTCATTTTCAGGTATTGGCTGTACAATGCCATTGTATTATATTAGGCTGAGTCAATGAAAAAGTACCATTTATTCCACTAAAATGTTGCTTTGGCACCAAGTTTTAATTTTCAAAAGGGAAAATGAACGGTACAATTTGTTACCCAATTTATCCTGAGTACGCCAATACCCCATAAGTTTTCAAAACCTACTTTTGAGGCACAGTGCAAAGTCCAGAAGGGAAGATGCGCCATACTGGAGTTCAGATTTTGCTGGACTGGTTTGAGGGGGCCATGTCACATTGGCAGAGCCCCTGAGGTGCCAGAGCAGCAGAGCCCCCCATACTGGGAAATTGGGTAATAATGGAACCAAACTTTGTCACGCAATTTCTGCTGAAGGTGGATAATACTGCTTAGCAACACGGCAAGACTCGGAAAGGAAGGAGTGCTATTTGACTCATGGAGAACAAATTTTCGTAGAATAGTTTATGGACTCCATAAACAGAGCCTCTAAATGCGATAAAAGCAGAATCCCCCCTCAAGTGACCACATTTTGGAAATTACACCCCTTTCGGTATTTATCTACTGGTGTAGAGATGATATTGACTCCATGGGTGTTTTTCAGAAACAAGCCGCAATGGATATTGCAGAGAGAAAATTGCAAATCTGCCATTGTAGTGTCCAGTACGTTGAGGTGCTCATACATTGTAGTGTCCAGTATGTTGTAGTGCCTGTATGTTGTAGTGCCCATACATTGTAGTGTCCAGTATGTTGTAGTGCCTGTATGTTGTAGTGCCCATACATTGTAGTGTCCAGTACGTTGTAGTGCCCTTACATTGTAGTGTCCAGTATGTTGTAGTGCCTGAATGTTGTAGTGCCCATACATTGTAGTGTCCAGTACGTTGTAGTGCCCTTACATTGTAGTGTCCAGTATGTTGTAGTGCCCATACATTGTAGTGTCCAGTACATTATAGTGCCCATACATTGTGTCCACCACATGGTTATGAGACCCGCACCCTGTAAATTAATTAAGCTCTCACAGCTACGAAAATGCAAAACCTGGGGACCCTAAATGTGGTTTAGGCACACTGTGGCTCAGAAGGGAAGGGGGCATGAGCGTGTCACATCAAATACAAACCTAGCTTTACTCACCCTCAATGGTTCCAGCGCTGTTCTCCTCCACTGCTCCAGATGTCACATTGACAGAGCCGAAGCCAATAGCTGATTAGCTGTCGATGTGACATTAGCACCACAGACAATAACAGACTCCAGGACCAGCAGTGGAGTCAGTCCGGTAAGGGTGAATAAAACGGTTTGTATTTTAAAAAAACTGCACCTGAGGGAATGAGGTTATGAAAACGTCTTCAATGTCCAGAACTCATTTGTGCCAGCCTGAAGAGACATGAATTTGATGGAGAACATCCGTACCTATATGCTTTTGGTGTCGCCTAAAGTGAAAAAAGCACAGGGTGTAAAAGAAAAACAACAACAAAACCTCTGTAGCCAGACAAGGTGTTTTTTTCTGAAACCAGAAAACCCCTTTAATGACCAGAACCCATTGGGCCGGCGGCCTGAAGTGAATCTGCCTGCAGTGCGAAACCAGTGGCTCAAAGGCATTTAACCCTTTAACAACAGTGGTTGCTTAGTTAAATCATCATCAAAATTGGCTATTTGCCAGTTTAAGTCCAGTAACCCATTGGGCCACCTGGAGAGACCTGAATTTGATGTGAGATAAGTGGCCAAAGCAATTTAGCCCCCTCAATCCACCAGCTTCGTATTCATAGCAAACTGTGTCCACTGATGCCAGCCTGTGTGGTGTGGGGCACGTAATGGTGGTGTGAGGCCACTGGCCCTTTGGATCAACCCCAGCAGGGCCAACGTCGATGCCACTTGTAGCTGCTTCCCCTGCCCGCACCTCTGGGCTCCGCACTGCTCTCTATTAAACACGTAAAAATGTACTGAACAAGAAACTGCAGCATAAGAAGCAACTTCACCCTCCCGAGTAAGGGCACAGCGGCAATATTAGGGTGGCACTGTGTGCACGGGCTCCAGCGGGCGGTGCGGCCCCGGGGGCGGGCGGTGCGGCCCCGGGGGCGGGCGGGCGGCTCCAGCTCTCTCCTCCTCCTCAGTCTCATTTCCTCGGTCACAGGAAGTGTCGGCACTGGAGAGGCTGCGCTTTGTGTGCACGGTGTGTGGATGCAGCATGTAGTCACAGTGTGCATACAGACAGTGTGCGTGCAGACACCGTGTGCAGCCATCCCACCGGAGCAGGACGCCCGCGCTCAGGTGAGACACTGCCCATTCTATGCCACGCTCGTGTTATAGGGTCCTCACTCTGGGGGGCTACCTACTGGACTTGTAGTCGGTGGCTCAGAGGAAAGGTTTGGGTGTCTTGTAGCAAAACCAATGGTTGTGATTCTGTCTTCAATGTAAGTGGCTCTACTATGTCACAGATGGAGGATCAGGCTTCTGGGATGAGGTCATCTTCCAGCATTCCCTGCCTCCTCTATGTAGCGGCGACTCCTGGCTGCCACCATGTCTGCTGTCTGAGAACCCTCATTGCCTGGCAGGAGGCTCTAGTCTGTGTATGAAGTCCTGGCTTGCAGAAGCTGCCGTGGTCCAGAGCCGATCCTCCGTGGTCCAGAGCCGATCCGCCGTGGTCCAGAGCCGATCCGCCGTGGTCCAGAGCCGATCCGCCGTGGTCCAGAGCCGATCCGCCGTGGTCCAGAGCCGATCCTCCGTGGTCCAGAGCCGATCCTCCGTGGTCCAGAGCCGATCCTCCGTGGTCCAGAGCCGATCCTCCGTGGTCCAGAGCCGATCCGCCGTGGTCCAGAGCCGATCCGCCGTGGTCCAGAGCCGATCCGCCGTGGTCCAGAGCCGATCCGCCGTGGTCCAGAGCCGATCCGCCGTGGTCCAGAGCCGATCCGCCGTGGTCCAGAGCCGATCCGCCGTGGTCCAGAGCCGATCCGCCGTGGTCCAGAGCCGATCCGCCGTGGTCCAGAGCCGATCCTCCGTGGTCCAGAGCCGATCCTCCGTGGTCCAGAGCCGATCCTCCGTGGTCCAGAGCCGATCCGCCGTGGTCCAGAGCCGATCCGCCGTGGTCCAGAGCCGATCCGCCGTGGTCCAGAGCCGATCCGCCGTGGTCCAGAGCCGATCCGCCGTGGTCCAGAGCTGAGCTTCCATATGGACATGAGCTGCAGTCCTGGAAGCTGCTGACCAGGAGGACACTATAGGTCTAGGATCTACTGTCATGTTTCAGTTTTTAGTAAGAAACTCACAAGTAAAGAGAGTGCAACAGATGTTAAAAACCTTTTTAATGTGTAACTTCATTGACAAAGGTAAGTGCCGGGGCTCCATAGGTGTACAGGTGCTTCTCACAACATTAGAATATCATGAAAAAGTTAATTTATTGCAGTTCTTCAATACAAAAAGTGAATCTCGTCTATAGTCATTACAAACAGAGTGATCCATTTCAAGTGTTTTTTTTCCTGTTAATATTGATGACTATGTCTTACAGCTAATGAAAACCCAAAAGTCATTATCTCAGTAAATTAGAATACTTTATAACACCAACTTGAAAAATGATTTTAAAATCCGAAATGTTGGCCTACTGAAATGTATGTTCAGTAAATGCACTCAATACTTGGTCGGAGCTCCTTTTGCATCAATTACTGCATCAATGTGGTGTGGCATGGAGGCGATCAGCCTGTGGCACTGCTGAGGTGTTATGGAAGCCCGGGTTGCCTTGATAGCAGCTTTCAGCTCATCTGCATTGTGGGGTCTGGTGTCTCAGATCTTCCTCTTGACAATACCCCATAGATTCTCTATGGGGTTAAGGTCAGGTGAGTTTGCTGGCCAATCAAGCACAGTGAGGGCAGTCCCACACGTCCAGATAATTCCGGTACCGGAAAAATCTGTACCGGAATTATCTGTGCCCGTGCGTTTCTGTGGCACATCAGTGTGGCACACTTGTGCCGCCCGTGTGCCCACTGGGTACCACACGCACCGTGCAGGAGACAGCGCTAAAGTTTAGCGCTGTCCCCTGCATCTGGTGCTGAAGCCGCCATTCATATCTTCCCTGCAGCAGCGTTTGCTGTAGAGAAGATATGAATATTCCTTTTTTTTTTTTTTTATTCTCGTGTTTACAATAAAGATCCATGTCCCCACCCCCCTCCTACCCTCTGTGTGCCCGCCCGCTGTTCTTAAAATACTCACCCGGCTCCCTCGCTGGCTGGCGCTGCTTCCTGTCCTCGCCGCACCTTCTACTGTATGAGCGGTCACGTGGGGCCGCTCATTTACAGTAATGAATACGCGGCTCCACCCATGTGGGAGGTGGATCCGCATATTCATGACTATAATCGGCGGCCCCACGCTGCTGCAGGGAAGATAAGAATGGGGCTTCAGCACCAGTGGGGGGGACAGCGCTTACTGTAGCGCTGTCTCCTGCACGGCACACGGACAACGTGTGAGCATAATAAACATAACGCACCAACCCATTTCCTTAGGTTACGGATGGGCAACACTCCAAACTTGATATAAACATATTGACCGTAAAGTTACTCAGTCACAAAGTGTTTAATAATTAAAAAGAAACCCTTATTCACATATAAACAATATAAACAATAC
This sequence comes from Ranitomeya imitator, assembly GCF_032444005.1. Classification (NCBI taxonomy): domain Eukaryota; kingdom Metazoa; phylum Chordata; class Amphibia; order Anura; family Dendrobatidae; genus Ranitomeya; species Ranitomeya imitator. The sequence continues at coordinate 698,842,219 of NC_091283.1, forward strand.
ACACAATTAAAAACAGTGCCTTTAAAATCAGAACAAAATTTGATAGCAAAGGTAGACGAAGGGAACCGTGGGTATCCAGATAAGATTACTCAAAATTACTGCTACACATACACCCATAAGAATTCATTAATCACTGGAAGAAAATTCCTTGCAGCAAATGTTAAAGTTTTCAAGTGACAATGCAAAATTGCTGCTACTCATATATTCATAAATGTTTATGAAGGATATTCGGTCACAAAGTAAAAATTCCTTGTAGCATATACTTAAAGTATTAAGGTGACAGTGCAAAGTAGTTCATATAGGGTCAACAAATGACAGTGCAAAATGATCTTTATTGGGTTAAATCCCATACAAGTGCACTTACAAGATAATTATAGATAGTCAAAAGAAAATTCATTGACCGAGAAAAAAGGATATTCCCAATACCCAAAGCCAAACCCCACCATCAAAAAATCAGAGTGGGACAGCCAAATATTGCACATTGATCCGCATGCCATTGTAACAAGCTACGTCCCTACAATGCAGGGCACAGGCCCCACCGTCACATTCCACCAAATGGAGCCCAAATTATATTGCACATTCTCTCAACCTCATAGATGTCACACATAAAGAATAGAAAACTGTGAGCAATCCACTCGGTACATATTACCTGGATAAATCTGCTGCTCCCCTGCCTCGTGGCACGCTACACTTTGACTACCCCGACGCACGTTTCGCATCTGATTCCTCCTGGGGGCATGTCTGAGGTCAGGCATCATGGAATACTTAAAGTCCAAAGTAACCAATCAGGCTCCGTAAATGGGGATATCCCAGGCGCGTCATGCAGAGACAGAGTCCACTCATCAGCCAATCCGGTACAGTGCAAGGGTCTGTCCCCGGCGCGTCACCCAGAGGCCGCACCCACTAATTGGCATAGCCGTGCGTCACATGAAGGCCGAGCCGGTTGCCAGTGGTAATGGGTTTTTGTATTTACATAGGATTCAAGCGTTGTCCATTTTAGCACCTCCCCATTGGCACATACTGTATCTCAAATCTAGCTGTCTTATTTAATTTTCATTATCCTGTGGGGACTGGGGTTTCCACTCTCACTGGGCTGGAGCACACCCTTTTGGATCTCACAAAATGGCATGTGGCATCCATAAGTATCATCAGGCTTTGTATGATTGGTGGTGCACCCGTTAAATAGGATGTCCCACAGTACCTAGCCATACTCTGAGTAAAGGTACCTTCACACTGAATGATATCGCTAGCGATCCGTGACGTTGCAGTGTCCTGGCTAGCGATATCGTTCAGTTTGACACGCAGCAGCTATCAGGCCCCTGCTGTGATGTCGTTGGTCGCTGCAGAAAGTCCAGAACTTTATTTCGTCGCTGGACTAACTGCAGACATCGCTGAATCGGCGTGTGTGACGCCGATTCAGCGATGTCTTCACTGGTAACCAGGGTAAACATCGGGTTACTAAGCGCAGGGCCGCGCTTAGTAACCCAATGTTTACCCTGGTTACCAGCGTAAACGTAAAAAAAACAAACACTACATACTTACCTTCTGCTGTCTGTCCCCGGCGCTCTGCTTCTCTGCACTGGCTGTGAGCGCCGGCCAACCGGAAAGCACAGCGGTGACATCACCGCTCTGCTTTCCGGCCGCTGTGCTCACAGTCAGTGCAGGAAAGCAGAGCGCCGGGGACAGACAGCAGAAGGTAAGTATGAAGTGTTTGTTTTTTTTACATTTACGCTGGTGGCCCTGTGCTTAGTAACCTGATGTTTACCCTGGTTACCAGGGGACTTCGGGATCGTTGGTCGCTGGAGAGCTGTCTGTGTGATAGCTCTCCAGCGACCAAACAGCGATGCTGCAGCGATCGGCATCTTTGGCGGTATCGCTGCAGCGTCGCTTAGTGTGAAGGTACCTTAAGGGCGCCAGGAACGCGTCAGTGGCAGCGTGTTTATAGCCACCATGTGGTGTCTGTTTTGAATGTGATCTAATAAAGCTTGAAGATTTTACTTACGAATGCAAAAGTCAATTTATACTATTTTCCCGGATATTATAAGTCTACTGGTCTTGGGGGTTTAGAGATAATTTAAGTATGGTACGCTGGAGACAGGATGATACTACCGGTCAGAGGAGGTGCTTGAAGCTGGATGTGACTGCTGGGCGTACGTGATTGCGGCAATGCTGAATGGGGGTTTGGTGGGAGCCCCTGGGTCTTGGTATACTGCTTCAAGGTGACTTGTGTGGAAAAGCTTTGGTTATCATTATACTCGGAATGGGGGCTTTGGTTGCCACTACTGTGAGGGGAGGAGGAGCTGAATGTGGCTCTCCAGCTCAGAAAGATTTGGGACCATTGTTATAAGTAATATTTCTTCCCTTTTCAATGAAGTTGTCGCTGAGCAGATTCTTGCTGGCCAGAGGTGACCATGACACCCATCACATGTCCCTGCAAAGATAATGCTCCCCATGTGTGCTAGCACTCTGGCCACAAGTAGCCGAGGCAGCAGCCATTACAGTATATATGGCAGAATGGACCAGATGGTTTATCTGCTGCTGCACCTATCCGATGCACCTCAGCGGAGACACACCATCAGAACAGCCAGGTTAGGTCATGCCTGGACTGTGTCCTTTCTCTGACAGATGGCTTGAGTCCTGACACCACAGACTTCTGGGTCAGTGGATTGGACCAATGATGAGGACTATCAGGATTCCCACAGGTGTACGGTCTTGTCCAGCTTCCAATGTATATCCTAGAAAGTAATTGGCGCAGAAAGTTGCTTTGTCATGCGCAAGTGGACTAGATTGTTCTCTGCAATAATGGAAAACCTTACGTGTTTCGGATCAGTCACTTACAGCTCGTGCCATTGATTAGATTGGCAGTGGCATCTGTCTGCTTGCCTGTCCATCATGTTCTGTATCTTCTGCTGCCAGCCCCCACAAAGCTTGGCATCCCATGTCTAGCGTTACGCACCGGACATCTTTCTATCTGTCCCACCATATTCTATACTAACTGCTTGCTTACATTGCCAAAAGACAGCCACATATATCCTGCCTGTTCATTATATTGTATAGCTAATCCTGACCTATACAGTGTAAAAAAACCTAAACTTGATCTAAAAAATAGATCATTTTTGCACCCAAAACAATTTCTGCTCCCCAAAAAATGGATCATTTATGATCAGGTTAATTAAAAACCATAACTACTATTTTTGAAAACAAACCTCTTCCTGCATGCATTCTTACATGGCATGTTTATAAACCTCGGTATGGCAGGCATCTGCCCCCAAAAATATATATTTCTGGTTAATTTTAAAAAGCATAAAAAGTTTATCATTGCAGTGTGGCAGCTCCCCCCCAGTTATCTCTTGCTCACCCATGGCCATACAATGTATGTTAAGGTCCCGTTGACATTACCAAGGCAATGTTTGCTTTAAAGAACTTGAAAAGGGTTGGCTGCAGCCCTAGGAGACCACAGTGTCATACACTTGTTTCAAGAGCAGCTGGAGACATTGCCGTAGTTTCGAATCATTAAATAAAATATTTTTAAAAAGACGAAGTTGACCAGTTCAGATTTTAAAAGATCAGCTCATCTCTGTTGGTGGTATATTCTAGCAGTTTTCTATCCATACTAGTTCACCTACAGTTATGGCCAAAAGTATTGACACCCCTGCATTTATGTCAGAGAATTCTCGGTTTCTTCCTGAAAATGATTGCAAACACAAACTATTTGGTATTATTATCTTCATTTAGTTTGTCTTAAATGAAAAAACACAAAAGAGAATGAAGCAAAAAGCAAAACATTGATCATTTCACACAAAACTCCAAAAATGGGCCAGACAAAAGTATTGGCACCCTCAGCCTAATACTTGGTTGCACAACCTTTAGCCAAAATAACTGCGACCAACCGCTTCCGGTAACCATCAATGAGTTTCTTACAATGCTCTGCTGGAAGTTTAGACCATTCTTCTTTGGCAAACTGCTCCAGGTCCCTGATATTTGAAGGGTGCCTTCTCCAAACTGCCATTTTTAGATCTCTCCACAGGTGTTCTATGGGATTCAGGTCTGGACTCATTGCTGGCCACCTTAGAAGTCTCCAGTGCTTTCTCTCAAACCATTTTCTAGTGCTTTTTGAAGTGTGTTTTGGGTCATTGTCCTGCTGGAAGACCCATGACCTCTGAGGGAGACCCAGCTTTCTCACACTGGGCCCTACATTATGCTGCAAAATTTGTTGGTAGTCTTCAGACTTCATAATGCCATGCACACGGTCAAGCAGTCCAGTACCAGAGGCAGCAAAGCAACCCCAAAACATCAGGGAACCTCCGCCATGTTTGACTGTAGGGACCGTGTTCTTTTCTTTGAATACCTCTTTTTCTCCTGTAAACTATGTTGATGCCTTTGCCCAAAAAGCTCTACTTTTGTCTCATCTGACCAGAGAACATTCTTCCAAAACGTTTTAGGCTTTTTCAGGTAAGTTTTGGCAAACTCCAGCCTGGCTTTTTTATGTCTCGGGGTAAGAAGTTGGGTCTTCCTGGGTCTCCTACCATACAGTCCCTTTTCTTTCAGATGCCGACAGATAGTACGGGTTGACACTGTTGTACTCTCGGACTGCAGGGCAGCTTGAACTTGTTTGGATGTTAAGCTACCTTCACACTAAACAACTTCACAACGATATCGCTAGCGATCCGTGACGTTGCAGCGTCCTGGCTAGCGATATCGTTGTGTTTGACACGCAGCAGCGATCAGGATCCTGCTGTGATGTCGTTGGTCGCTGCATAATGTCCAGAACTTTATTTCGTCGCTGGACTCCCTGCAGACATCGCTGAATCGGAGTGTGTGACGCCGATTCAGCGATGTCTTCACTGGTAACCAGGGTGAACATCGGGTTACTAAGCACAGGGCCGCGCTTAGTAACCCGATGTTTACCATGGTTACCATCGTAAAAGTAAAAAAAACAAACACTACATACTTACCTTCCGCTGTCTGTCCCCGGCGCTCTGCTTCTTTGCACTCCTCCTGCATCCTGTGTCAGCTTCGGCCAGCCGGAAAGCAGAGCGGTGACGTCACCGCTCTGCTTTCCGGCCGCTGTGCTCACAGTCAGTGCAGGAAAGCAGAGCGCCGGGGACAGACAGCTGAAGGTAAGTATGTAGTTTGTTTTTTTTACTTTTACGATGGTAACCATGGTAAACATCGGGTTACTAAGCGCGGCCCTGCGCTTAGTAACCCGATGTTTACCCTGGTTACCGGCATCGTTGGTCGCTGGAGAGCTGTCTGTATGACAGCTCTCCAGCGACCAAACAGCGACGCTGCAGCGATCGACATCGTTGTCGGTATCGCTGCAGCGTCGCTTAGTGTGAAGGTACCTTTAGTCGAGGTTCTTTATCCAACATCCGCACAATCTTGCGTTGAAATCTCTTGTCAATTTTTCTTTTCCGTCCACATCTAGGGAGGTTAGCCACAGTGCCATGGGCTTTAAACTTCTTGATGACACTGCGCACGGTAGACACAGGAACATTCAGGTCTTTGGAGGTGGACTTGTAGCCTTGAGATTGATCATGTTTCCTCACAATTTGGTTTCTCAAGTCCTCAGACAGTTCTTTGGTCTTCTTTCTTTTCTCCATGCTCAATGTGGTACACACAAGGACACAGGACAGAGGTTGAGTCAACTTTAATCCATGTCAAGTGGCTGCAAGTGTGATTTAGTTATTGCCAACACCTGTTAGGTTTCACAAGTAAGTTACAGGTGCTGTTAATTACACAAATTAGAGAAGCATCACATGATTTTTCGAACAGTGCTTTTGTCCACCCCCTTTTTTATGTTTGGTGTGGAATTATATCCAATTTGGCTTTAGGACAATTCTTTTTGTGTTTTTTCATTTAAAGGGAACCTGTCACCCCGAAAATCGCGGGTGAGGTAAGCCCATCGGCATCAGGGGCTTATCTGCAGCATTCTGTAATGCTGTAGATAAGCCCCCGATGTTACCTGAAAAATGAGAAAAAGACGTTATATTATACTCACCCAGGGGCGGTCCCGCTGCTGGTCAGGTCGGATGGGCGCCTCTGGTCCGCTGCGGCGCCTCCCATCTTCATTACAAGACGTCCTCTTCTGATCTTCAGCCACTGCTCCGGCGCAGGCGTACTTTGCTCTGCCCTGTTGAGGGCAGACAAAGTACTGCAGTGCGCAGGCGCCGGGCCTCTGACCTTTCCGGCGCCTGCGCACTGCAGTACTATCCTCTGCCCTCAAGAGGGCAGAGCAAAGTACGCCTGCGCCGGAGCCGTGGCTGAAGATCAGAAGAGGACGTCTTGTAATGAAGATGGGAGGCGCCGCAGCGGACCAGAGGCGCCCATCCGACCTGACCAGCAGCGGGACTGCCCCTGGGTGAGTATAATATAACGTCTTTTTCTCCTTTTTCAGGTAAAGGCCCCTTCACATTTAGCGACGCTGCAGCGATACCGACAACGATCCGGATCGCTGCAGCGTCGCTGTTTGGTCGCTGGAGAGCTGTCACACAGACCGCTCTCCAGCGACCAACGATGCCGGTAACCAGGGTAAACATCGGGTAACTAAGCGCAGGGCCGCGCTTAGTAACCCGATGTTTACCCTGGTTACCATGCTAAAAGTAAAAAAAAACAAACACTAGATACTTACCTACCACTGTCTGTCCTCCAGCGCTGCGCTCTGCTTCTCTGCTCTCCTCCTGTACTGTCTGGGAGCCGGAAAGCAGAGCGGTGACGTCACCGCTCTGCTTTCCGGCTCACAGACAGTACAGGAGGAGTGCAGAGCGCAGCGCTGGAGGACAGACAGCGGTAGGTAAGTATCTAGTGTTTGTTTTTTTTTACTTTTAGCATGGTAACCAGGGTAAACATCGGGTTACTAAGCGCGGCCCTGCGCTTAGTTACCCGATGTTTACCCTGGTTACCAGTGAAGACATCGCTGGATCGGTGTCACACACGCCGATCCAGCGATGTCCACGGGAGATCCAGCGACGAAATAAAGTTCTGGACTTTGTTCAGCGACCAACGATCTCCCAGCAGGGGCCTGATCGTTGGTCGCTGTCACACATAGCGATTTTATTAACGATATCGTTGCTACGTCACAAAAAGCAACGATATCGTTAACAATATCGTTATGTGTGAAGGTACCTTAACATCGGGGGCTTATCTACAGCATTACAGAATGCTGCAGATAAGCCCCTGATGCTGGTGGGCTTACCTCACCCGCGATTTTCGGGGTGACAGGTTTCCTTTTAAGACAAATTAAATGAAGATAATACCAAATAATTTGTGTTTGCAACTATTATCTGACAGAAATGCAGGGGTTTCAATACTTTTGGCCATAACTGTATAAACTTAATATTTGGGCTAGTTCACATTTACATCTGAGTCTACTTTCCAAATTCCATCAGATTTGACAGTAAAAATAGTGCTGTGTACATGATGGAATGGCGGAGAAAACAAAACAAAGATGCCTATAAATGACCTTGCTCTTCCATCAGCACACGAATGCCACTAGATCCGAGGACGGTGATCGGTTGCTCTGCTTTATTTTGGACAAATCCTTTTAATTTTTAAACTAAAAGACAAACCCAACACAACAAAAATGTTATGGAAATTCAGAATTCTTCTCTACAGACATTGCGTCATAATTAATGATGCTACAATTCAGTTACTCCCTTATTTTATCGTTTTAGAAGTGTCAGTTTTGGCTCTGATCCCATGCTATTTTGAGTGTTGCCACGGAGATGTAAAAAGTCTTGCACAGTATCTGCTACGGATATACAACTACTAGATTTTTTCTATTTTGAAGATGTGCAAAATGTGTCTATATACATACAGTGGGTAAGGAAAGTATTCAGACCCCTTTCAATGTTTCACTCTGTTTCATTGCAGCCATTTGGTAAATTCAAAAAAGTTCATTTTTTTCCTCATTAATATACACTCTGCACCCCATCTTGGCTGAAGAAAACATAAATGTAGAATTCTTTTCAAATTTATTAAAAAAGAAAAACTGAAATATCACATGGTCATAAGTATTCAGACCCCTTGCTCAGACACTCATATTTAAGTCACATGCTGTCCATTTCCTTGTGGTCCTCCTTGAGATGGTTCTACTCCTTCATTGGAGTCCAGCTGTGTTTAATTACACTGATAGGACTTGATTTGGAAAGGCACACACCTGTCTATATAAGACCTCACAGCTCACAGTGCATGTCAGACCAAATGAGAATCATGAGGTCAAACGAACTAGCCAAGAAGCTCAGAGACAAAATTGTGGCAATGCACAGATCTGGCCAAGGTTACACAGAATTTTTGCAGTACTCAAGGTTCATAAGTACACAGTGGCCTCCATAATCCTTAAATGGAAGAAGTTTGGGACCACCAGCAGTCTTCCTAGACCTGGCTGTCCAGCCAAACTGAGCAATCATGATAGTAGAGTTTTGATAAGAGAGGTAAAGAAGAACCCCAAGATCAGTGTGGCTGAGCTCCAGAGATGCCATAGGGAGATGGGAGAAAGTTCCACAAAGTCAACTATCACTGCAGCCCTCCACCAGTCTAGCCTTTATGGCAAAGTGGCCTGACGGAAGCCTCTCCTCAGTGCAAGACATATGAAAGCCCGCATAGAGTTTGTTCAAAAACACATGAAGGACTCCCAGACTATGAGAAATAAGATTCTCTGGTCTGATGAGATGAAGATAGACCTTTTTGGTGATAATTCTAAGCAATATGTGTGGAGAAAAGCAAGCACAGCTCATCACTTGCCCAATACAATCCCAACAGTAAAACATGGTGGTGGCAGCATCATGCTATGGGGGTGTCTTTCTGCTGTAGGGACAGGACGACTGGTTGCCATTGAAGGAAACATGAATGCGGCCAAGTACAGAGATATCTTGGATGAAAACCTCTTCCAGAGTGCTCTGGACCTCAGACTTGGCGAAAGGTTCACCTTCCAACAAGATAATGACCCTAAGCACACAGCTAAAATAACAAAGGAGTGACTTCAGAAAAACTGTGACCATTCTTGACTGGCCCAGCCAGAGCCCTGACCTAAACCCAATTGAGCATCTCTGGAGAGACCTGAAAATGGCTGTCAACCAGCATTCACCATCCAACCTAACGGAACTGGAGAGGATCTGCAAAGGAAGAATGGCAGAGGATCCCCAAATCCAGGTGTGAAAAACTTGTTGCATCATTCCCAAGAAGACTCATGGCTGTAGTAGCTCAAAAGGGTGCTTCTACTCAATACTGAGCAAAGGGTCTGAATACTTATGATCATGTGATGTCACTTTTTTTTTCCTTTTTTATTAAATTTGGAAAAATTACTACATTTCTGGGTTTTTTCAGTCAAGATGGGGTGTAGAGTGTACATTAATGAGAGAGAATGAACTTTTTTTGAATTTGCAAAATGGCTGCAATGAAACAAAGAGTGAAAAATGTAAAGGGGTCTGAATACTTTCCGTACTCTGTGTATATTTAATGCTAATCTCTAAATTTTTTTGAGACTCACTATAGGGGTTGTTCAGTTAAAAAAGCCTCTTTTCAGGTGTTCTTGTAAGATGGGATGGCACTTTTAAAATGCATTTAAGAAACTTATATGGACCTGTAAGATGCATACAAGGAAATGAGCATGGAAGTGCTATCAAATGATTGCGGCAAGCTTCATGGGCCATTGGTTGTGTGGTCATTGTCTGGAATACAATTTATACAAAACAGGGCGGTGGAGGGAAGCTCCTGTCATTTCTAAAGTCAGGTGTGTGTTTGGGCCATTATAATGCTTGTAGCCTGCCTTCTTTACCAGATTTCCCCTCTGCAGGCTGTACCTTTAATTTTATGCTATGAGGTCTCCTGTACACAGTAGATACAGACATGAAGGATTCCTGTTTTTATTAGTAGTATTAGCTGGACAACCTATTTTACCCACAGGGAAGGACTCCTCCCTATACGCTAAACAGGATTTATTGCCCTCTATGTCCGAACAGTACGACCTGCACTAAACTAGTTGGATTTTTCTCTCTATATGTCCCCACATTTTATAGCAGCATTGTATGTATGTATGTATTCTTTAATAATAAAATAGTTTTGGGCTTTAATATACTCTTCTCTTGGGTAGTTCTTATGCCCATGTTTGCAATAGTTGCATGTTCATACTTAGCCGTGTAGCTGTGAATCCTGCTTAGGATGAAGACAAACCTACACAGACCTGTGCTTCTGCTTTCTAGAATCTTTCACCCCCTCCTCTCTCTCCCACTCTGCTCCTTCCGTCTTCATTGATGCACCCTTATGCTACCTCATTTACACCACTCCGCCCCTTCCCTTATCGTGATTGGAAGCACTCACTTTGGAGATCATTTCATCAGATGATGAAGTATTTTGCTTGTTCATCGGGTGATTGGCAGCCTGTTTACACAGCAGTATAATCCTGAAACCAGCATTTTTAACAACACTTGTTGACGATTATCTTGCATTGTTAATGACCCTTTAGTGTCGTTCTAGTACAGGAGTAGGGTCTGCTGTTTTTACCGATAAAACCCACATCTGCCCATGTGCTGTTTGGTATTGCTGTTTATGCCTATTCAAGTGAATGTAGCTGAGCCGTACCAGGCACAATCCAAGAACAGACATGGTGTTTTTTCAACAAAAACGGCACATTTTACCCCCTGGTTCCTCTCCCCTTTTTTGTAGTCTAGGAAGCCCACTCTAACAAGAATAGTATGTGCTGCAAGTAATCAGCCACTGCTCATCAGAGCAGGAGTAATTTTATTTTTATTTTAGGCTTCTGAATCAAGCTATTCATAAGGCACTATTCAGTAATGGACAATCCCTTTAATAAAAGAACTTCTTGTAACTCGGACAATTTATGGTGGAACCTGCAGCCCTTTCTGGTATTCTTTGTAATGTTGCACAGTGCTGGTAATGAGAAGCTGCTCCGCATTACAGCATTCCTTGGATTAGGATCATTATTTATTTTCATTAATTTCTTCACGTCTCTATTTGTTCATGAGGTATGATTGCTACAAAATCTGCCAGACAGCATTGGTGAAGCTTGGAAGCTCTTAAGCCCCCGTCACATACAGCGAGATCGCTGCTGAGTCACAAGTTTTGTGACGCAACAGCGACCTCAGTAGCGATCTCGCTATGTGTGACACGTAGCAGCGACCAGGCCCCTGCTGTGAGATCGCTGGTCGTGTCGGAATGGCCTGGACCATTTTTTGATCGTTGAGGTCCCGCTGGGTAGCACACATCGCTGTGTTTGACACCTTACCAACGACCTTGCTGACAGGACGTCCCATTGAATCATCATGAAATAGCATCGTTCTACAGGTCGCTACAGTTCGCCGCATCGCTGCTGCGTCGTTGGGGAGATCGCACTGTGTGACATCTCACCAGCGACCACATAGCGACGCTTGAGCGATCCCTGACAGGTCGTATGGTTGTCGGAATCGCTCAAGCGTCGCTATGTGTGACGGGGCCTTTAGAAACCCAAGATTATTGTGCTTAGTGTTTGCTAGTCTTTGGTTTGCATTGTTTGCATGTATGGAGCCTCAGAATTTCACAACTACTTGCACTTGTGATGTTCTTCAGGAGGCCAAGTTCACTGTGTGATTTTCAAATACAAGAATTTAGTAAATTCTCCTGACTATTATTTAGGTGTCATGGTAACACAATCCCCACCTTTCCCAATAAAATAAGACACAAACACAGGATTTACTTTGGAATATAAATTGGCCGTGGCGTTTATTTTTTGAGTAACTAAACAAATAATTTAATTTGATAATAATAACCAATACATCCTTTTGTGTAAAATTTCCATAGACAGAATAAACTTCACCATATAAAGTCCAAATCCACCCAAAATCAGGGCGATATTCCCAAACGCCAAGCCTCATCGAGGCAAGGCACCCCCAAACGCCCCAGCCAATTCTCAATAGTGGCCTGGAGATCTAAATTGAAGATATCCAGGCCAATATCAGACAGATGAACCAAGTCCCGCCTATACAATCCCGGAACTCCGTCTTCAAGATTAACATGCCTGAAAGAAAAGCCGTGAATTAATGGCATAAAATTCTGCATATTCCTATTAACCCGTTTCCTAATACGTTCCAAGAACGAAGAACTCTTCTGGAACCATATTAGCCTAGGAACAATTTCCGAAAAAACAAATGTAGTTTTAGCAAACTCAGTTTTCAAAAAACACAAATCCCTCTTAATGGAAGAAAGGAGGTCAAGAGTTTTCACTTTACCAAGATCGTTGCCACCTAGATGGATAATTACTAAATTCGGATAAGGCCTCTTCTTAACTAACTCACGAAACTCAAAAATCAGGTTCCGCCATAACATCCCCCTCTTACTATGCCAAAAAATCTGGATGATGGAATTATCAAATGACAAATTCTCTGTATAGCATCGTACGGATGCCCTCTTCTCAGCCCAATACACAAAGGAATGTCCAACGATCCAAATAGTGAAAATACCTGAAAGATGAATAACAAATTAATCATATAATTCAGGACGAATGTATAATTTAAAGCGATTCGACTCCCATCTACCAATTTTCTTTATTGAGGAGTCACTGAGGCCAACTCTAGCAGCCTCAGTAGCTGCCCCAATCCGAAACGAATGGGATGATATTTTTAGATCTCCCAGACCCAGATAATTTAAAGATTTCTTGAGAATGAAATTAAATTGAAAAACCGTTGCTGGCTCTAAATTCATATGTAAAAAGAACGAGCCCCTAAAACTAGGACGAACGGACAGCCATCTCTTAGCATTGGCAAGAGGACAGATGACCGGGTCAGAAATAGCATTAAGTTTGATCGAAGAACCTCTGCCCAACTGATCAGTTTTAGATTTCCTGATAAATAGAATCAGATGATTCCCGACACATGAAACATCTTCTATAAACAAACCCGCCGGGGCGGCTTTTTTGGAAGAAACAATTTCACTCACTCTCAAAGCTGCAAAAAACGCGAACGAAAACGCAGCGGAAAACAGACGCCTCAAAAAGGTCATTACAAACCGAGGTAAGAGAAAGACAAATGTCCCTTAGTAAATGCACCGAAATAGGACGACGCTTGTCAGGTAAAAATGTAGCTCTCCGAAAACCTTTTAAAAACTGCTTCACGACAAAAATTTCAGTTAGACCTTTTCTACCCAAAATTTTTAGAAAGAATGAAACACCCGCAAGACTTTTTGAGAGAGCTGAGAAGGATAGGCCGTTTCTAACTAAATGCTCAGCAAAACAGATGGCAACAGCTGGATTCACATCCTGATAAGAATAATTATTCACATGACAGAATCTGACCCACATATTCCATGCGGCCGAGTAATCGGCCCATGTTTTATGTGCTAAAGAATTCTCCACAAACGAATGAATCACACTTGGATTAGTTCCCATATCTGAATAGGACAAATTGATCTTCCGTCGTTTAATTCTGCCAGTCGGTCCGAGGACTGAAATGCCTGACGGTGACAAATAAGCCGTGCATCATCATTCTTGACATTTGAAGAAAAAACGGCCTTGAGCCAAATGTTATGTTTCAAACAAAGAAAAATTAGTTGCCTTAGAATTATTGCACAGAACTGGTTCTTGGACGAGAGAGTATTTATCATGAACACAAGGCCCTGCTTATCTGACCGGAAAACAATGCGCTTGTCGGCTAAGTGCACACTCCAAAAATTGACAGCTAGAAAAATGGAAAAAAGATCTAAAAATACTACATTCCTAGTAATGTTGGCATCAATCCAAAATTGAGGCCAAGACTCAAAAGCCCAATTGGAAGACAATGACAAAGCCATACCGAGGGTTTTGCTAGTGAAATATGATAAATTCAGCTCCTCAGAGGATACGAAGGGAGACTGCCAAAGGGTCTTACCATTAAAATCTGAAAGAAACTGCCACCAAATTTGTAAATCGTCCTTCGTATCCTTGCCGAGACGCAGATGAGCGTGAGGAGAGGAGTGACCAGCAGTAAGATCATAAAGTCGCTTAGAAAAAACCCTGCCCATAGGTATCACTTTTAGGGCAAAATTCAACATTCCTAACAATGACTGGAGCTCTTTGAGAGTAACCTTATCCCTAGTTAAAAAAACTAAGAATTAAAGAACGCAGCCTAGCAATTTTATCGTCTGGTAAAGAGCACGTCATCGAGACAGAGTCAATGCGAATACCAAGAAATTCCAGAGAAGAACAGGGACAAACCGTCTTCTCCTCTGAAATCGGAACTCCAAAAAACTCGCAAATTTTCAAAAAAGTAGATAGTAGAGAAGAACACGCGTCCGAACCCGAAGGGCCAATAAATAAAAAGTCATCCAAATAATGTAAAACTCCCCCTCTAGCAACGGAAAATTCAACAACCCAATGCAGAAATGAAGAAAATGCTTCAAAATAAAAACATGACAGTGAAAACCCCATAGGAAGGCACTTGTCAAAAAAGAATTCATTATCAAAAACTAAACCGAGAGAATTAAAACCTAAGGGATTAACTGGTAACAATCTAAAAGCAGACTTTATGTCAGATTTAGACATAAGAGCATCTCTACCGAACCTCTGAAGGATTTCAATGGCCTCATCAAAAGAAGAATATTTAACTGAGCATACCTCCGTGTTGACTTCATCGTTCAGGGAAGCTCCCTTCGGATAAGACAGATGGTGTATTAACCGAAATGAGCCCAGCTCTTTTTTAGGCACCACCCCAATCGGGGAGATCCTAAAGTTTCTAAATGGAGGGGAATCAAATGGCCCAGCCAATCTACCTAACTCCAGCTCTTTTAGAAGTTTCTCTTTGACAATCAAAGGATATTCTGCTGCAGAGGGCAAATTACGAACCAATTGACACCCCTCACCTTTAAATTGAGGAACAAAAAATCCCTCACTAAACCCTTGAAATAGCAGAGAACTAATCTCCTGATTTGGAAAAGCCTCTAGCCATGGGACCATGTTTTGGAGCTTCACTGGAGTCTGCGCTTTTTGCCATTGGCTCCTTAATAGCCCCCTGTTGTCCAGACTGAAATTGTTTTCTGTAACATTTCGACATTGGGTGACTGCCCCCACAAAAGGAACATTCATGCCGAAAGCGGCAATTAAGAGCCCACTTACAGTTACCTTCATTAAAAGCAAAGCAGAAACCTTTCTTGAGAGGGGCATTCACATTCTGCCGAGATGTTGTGACTCTCTGAGGCAACATTAAATTTATCCAAAGACCAATATCTTTCTTACCCCAAGCTAAATTAGGATACATAGCTAATTTTTGCCTAAAAGATTCATCGTACTGCAGCCATGCCATCCCTCCAAAATTCCTATAAGCTTCCAAAATTGCATCTAGGTGTTGGAAAAGGCCTGAACACACATTGGGATGTTTTTCCCCTAAAACAGCAGCATAGATGGAAAACGCTTGGAGCAAATTGTTAAATGATTTACTGTTAACAACCTTTTTCTTTTCCTCAGACTCCTCCTTTTTGTCAAATCTATGCTGCTGTTCCTTAACAGAAGGTAACAAGGAGAAAATGTCAACATAATCTCTTTTCCAAATTTGTTCTTTCACGGAGGGACTCAGATGAAATCCCAGAGGGGATACATCACATGTCAGTGACTCCTTCAGCAGCACCTCAGGTAAACCGGGCTTCATAACAACACTCCCTGAGGCAGGATCGTTGCAAGAAGCAAGGTTAGGCATTGAAGTGAGCGAACTGCTAGAAAAGCATTCTAAGATAACATCTCTGATAAAAGTCTTAAAGTTTGAGGAAGAGACAGACGGGGGGACAGTAATAACCTCACCCATTTCTTGCTGGACGACCTCATGCTCCATGGAGACTTCGGCATTTGGGACCCCATGAGCTGGTGACCGGTGACGTGAATGCGGGCTGTAGTCGACATCATATTCAGAGGCCGGAGACCCCGACCTCCAGGATGCTGCTGCAGCGGCAGCTGCGCTCACCTCGGTTGGACGCGAACTCCTAGACTGTCGGCAGGCTGTCGCTGGAGCTCCCTGGGCCACAGCAGC
Source organism: Ranitomeya imitator (assembly GCF_032444005.1). Classification (NCBI taxonomy): domain Eukaryota; kingdom Metazoa; phylum Chordata; class Amphibia; order Anura; family Dendrobatidae; genus Ranitomeya; species Ranitomeya imitator. The sequence goes on from NC_091283.1 coordinate 698,858,199, forward strand.
TCTTTTATGGCCGCGGTGGCTAGATGAGCCTTGCGCAGGATGATCCGCACCCGGTGCCACCGAAAATGGAGAGCGACACCTAGCGGAGGTTCCGGCAGGAGGTATCGACGGCGCCGGCCGGATGCGACAAGCTTCCCCGGGCTCCCGCGATGGGCTGCGGGACTTCCGGTGAGCGGACCTTCTACTTCCTCTGCGTGGCTCCGGCGTCCGGTCAGGAGCTCTCGATGCCGTCGGCGGTGAATAGGAGTTCCTGGGTCGGCGACTCCTGGTTGAGCTGCGGCAAGGAGGCGGCGGAGGTAGCAGCTCACAAGGGACTGGAGGACAGAGCGGAGATTGCGGCGCAGGAGCTGATAAAGTCTCCAGGGAGGAGGTAGGTTTTATAGCCGGATTATCAGCTAAACAGCTCCGCAGCCACTCTACTCCGCCCTCATCCTCTGCCCTTCGGAGCAGCTGCTGTAACAGCTCCTCCATCCTCTGTCCTCTTGTATCTTCTTATCTTCAAAAGTTTCTTGAGGTAACTGTGCTGAGCGCACCCAAAACAGCTGATTTATAGGAAAATGACCCCCCCCCCGCTCAGGGTCATCCACCAATGAAAGTCCATAAAAATTGCGGGAAGCACATCTGGCATAAACACAAATTTGCCCAGCAACAAACCTGCTCATGCATGGCACAGCTTACCAGGGCAATAAAATTAACCCTTGAAGGGATCCAAAACTGTTCATAAAAACACATACATAAAATAACCTGGTGGCCGTGTTATCATGTGCCCCCCCTAAGATTTCACTAAGGGGAGGGCGTTCATATTATTGTGGAGGACAGTCACCAGATTGTCTAGAAATGAGGTGACGCACAAGTGAGGTTAGGCGGCATATTCACACATCACTGACATTTTCCTATGGACAAGTGAGTAATTTTTCTGCTTGGTTACAATTATTTCTTGGTGCACATCTGGTATGTTTAGTTAAACCTGTTTTAGGCCGAAGTCGCACTAGAGAGAAATGCGGATGAGTGTAATGCGAGAAAAAAAATCGCATAGCACTCTGACCAATGTTAATCTATGGGGCAGCTCCCATCATCCGCCAATGCAAGTGTTTGGGTGCGAGAAAAAAATGGATTACACATGGACTATGCGTGTGACTTGCAAGAAATACGCACTGGAGACCTTTAGAAAAGCCGGCAATTCAGGGCGCTGTAATGTAAAATCCCACAGACAGGTTTCAATAGAATAGATAAAATAAATGTGTGTATTTGTGTATATATATATATATATATATATATATATATATATATATATATATATATATATATATATATATATATATATATATATATATATATATATATATATATATACAGTACAGACCAAAAGTTTGGAAACACCTTCTCATTTAAAGATTTTTCTGTATTTTCATAACTATGAAAATTGTACATTCACACCAAAGGCATCGAAACTATGAATTAACAAATGTGGAATCATATGCTTAACAAAACAGTATGAAACAATACTAGATGGTGGCCCGATTTTAACGCATCGAGACTATGGCATTCTAGAATATGTATGTATTTTATCTCTGAAGTTTTCAGAATAATGCAATTTATACACAGGATTCGGCCGGCCGGGCATGACCAATTAGCGAAGCGTTGTTCAAATTCCGCGCCAATTCGCGGGCGGACTGCACCTGTCGCTGATTGGTCACGCCCGGCCGCGAACAATCAGTGAAGCCAGGGCTGGCTCCAGTTTTTGAGGGCCCCGGGCGAAAGTCTGTGGGCCCCCCACTTTAACACATACCACGATTCATGATGCACAGATACAGCAGAGAAATATAGCACAGCCAAGTAGCGTATCACACAGCCCACGTAGTATATAACACAGCCCACGTAGTATGTTGCCCAGCCACGTAGTATATAGCACAGCCCACGTAGTATATTGCCCAGCCAAGTAGTATATAGCACAGACATGTAGTATCTTGCCCAGCCACGTAGTATATAGCACAGACACGTAGTATATAGCACAGACACGTAGTATATAGCACACACGTAGTATATAGCACAGACACGTAGTATATTGCACAGCCACGTAGTATATAGCACAGAGACGTAGTATGTAACACTGCCCATGCAGTATATAACACAGGCCACGTAGTATAGAGCACAGCGATGTAGTATATTGCCCAGCCACGTAATACATACCAACAGCCACGTAATATATACCACAGCCCATGCAGTATCTAACACGGATGCTGAGTATATAATGATTTTTTCAATTATTTTTAACATTAGATCTTTTTACTATTGATGCTGCATAGGCAGCATCAATGGTAAAAAGTTGGTCACACAGGGTTAATAGCAGCGTTAACGGAGTGCGTTACACCGCGGCATAACGCAGTGTAACGCAGCCATTAACCCTGTGTGAGCGCTGACTGGAGGGGAGTATGGAGTGGGCACTGACGGCAGGAGAGTAGGGAGCGGCCATTTTGCCGCCGGACTGTGCCCGTTGCTGATTGGTCGTGGCCGTTTTGCCGCGACCAATCAGCGACTTGGGATTTCCGTGACAGACAGACAGACAAACAGACGGAAGTGACCCTTAGACAATTATATAGTAGATTCTGGGTTCTTCAAAGTAGCCACCTTTTGCTTTAATGACTGCTTTGCACACTCTTGGCATTCTCTTGATGAGCTTCAAGAGGTAGTCACCGGAAATGGTCTTCCAACAATCTTGAAGGAGTTCCCAGAGATGCTTAGCAGTTATTGGCCCTTTTGCCTTCACTCTGCGGTCCAGCTCACCCCAAACCATCTCGATTGGGTTCAGGTCTGGTGACTGTGGAGGCCAGGTCATCTGGCGTAGCACCCCATCACTCTCCTTCTTGGTCAAATAGCCCTTACACAGCCTGGAAGTGTGTTTGAGGTCATTGTCCTGTTGAAAAATAAATGATGGTCTAACTAAACATCACATCCACAGTGGTGATAGAACTTCACATACCTACACATCATATCCACAGTGGTGATATAGCTTCACATGTCCCCACATCACATCCACAGTGGTGATAGAGCTTCACATACCTACACATCACATCCACAGTGGTGATAGAGCTCCACATGTCCACGCATCACATCCACAGTGGTGATAGAGCTTCACATGTCCTCACATGACATCCACAGTGGTGATAGAGCTCCACATGTCTCCACATCACATCCACAGTGGTGATAGAGCTTCACATGTCTCCACATCACATCCACAGTGGTGATAGAGCTTCAGATGTCCCCACATGACATCCACAGTGGTGATAGAGCTCCACATGTCTCCACATCACATCCACAGTGGTGATAGAGCTTCAGATGTCCCCACATGACATCCACAGTGGTGATAGAGCTCCACATGTCTCCACATCACATCCACAGTGGTGATAGAGCTTCACATGTCCTCACATCACATCCACAGTGGTGATAGAGCTTCAGATGTCCCCACATCACATCCACAGTGGAGATAGCGCTCCACATGTCCCCACATCACATCCACAGTGGTGATAGAGCTTCATATACCTACACATCACATCCACAGTGGTGATAGAGCTCCACATGTCCACGCGTCACATCCACAGTGGTGATAGAGCTTCACATGTCCTCACATCACATCCACAGTGGTGATGGAGCTTCACATGTCTCCACATCACATCCACAGTGGTGATAGAGCTTCACATGTCTCCACATCACATCCACAGTGGTGATAGAGCTTCATATACCTACACATCACATCCACAGTGGTGATAGAGCTCCACATGTCCACGCGTCACATCCACAGTGGTGATAGAGCTTCACATGTCCTCACATCACATCCACAGTGGTGATGGAGCTTCACATGTCTCCACATCACATCCACAGTGGTGATAGAGCTTCACATGTCTCCACATCACATCCACAGTGGTGATAGAGCTTCAGATGTCCCCACATCACATCCACAGTGGTGATAGAGCTTCACATGTCCCCACATCACATCCACAGTGGTGATAGAGCTCCACATGTCCACGCATCACATCCACAGTGGAGATAGAGCTCCACATGTCCCCACATCACATCCACAGTGGAGATAGAGCTCCACATGTCCTCACATCACATCCACAGTGGTGATAGCGCTCCACATGTCCCCACATCATATCCACAGTGGTGATGGAGCATCACATGTCCCCACATCACATCCACAGTGGTGATAGAGCTCCACATGTCCCCACATCACATCCACAGTGGTGATAGCGCTCCACATGTCCCCACATCACATCCACAGTGGTGATAGAGCATCACATGTCCCCACATCACATCCACAGTTTTGCTTGCCCCGTGGTGGTGCCACTCTAATTTTTTGACTCTATTTGCAAGCACTATTGGCTACGTTATAATAGCTGTATGTCTATATGTTATAAATAAAGTTTTTCTATTTTGTTCAGTTACGTTATTTTGTTTATATGTTAGTGATTTATCTTTGCAGATTTCTCGAATTGTCTGTTATCTTCTGATCTTTCAGATCGTTTCCATATCTAGCCTGGTTTTTGCCTGGGACTCTGGTCCTTTAGGGCTTCTATACCCACCCTGGTGCTATTTTTCTAGTACTACTCTTGGTATTCTGTTCGGAGACACATGCTGGAATCAGGGAATTGGACGTACCAGTAATTCGATTTCCGGGTAGTCCCTCAGGACAGCACCCTTATTTCCCCTCCTTTAGGTTTGTCTTTAAACTTGCACAAGATCAATCTTCCTGCAGATTGTTCATTCATCAAGTCGCCTTGGTGAGATCGACCAGTAAAGTGTTTATCTTGCATGAGTTTCTAGTGGCTTGTATAGACCATTCGCATCCATCCTTCGTTGGTACTCTAAAAAACACTAGAAGGTGGAGGTTGGAGCAGCCTTTTAGCCTCTTTGATCCTGTCCCGTCATAGATCCACAAAGGACTATCTCCTGGTGTGCTGTGCTGTCCTGAGGGACTACCTGGAAATCGAATTACTACTAAGTCAAATCACTTTTTTATGTGCTCTCACTTTTTTTCTTTCTTTTTTGTAATGTAGGCTGAGTTTAGTGATCCCAGTACGTCAATTGCCACTTTTTAAAAAATTGGAAAATTTGGTGTAACTCAACCTCAATGTTGCCCCCCCCCCTCCCTCCCAGTGTAGTTTTGAGTACACCTGTATTTTGGTGCAATTCTTGCTCCATTTTTCAAAATGTGTGACTTTTGGAGCCAAAAAGTCACAAAAACATTTCAGAACATATATTGCGCCAATTTTTGAAACTCGTGTGCTATTTTGAAGAATTTGTCAGCGCAAGACAAAAAAAAAAAGTTAATGATTCAGGACCATAATGTTATCATAAGAATTATACATGAGTGATAGGGAAATATAGTAAGACAGTCATGGCACTCCGCATAGGAGAAAATACCCAGTAGCTTTTTAAAATTGTGTTAAATGTACAGTGGCTTGCAAAGGAGGGTTATCACTAGTTGATGTAAAGCACATGCCTACATCTTTGAAGATTTTGGTTTCCTTTCTATTGTGAAGCAAACAAATAGGACAAAATAACTGAAAACTTTAGTGTGCATAACTATTCACCCCCTAAAGTCAGTACTTTGTACAGCCTCCTTTTGCAGCAATTACAACTGTAAGTCATTTTGGATAAGTCTCTGAGCTTTCCACATCTTGCCACTGGGATTTTCCCATTCCTGAAGGCAAAACTGCTCCAGCTCCTTCCATTTAGATGGTTTTCCCTGGTGAACAGCAATCTTCAATTCTGAGAGCAGATTCTAAATTGGACAAAGGTCTGTGCTTTGACTAGGCCACTCCAAAACATTTACACATTTCCCTTTAAATCTTTATTCCCTTTTGATTCTTCTAAATTTCCCTTTTAATGCTTTAGCAGTATGCTTCTGGTCATTGTCTTATTAGAAGGTTTTGCTCAAGAATATGCCTGTATTTTGTACTTTAAATCTTCCCCTCTAATGGGACCATTCTCCCTGTCCCTGCTGCTGAAAAAATATCCACACAGCAAGATGCTGCCACCACAATGTTTCACTGTGAGGATGGTGTTCTTGGGGTAATGAGCAGTGTTGGTTTGGTGCTAGACATACCGTTTACCTTAGTGGCCAAAAAGTTAAATTTTTGTCCCATTTGACCACAGCACCTTCCTCCATACATTTGGGAAGTCTCCCACATGTCTTTTGGCAAACTCAAAACCAGACTAAAATTTTTTGTGTGCCAAGTAAAGGCTTTTTTCTGCCAGGTCTTCCATAAAGGCCACTTATATGGATTGTACGTCTTATTGTGGTCGAATGGACAGATACTCTGGTCTCTGCTTGGAAACTCTGAAGCTCCTTCAGACTTTTTAGGAAACTACCCACTATCCGTGCACTATCTGCAACTTAAACTGTGGAATCCTCCTATTTATTGAGGCATAGGCTGAACACCTGTTTTCTTTTGCAACACCACCGCCTTATTTGTTTTCAGGTCTGGGGAAATGTAAATAATGTAGCCCATCATATAAAAGGGCTGCAGAGGAGGGGCCGTTAGATTGTTGAATCTAGTAGAAAATGAACCTTCAGTCTGAACAATGGACCTTAATCAGCACACTGGAAAAAACGTATATAAAAATCAGTAAGGCAGACAAATAGTTAGGGTATGATCCTACGGTCAGTATTAGGCAGTGCTTTGGATGCAGCACATGTCCGCTGTGTGCCAAGCGCTGCCGGCTTTTGGACGCAAGTGATTCCGCATGCGTTAATTGAACCTTGCGGAATCACCGCGCCCAATACTTTATATGGGTGAAATTTATATTGCAGAGACTGAGCGTCTCGGCAAGATAAATAGACATGCTGCCATCTTGAAAGATGTGCCGCATGTGCATTTCCACAGGGAAGCCGCGGGTGTCTGTGCACGCATAGAGGAGATCGAATTTCTTGAAATGCCATTCACTATGCTGTAACATCTGGCTGCTGCGGGTTGGACGCTGTGGATGTACGCAGCATATCTATGTAGAAAGGTTGGTCAGTAACAAAAAGGTCATGGATGTCTGCAGACTGTCCCACAGAGGAGCAGGTAAATGCCCCGGTGAGCTTCTGTGTCTGGAGCTGGCCCCCATACCAGACAGTTTGTGCCTATTCACTGGATAGTTCATAACCGTATCCATTTTCTTATTAAAGAGGTTGTCCACCACTGTTACATTGGGATAGGTCATCACTGTCTGATCGGCCGGGGTCCGCCACCCCCTGTCCTTGGCCGAGACGGCGGGCTGGAAGTACTCACTTGTGGAGCTTGCCATCTTCTGATAGTGGCTGCCCCATGGTCCTGCACATCCGTCTCCTATTGATTTGAATAGGAGGTGGAAGTGCTGTAACCAGCCCCGACCACTACCGGAAGATGGAGCAGCTCGGCCGGCAGTGTGCCCCGAACGATAAGACATTGATGACCTGTTCCAAGGATAGGTGATCAATGTGAAAGTAGTGGACAACCTCTTTAGTTCTTCTCAAACTGTCAGATGGACCTTCGACGCTAGTTGTTGGAGTGGCACAACTGAGGAGGCATTCTTCATATATAGATGCAGCAACTTTGGGATTTCCTACCAGCTGATTCCTTTATCTGACATCATTTTCAGCCATATCTGCCTATTTGAGGTATGCAGTAAAACACACAGTATACCACGTCTTGAAGTCCACTTCAGATAGACATATACGGCTGAAAATGATGTCTGGCAGAACACGCAGTGACTCTGTCTGCATCATTACAGTCAAAGGACCTGTCTGCTTCCTATTTTCCAGGGCTCGAGACTTAAGCCCCAATGGAGCCACTGATTGTAGGCTAAAATGCTATGTGAACATGGCCGTAGATGGGAAATACTGTCTACAGTAAAGTATGGCTGTGATAATACACTACAGAGCACGGTGCAGTGTACGGCCACCAAATAGCCCCAGATTCTCACTGTAATATAGCACTACAAATGTTTTCCAGGCAGAGATCCGACTCACTGATGGGGACATTTCTGTACAATCTCTGTATGACATTTCCACCTCTCAAGTTGTTGATCTCTTTGTGGTCTCTGAGTTATTGCTGTGGTAACTGTTCATCTCTTGTATCTTTCTGTAAATCGAGAAACTGAAGTGCGTCCATTTTGTTCCATGCCTTGTTGTGTTTGGAAACTCCCCTATAGTTGCCCAGGATTGCTCCTTTTCAAGCCAGTTGGCATCTCATTAAGATAAGTCGTAACTTCAAGATCCGTTAGCGTGTTATATTTGGAGTCCCACCATGAATCTTGACAGTAATGTGCACACGTTGCGGATTTAGCTGCGGATCCGCAGCGGATTTGGCCCTGCGGATCCGCACCAGTTTTCCATGCGTTGTACCATGTAAACCTATTGAAAACAAAAGCCGCTGTGCACATGCTGTGGCAAATTCCGCGCAGAAAAGCAGCGGTTTATTTTCTGCAGCATGTCAATTCTGTGCAGAAACGCAGCGTTTCTGCACCCATTGCCTATACATTGAGTAAGGCAAATCCGCACATCGAAAAATGCAAGACAATCCGCAAGAAATCCGCAACCATTTTGGCCTGCGTTTTCTGCCAAGAGATGTGGATTCTGTGTGGAAAAATCTGCAGACAAATCCGCAATGTGTGCACATAGCCGAAGGGGCTGCCGTGCTGATTTAGTGCTGCGTCCTCTTGTAGGTGCCCCTGCACAGCGGGGCTTCTTGTTACAGGGCAGAGCCAGGAACGTCTTTGAATGAGGCCCGCTGTACAGGGAAAACCTTAAAGGGCCCGATTCATCATGCGCAGTTTTATCAAGTCACTTTAATTTTTGACTTGTGGTTTTTGTTGATACTTTTTGCATCAAACTCATCAAAATGGTGCACACAATTCATGAATTTTGTGCAAAGCCCACATTTTTATCTTTTAACTAGTTTTGTGACTCTCTAATGGAAAAACTTGCACATTTTACAAAATGTCACAAATTAATGAGCCAAAATAACTGGCATACATAAATTTATTCCGGGGACAAAAGGAGGAGAGTAGAGTACAGTTGTCCAAATTTTACAACATTTTTTTTTTTTTAAGGTTGCATTTCTAGCATCTGTCTAAGGCCGGTTTCACACATCCAGATAATTCCGGTACCGGAGAAATCGGTGCCGAAGTTATCCGTGTCCGTGTGCTCACGTAGCACATCAGTGTGGCACACGTGCGGCAGCCGTGTGCCGACTGAGAACCACACGGACCGTGCAGGAGACAGCGCTACAGTTAAGCGCTGTCCCCTGCTTTTCGTGCTGAAGCCGGCATTCATTCCTTCTCCCCAGCAGCGTTCGCTGGAGATAAGGAATGAAAAATCAAGGGTTTTTTTTGTTTGTGTTAAAAATAAAGCGCATATTCATCACTGTAAGGGCGGCGTCACACTTGCGAGTTTTACGGACGTAAGAGCGCAGAAACTACGTCCGTAAAACTCGCAAAAAATACGGCACAATTATTCTCTATGCCCCTGCTCCTATCTGCCGTATTAAACTGATCAGTATTATACGGCTTTCTACGGCCGTAGAAAATCGCAGCATGCTGCGTTTGTCACCGTATTGCGCAAATAAAACGTCAATGAAAGTCTATGGAAGCCCCAAAAATACGGATTACACATGGACCAGCAGTGTGATTTGCGAGGAATACGCAGCGGTGTTAGAGAGAAAAGCCGGCAATTCAGTGCGGTGTACAGTAAAATCACACTGACAGCTTACAGTAGAATAGGTAGAATAAATGTGTACACATAGAATAGGTGTGTATATAATATATATGTCATTGAGACACATATACAGTGGGGCAAAAAAGTATTTAGTCAGTCAGCAATAGTGCAAGTTCCACCACTTAAAAAGATGAGAGGCGTCTGTAATTTACATCAGAGGTAGACCTCAACTATGGGAGACAAACTGAGAAAAAAAAAATCCAGAAAATCACATTGTCTGTTTTTTTAACAATTTATTTGCATATTATGGTGGAAAATAAGTATTTGGTCAGAAACAAAATTTCATCTCAATACTTTGTAATATATCCTTTGTTGGCAATGACAGAGGTCAAACGTTTTCTGTAAGTCTTCACAAGGTTGCCACACACTGTTGTTGGTATGTTGGCCCATTCCTCCGTGCAGATCTCCTCTAGAGCAGTGATGTTTTTGGCTTTTTGCTTGGCAACATGGACTTTCAACTCCCTCCAAAGGTTTTCTATAGGGTTGAGATCTGGAGACTGGCTAGGCCACTCCAGGACCTTGAAATGCTTCTTACGAAGCCACTCCTTCGTTGCCCTGGCGGTGTGCTTTGGATCATTGTCATGTTGAAAGACCCAGCCACGTTTTATCTTCAATGCCCTTGCTGATGGAAGGAGGTTTGCACTCAAAATCTCACGATACATGGCCCCATTCATTCTTTCATAAAACCCGGATCAGTCGTCCTGGCCCCTTTGCAGAGAAACAGCCCCAAAGCATGATGTTTCCACCACCAAGCTTTACAGTAGGTATGGTGTTTGATGGATGCAACTCAGTATTCTTTTTCCTCCAAACACGACAAGTTGTGTTTCTACCAAACAGTTCCAGTTTGGTTTCATCAGACCATAGGACATTCTCCCAAAACTCCTCTGGATCATCCAAATGCTCTCTAGCAAACTTCAGACGGGCCCGGGCATGTACTGGCTTAAGCAGTGGAACACGTCTGGCACTGCAGGATCTGAGTCCATGGTGGAAAAGTGTGTTACTTATGGTAGGCCTTGTTACATTGGTCCCAGCTCTCTGCAGTTCATTCACTAGGTCCCCCCGCGTGGTTCTGGGATTTTTGCTCACCGTTCTTGTGATCATTCTGACCCCACGGGGTGGGATTTTGCGTGGAGCCCCAGATCGAGGGAGATTATCAGTGGTCTTGTATGTCTTCCATTTTCTAATTATTGCTCCCACTGTTGATTTCTTCACTCCAAGCTGGTTGGCTATTGCTGATTCAGTCTTCCCAGCCTGGTGCAGGGCTACAATTTTGTTTCTGGTGTACTTTGACAGCTCTTTGGTCTTCACCATAGTGGAGTTTGGAGTCAGACTGTTTGAGGGTGTGCACATGTGTCTTTTTATACTGATAACAAGTTTAAACAGGTGCCATTACTACAGGTAATGAGTGGAGAAAAGAGGAGACTCTTAAAGAAGAAGTTACAGGTCTGTGAGAGCCAGAAATCTTGATTGTTTGTTTCTGAGCAAATACTTATTTTCCACCATAATATGCAAATAAATTGTTAAAAAAACAGACAATGTGATTTTCTGGATTTTTTTTTCACAGTTTGTCTCACATAGTTGAGGTCTACCTATGATGTAAATTACAGACGCCTCTCATCTTTTTAAGTGGTGGAACTTGCACTATTGCTGACTGACTAAATACTTTTTTGCCCCACTGTATGTATATATATTAATATTTCATCCAGCGCGATATAGCTGAAAGCCGGTAATTCAATTACCGGCTTTTGCTTTCTCCTTCCTAAAACCCGACATGATTTGAGACATGGTTTACATACAGTAAACCATCTCATATCTCCATTTTTTTTGCATATTCCACACTACTAATGTTAGTAGTGTGTATATGCAAAATTTGGCCGTTCTAGCTAGTAAATTAAGGGGTTAAATGGTGGAAAAAATTGGCGTGGGCTCCCGCACAATTTTCTCCGCCAGAGTGGTAAAGCCAGTGACTGAGGGCAGATATTAATAGCCTGGAGAGGGTCCATGGTTATTGCCCCCCCCCCGGCTAAAAACATCTGCCCCCAGCCACCCCAGAAAAGGCACATCTGGAAGATGCGCCTATTCTGGCACTTGGCCACTCTCTTTCCATTCCCGTGTAGCGGTGGGATATGGGGTAATGAAGGGTTAATGCCACCTTGCTATTGTAAGGTGACATTAAGCCAAATTAATAATGGAGAGGCGTCAATTATGACACCTATCCATTATTAATCCAATACTAGTAAAGGGTTAAAAAAAATACACAAACACATTATTAAAAATTGATTTAATGCAAAAAACACAAAGGTTGTTGTATTAATTTATTCTACTCTCAATCCACTCACTGAAGACCCTCGATCTGTAAATAAAAAAAAAAAAAAAAAAAAATACTAAACCAAGAATATACATACCTTCCGAGGATCTGTAAGGTCCAACAATGTAAATCCATCTGAAGGAGTTAAAATATTTTGCAGGCAGGAGTTCTGCTAATGCAGCGCTACTCCTGCCTGCAAAACCCCAGCGAATGAAGGTAAAGTAGGTCAATGACCTATATTTAGCTTCACTTGCGGTGAGGCGCCCTCTGCTGGCTGTTCCTAGATCGTGGGAACTTTCCTAGAAAGCTCCCTGGCTCGAGATCATAAGAGGGCGCCCTCTGCTGGTTGTTCTCATATGAACTCGAGCCAGGAAGCTTTCTAGGAAAGTATATTTATATACTATATATGTTTTTTTTTTTTTTTTTTTACACATGGATCCCTTGTATAGCCGTATGTCGGTTTTGCAAGCCTGCGATAAAAACACGCATTACGGCTGCTGTTGTGAATTCTGTGGCCGAGTTCACTTCTGTGGTCACAAGTGGTATTGCAGTCTCTGGGCTTCCTCCCTCAGGTGTTTTGGTGAGCTCGTTGGCTGCCTTGCTATTTAGCTCCACCTGAGTCTGTCTTCCTTGCTCCTTGTCAATGTTCCAGTGTTGGATCTGAGCTACTGCATCTTTCCTTGGGCCTGCTGCTCTGCTAGATAAGTGCTTCTAGTTTGTTTTCTGTTTTTTCTGTCCAGCTTGCTTTTAACTTTTGCTGGAAGCTCTGAGAAGCAAAGGGGTGCACCGCCGTGCTGTTAGTTCGGCACGGTGGGTCTTTTTGCCCCTTTGCGTGGTTTTCGTTTTAGGGTTTTTTGTAGACTGCATAGTTCTCTTTGCTATCCTCGCTCTGTCTAGAATATCGGGCCTCACTTTGCTGAATCTATTTCATTCCTACGTTTGTCTTTTCATCTTGCTAACAGTCATTATATGTGGGGGGCTGCCTATTCCTTTGGGGTATTTCTCTGAGGTAAGTCAGGCTTGTATTTCTATCTTCAGGCTAGTCAGCTCCTCAGGCAGTGCCGAGTTGCATAGGTAGTTGATAGGCGCAATCCACTGCTGCTTATAGTTGTGTGAGGATAGATCAGGTACTGCAGTCTACAGAGATTCCACGTCTCAGAGCTCGTCCTATTGTTTTTGGTTATTGCCAGATCTCTGTATGTGCGCTGATTACTGCACGCTGTGTTGCCTGATTGCCAGCCATAACAGTACAAGGAGCCCTCCAATGATTTCCAATAGAGGGAAAAAAGAAATCCTGACATCATTTTTTTTCCTTAGCTCTGTCTTCAGTCTTTTTTTTCCCCTAGACATTAGAGTGCTTCAGGACACAGCTGTGGACATGGATATTCAGGCTCTGTGCTCCTCAATTGATAATCTCGTTGTAAATGTACAAAAGATTCAAGATACTATTGATCAGAAATCGATGCTAGAACCAAGAATTCCGATTCCTGATTTGTTTTTTGGTGACAGAACTAAGTTCTTGAGCTTCAGAAATAATTGTAAGCTATTTTTGGCCTTGAAACCTCATTCTTCTGGTAATCCTATTCAACAGGTTTTGATTATTATTTCTTTTTTGCGCGGCGACCCACAGGACTGGGCGTTTTCTCTTGCACCAGGAGATTCTGCATTGAGTAATGTTGATGCATTTTTCCAGGCGCTGGGATTGCTTTACGATGAGCCTAATTCAGTGGATCAAGCTGAGAAAAATCTGCTGGCTTTATGCCAGGGTCAGGATGATGTAGAAGTATATTGTCAGAAATTTAGGAAATGGTCAGTACTCACTCTGTGGAATGAATCTGCACTAGCGGCTTTGTTCAGAAAGGGTCTCTCTGAAGCTCTTAAGGATGTAATGGTGGGATTTCCTATGCCTGCTGGTTTGAATGAGTCTATGTCCTTGGCCATTCAGATCGGTCGTCGCTTGCGCGAGCGTAAATCTGTGCACCATCTGGCGGTATTGTCTGAGAGTAAGCCTGAGCCTATGCAGTGCGACAGGACTATGACTAAAGTAGAACGGCACGAACACAGACGTCTGAACAGACTGTGTTTTTATTGTGGTGATTCTACTCATGCTATTTCTAATTGTCCTAAACGCACTAGGCGGTTCGATAGCTCTGCCGTTATTGGTACTGTACAGTCCAAATTCCTTTTGTCCATTACCTTAATGTGCTCTTTGTCATCATATTCTGTCATGGCGTTTGTGGATTCAGGCGCTGCCCTGAATCTGATGGATTTGGATTATGCTAAACGTTGTGGATTTTTCTTGGAGCCTTTGCGGTGTCCTATTCCGTTGAGAGGAATTGATGCTACACCTTTGGCCAAGAATAAGCCTCAGTACTGGGCCCAGCTGACCATGTGCATGGCTCCTGCACATCAGGAAGTTATTCGCTTTTTGGTACTGCATAATTTGCATGATGTGGTCGTGTTGGGGTTGCCATGGCTACAAACCCATAATCCAGTATTGGATTGGAACTCTATGTCGGTAACCAGCTGGGGTTGTCAGGGAGTACATGGTGATGTTCCATTTTTGTCTATTTCGTCATCCATTCCTTCTGACATCCCAGAGTTCTTGTCGGACTTTCAGGATGTATTTGAAGAGTCCAAGTCTGATGCCCTACCTCCGCATAGGAATTGTGATTGTGCTATCGATTTGATTCCTGGTAGTAAATTCCCTAAGGGTCGTTTATTTAATTTGTCCGTACCTGAACACACCGCTATGCGCAGTTATGTGAAGGAGTCCCTGGAGAAGGGACATATTCGCCCATCGTCGTCACCATTGGGAGCAGGGTTCTTTTTTGTAGCCAAGAAGGATGGTTCGCTAAGACCGTGTATTGATTACCGCCTTCTTAATAAGATCACTGTTAAATTTCAGTATCCCTTGCCATTGATTTCTGACTTGTTTGCTCGGATTAAGGGGGCTAGTTGGTTTACTAAGATTGATCTTCGTGGTGCGTATAATCTGGTGAGAATCAGGCAGGGAGATGAATGGAAAACAGCATTTAATACGCCCGAGGGTCATTTTGAGTATCTGGTGATGCCGTTCGGACTTGCCAATGCTCCATCTGTTTTTCAGTCTTTTATGCATGACATTTTCCGTGAGTATCTGGATAAATTCTTGATTGTTTACTTGGATGACATTTTGATCTTCTCAGATGATTGGGAGTCTCATGTGAAGCAAGTCAGAATGGTTTTCCAGGTACTGCGTGCTAATTCCTTGTTCGTGAAGGGATCAAAGTGTCTCTTCGGTGTGCAGAAAGTTTCATTTTTGGGGTTCATCTTTTCCCCTTCTACTATCGAGATGGATCCGGTTAAGGTTCAGGCCATCCAGGATTGGACTCAGCCGACATCTCTAAAAAGTCTGCAGAAATTCCTGGGCTTTGCTAATTTTTATCGTCGCTTCATCTGTAATTTTTCTAGCATTGCCAGACCATTGACCGATTTGACCAAGAAGGGTGCTGATTTGGTTAATTGGTCTTCTGCTGCCGTGGAAGCTTTTCAGGAGTTGAAGCGTCGTTTTTGCTGTGCCCCTGTGTTGTGTCAACCTGATGTTTCTCTTCCGTTCCAGGTCGAGGTTGATGCTTCTGAGATTGGTGCAGGGGCGGTTTTGTCACAGAGAGGTTCTGGTTGCTCAGTGTTCAAACCATGTGCTTTCTTTTCCAGGAAATTTTCTGCTGCTGAGCGTAATTATGATGTGGGCAACCGAGAGTTGCTGGCCATGAAGTGGGCATTCGAGGAGTGGCGTCATTGGCTTGAGGGTGCTAAGCATCGCGTGGTGGTTTTGACTGATCATAAGAACCTTACTTATCTTGAGTCTGCCAAGCGCTTGAATCCTAGACAGGCCCGTTGGTCGTTATTTTTTGCTCGTTTTGATTTTGTGATTTCATACCTTCCGGGCTCTAAAAATGTGAAGGCGGATGCTCTGTCTAGGAGTTTTGTGCCCGACTCTCCGGGGTTATCTGAGCCGGCGAGTATCCTCAAGGAAGGAGTCATTGTGTCTGCCATCTCCCCTGATTTGCGGAGAGTGTTGCAGAAATTTCAGGCTAATAAACCTGATCGTTGTCCGGCCGAGAAACTGTTCGTCCCTGATAGGTGGACTAGTAAAGTTATCTCTGAACTTCATTGTTCGGTGCTGGCCGGTCATCCAGGAATCTTTGGTACCAGGGAGTTGGTTGCTAGATCCTTCTGGTGGCCATCTCTGTCACGGGATGTGCGTGCTTTTGTGCAGTCCTGTGGAATTTGTGCTAGGGCTAAGCCCTGCTGTTCACGTGCCAGTGGGTTGCTTTTGCCCTTGCCGGTCCCGAAGAGGCCTTGGACACATATTTCGATGGATTTCATTTCTGACCTTCCCGTTTCTCAAAAAATGTCGGTCATTTGGGTGGTCTGTGATCGCTTTTCTAAAATGGTCCATCTGGTGCCCTTGGTTAAATTGCCTTCCTCCTCTGATTTGGTGCCTTTGTTCTTCCAGCATGTGGTTCGTTTACATGGCATTCCTGAGAATATTGTTTCTGACAGAGGTTCCCAGTTTGTCTCGAGGTTCTGGCGAGCCTTTTGTGGTAGGATGGGCATTGACCTATCTTTTTCCTCGGCCTTCCATCCTCAGACTAATGGCCAGACCGAACGAACCAATCAGACCTTGGAAACATATCTGAGATGTTTTGTTTCCGCTGACCAGGATGATTGGGTGTCATTTTTGCCGTTGGCTGAGTTCGCCCTTAATAATCGGGCCAGCTCGGCTACCTTGGTCTCTCCATTTTTCTGCAATTCTGGGTTCCATCCTCGTTTCTCTTCAGGACAGGTTGAGTCTTCGGACTGTCCTGGTGTGGATTATGTGGTGGACAGGTTGCAGCAGATCTGGACTCAGGTAGTGGACAATTTGACCTTGTCCCAGGAGAAGGCTCAGCTTTTCGCTAATCGCAGACGCCGTGTGGGACCCCGACTTCGTGTTGGGGATCTGGTTTGGTTATCTTCTCGTCATATTCCTATGAAGGTTTCCTCTCCTAAATTTAAACCTCGTTTTATTGGTCCGTATAGGATTTCTGAGATTCTCAATCCGGTGTCTTTTCGTCTGACCCTCCCAGACTCCTTTTCCATACATAATGTATTCCATAGGTCGTTGTTGAGGAGATACGTGGCACCTATGGTTCCATCTGTGGAGCCTCCTGCCCCTGTTTTGGTGGAGGGGGAATTGGAGTATATTGTGGAGAAGATTTTGGATTCTCGTGTCTCTAGACGGAAACTCCAGTATTTGGTCAAATGGAAGGGTTATGCTCAGGAAGATAATTCCTGGGTTTTTGCCTCTGATGTCCATGCCCCAGATCTTGTTCGTGCCTTTCATGTGGCTCATCCTGGTCGGCCTGGGGGTTCTGGTGAGGGTTCGGTGACCCCTCCTCAAGGGGGGGGTACTGTTGTGAATTCTGTGGCCGAGTTCACTTCTGTGGTCACAAGTTGTATTGCAGTCTCTGGGCTTCCTCCCTCAGGTGTTTTGGTAAGCTCGTTGGCTGCCTTGCTATTTAGCTCCACCTGAGTCTGTCTTCCTTGCTCCTTGTCAATGTTCCAGTGTTGGATCTGAGCTACTGCATCTTTCCTTGGGCCTGCTGCTCTGCTAGATAAGTGCTTCTAGTTTGTTTTCTGTTTTTTCTGTCCAGCTTGCTATTAACTTTTGCTGGAAGCTCTGAGAAGCAAAGGGGTGCACCGCCGTGCTGTTAGTTCGGCACGGTGGGTCTTTTTGCCCCTTTGCGTGGTTTTCGTTTTAGGGTTTTTTGTAGACTGCATAGTTCTCTTTGCTATCCTCGCTCTGTCTAGAATATCGGGCCTCACTTTGCTGAATCTATTTCATTCCTACGTTTGTCTTTTCATCTTGCTAACAGTCATTATATGTGGGGGGCTGCCTATTCCTTTGGGGTATTTCTCTGAGGTAAGTCAGGCTTGTATTTCTATCTTCAGGCTAGTCAGCTCCTCAGGCAGTGCCGAGTTGCATAGGTAGTTGATAGGCGCAATCCACTGCTGCTTATAGTTGTGTGAGGATAGATCAGGTACTGCAGTCTACAGAGATTCCACGTCTCAGAGCTCGTCCTATTGTTTTTGGTTATTGCCAGATCTCTGTATGTGCGCTGATTACTGCACGCTGTGTTGCCTGATTGCCAGCCATAACAGGCTGCCATACGGATTACATACGGAGGATGCCATGCGCAAAAAACGGTGACACACCCTGCCTACGGAGGAGCTACGGACCACTATTTTTGGGACTTTTCAGCGTATTACGGCCGTAATATACGGACCGTATTTTCATACGCTGTGTGTGACACCGGCCTAATGAGCGGTACCACGTGACCGCTCACACAGGACAGGCTGCCGGCGCTGAGAGCATACATCGCAGGAGCTGGGTGAGTATTTCTCGGCAAGTGGGCGGGCGCACGGGATGGGAGGCGGGAGGTGACCCCAAACTTTATTTTTAACACAAACAAAAAAACCTTGATTTTTCATTCCTTCTCTCCAGCGAACGCTGCTGGGGAGAAGGAATGAATGCCGGCTTCAGCACCACACGCAGTGGGGACAGCAATTACTGTAGCACTGTCTCTCTGCACGTGTGCGGGACGTATTGCGGTACGTGCTGCCGGAGAAAAGCGGACATGTCTCCGTAATTTGCACACGGACACACGGTCCGTGAAAACACGGAGACATGTGCATAGACCCATTCATTTGAATGGGTCTACGTGTGTCAGTGTCTCCGGTACGTGAGAAAACTGTCAGTACACGTACCGGAGACAGACGTGTGAAAGAGGCCTAAAACATCAGGAAAAACCATATTGACATAAAAATCCCCAAACTGACCACAAAATACAACTTGAAAAAGGCGCGAATTGTTTGATGACTTTGTCACAATTCTAAAAAGTCACTAATTCATAGTTATTCACGCCATAAAGCTGTCAGCATTGTAATGATGAAATCGGACCCTCTGGCTCAGTAAAAAAGTCCTTAGTTTGCAAAATCCCTTAGTATGAGCAGTCAGTGGGGGTTTCAGGACCTGACCCCACCATTCAACACCGCCGCTCAGGAAGTGAACCAGTACTGCTGACAAGTATGAAGTCATCGCTCACATCTCTATTCGCTAAATCCATGTAGTAGGGTGTCAACACGCTCTTCGGTGGTGTGTGTCAACAATTGTGTATTCTTTCTGTTTTGAGTTTTTGTGATGTGGCAAATCCCAGTGAAATCTGCTGAGGAGCAATGCCCACATAACACCCATATGGTGTGTGTGTATTTCATACTGCTATGCTAACGCGGCATCTGTCCTGTAGCTCTGTATATTATCATTCCAGACTCTTATACACTCTTACAGACTCTTCTAGGATGCAGAAGTCAAAGCCAAGTGTCACATGTGGGGAGCAGCTGTCCAGGGCAGTGTTTGCAGAATAGTGGCGGTATTATTCATCATGCATAATAATGTCTGCTCATGCCACCATCTACTGTTTACATAGCAATCTCCCTATAGACCTATTCACATTGTTTTCTTTTAAGCTAAGGTATGCAAAACTTTGGGGGTAAGACAATGGGGCACTTTAAAAACAAAACACAATGAGACTGGGTGCTCCATTGTGCAGAGACCTACTGTTTGGAGTAGGACTAGGCTTAAGGTACTGTCACACTAGACGATATCGCTAGCGATCCGTGACGTTGCAGCGTCCTCGCTAGCGATATCGTCCAGTGTGACAGGCAGCAGCGATCAGGCCCCTGCTGGGAGATCGCTGGTCGGGGAAGAAAGTCCAGAACTTTATTTCGTCGCTGGACTCCCCGCAGACATCGCTGAATCGGCGTGTGTGACACCGATTCAGCGATGTCTTCACTGGTAACCAGGGTAAACATCGGGTAACTAAGCGCAGGGCCGCGCTTAGTAACCCGCTGTTTACCCTGGTTACCAGCGTAAAAAAACAAACAGTACATACTTACATTCAGCTGTCTGTCCCTTGCCGTCTGGTTCCTGCCTTGACTGCTGGCCGTAAAGTGAAAGCAGAGCACAGCCACAGCGGTGAGTCACCGCTGTGTGACTCACCGCTGTGCTGTGCTTTCACTTTCACTTTGCGGCCAGCAGACATGCAGGAACCAGACGGCAAGGGACAGACAGCTGAATGTAAGTATGTACTGTTTGTTTTTTTACGCTGGTAACCAGGGTAAACAGCGGGTAACTAAGCGCGGCCCTGCGCTTAGTTACCCGATGTTTACCCTGGTTACCGGGGACCTCGGGATCGTTGGTCGCTGGAGAGCTGTCTGTGTGACAGCTCTCCAGCGACCAAACAGCGACGCTGCAGCGATCCGGATCGTTGTCGGTATCGCTGCAGCGTCGCTAAGTGTGACGGTACCTTTAGATAAGAGGTAGTATGCTCACTTTGTTAGGAATAGTAGTATTACCATAAGGGTAAGTTCACACAGGGCATTTTTGTTGCTTTTTTTTTGTAGCAAAACCTGATCATCTTGGCAGGAAAGAAGCTGAATCAAAAACGCAGGTTTAGGTGCGTTTTTGGTGCGTTTTTTGGTGCGTATTTGGTGCGTTTTTTTTTCTCTTTGTCCATGCTAATGTCTTTGGATTTTCAGCAGCAAAAACGCAGCAAATAATGCCTGCGTTTTTGCAGCGTTTTTTTCAACACCCATTCAAGTCAATGGGTGAAAAAACGCAGCAAAAACTCTGAAAGAAGTGACATGCTCTATGTCCAAAAAACACAGCAAAGCACAAAATACTGATCAAACAAAAAAACAATGTGTGTGCATGAGATTTCTGAAATCTCATAAGCTTTACTGGTACTGTAAAAAGCAGCTGAAAATTTGCATAAAAAAGCAGCAAAAACGCCCTGTGTGAACTTACCCTAAGGGTATGTCCACACGTTTGCGATAAAAACGCATACATATGCATCCTATCATTTAGAATGCATTCTGCAATTTTTATGCACATGATGCGTTTTTTCCGTGAAAAAAAGCATCGTGGTAAAAAAAAAAGCAGCATGTTCATTAATTTTGCGGATTTTTTGCGTTTTCCCCGCTATTTAATGCATTGGGGAAAAACGTGAAAAAAAAGCACACAAAACGCGAAAAAAACGCATGCGGATTTCTGGCAGAAATGTCTGTTTTTTGTCAGGAAATTTCTGCAAGAAATCGTGACGTGTGCACATAATCTAAAGAAGAATCCTTTCCTGCTCAGTGATCAGATGAGCAGCAGAAAAATAATAAAAAAATAGAAAAGATGTTAAAAGCGCACCTGCATTAAAAAATGAAAATGGTGAGGGAATTAAATGCATCTAAGGAACAAGGACATTTATAAATGCGTAAGTCTATATTTGTCAGCTCAGAACCAGTACCACGTTCACACCATGAGAAAAGCACCGCCTCAATGCTGAAATGAGTATCCTTAAGGGTATGTGCACACGTCAGGATTTCTTGCAGAAATTTTCCTGACAAAAACCGGACATTTCTGCCAGAAATCCGCATGCGTTTTTTTTTCACGGTTTTCACGGTTTTTCATGCGTTTTTGACGCGTTTTTTCCCAAATGCATAGAATAGTGGGAAAAACACAGAAAATCTGCAAAATTAATGAACATGCTGCTTTTTGTACCGCAATGCGTTTTTTTTCGGCGAAAAAAAACGCATCATGTGCACAAAAATTGCAGAATGCATTCTAAATGATAGGATGCATATGTCTGCAGTTTCTAATGCGTTTTTATCGCATTTTTATCGTGAAAAAAAAAAACTTGAAAAAACCTGAACATGTGCACATACCCTAAAGGGAACCTGTCACCCCCCTCAGGCATTTTTAACTAAAAGAGCCACCTTGTGCAGCACTAATGCTGCATTCTGTCAAGGTGGCTTTTTTAGTTCTTGTTCCTGCCAATGCTGCAGTAATCGCTTTTATAATGTGCCCCTCATACCTCGAATTAGACCTGGGGGCAGGTCTTTACTCTAACACAGACGCACCACAGCCGTCACTCCGGGCCTGTGCATGCCGGGCGCCACCTCCTCTTCCTTCATTAGTGTCCCCGGCGCCTGAGCTGTAAGTTTTTTTTTTGTTTTGTTTTTTTTTCGGGCATGCGCAATTGCGCTGCGCTTCGAATTTACAGCGCAGGTGTTGGGGACGCTAATGAAGGAAGAGGAGGCGGCGCCCGGCATGCACAGGCCCGGAGTGACGGCTGTGGTGCATCTGTGTTAGGGGAAAGACTTGCCCCCAGGTCTAATTCGAGGTATGAGGGGCACATTATAAAAGCGATTATTGCAGCATTGGTAGGAAGAAGAACTAAAAGAGCCACCTTGACAGAATGCAGCATTAGTGCTGCACAAGGTGTCTTTTAGTTAAAAACGCCTGTGGGGGGTGACGGGTCCCCTTTAAGCAATGATAAATAACCTCTTTAATTGGATGTCTTTACCATTGTTACAGGGAACCTGTCACCCCCAAAATGGAAGATGAGCTAAGCCCACCTGCATTAGGGGCTTATCTACAGCATTCTGGAATGCTGTAGATAAGCCCCAGATGTAACCTGAAGGTTATGCGCACACGTACAGGTTTTTTCACGTTTTTTTTGCGTTTTTTCGTGCTAAAAACGCTATAAAAACTCATTAAAAACGCATACATTATGCATTCTATCATTTAGAATGCATTCTGCATGTTTTGTGCACATGGAGGCGTTTTTTTCCGCAAAAAAACGCATCGCGGTAAAAAAATGAGCATGTTCATTATTTTTGCGGATTTTCGGCGTTTTTCCCGCAATTCTATGCATTTGGGAAAAAACGCGTCAAAATCGCGGTAAAATCGCGGTAAAAACGCATGCGGATTTCTGGCAGAAATGTCCGGTTTTTGTCAGGAAAATTTCTGCAAGAAATCCTGACGTGTGCACATACCCGAAAGGTAGGAAAAAGAGGTTAGATTATACTCACCCAGGGGCGGTCCCGATTCTATTCAGGTTTGATGGTGCGCAGGCGCCGGGCCTCTCTGATCTTTCCCGGCGCCTGCGCACTGCAGTACTTTGCTCTGCCCTCAACAGGGCAGACAAGGTACGCCTGCACTGGAGCCGCAGCATGAAGACAAGAAGAGGACATCATAAGAAGATGGGAGGCCTCGGACTGGACCACGACGCCCATCGGACCGGACCACAGCGGGACCGCCGCTGGGTGAGTATAATCTAACCTTTTTCTCATCTTTCAGGATACATCGGGGGCTTATCTACAGCATTCCAGAATGCTGTAGATAAGCCC
Organism: Ranitomeya imitator; assembly: GCF_032444005.1. Taxonomy (NCBI): domain Eukaryota; kingdom Metazoa; phylum Chordata; class Amphibia; order Anura; family Dendrobatidae; genus Ranitomeya; species Ranitomeya imitator. The sequence goes on from NC_091283.1 coordinate 698,881,517, forward strand.
CTGATGCCGGTGGGCTTAGCTCATCTTCCATTTTTGGGGTGACAGGTTCCCTTAAACATTTTAATAATTCAGCTACATCACATGATGGGATTGGATCCACGGCTCTGCAGACTGTATCACATGTGAAGGTATTGGGTACATGGAACTGAAAACTGTATGTAACCCTATCATGTGTGATGCCGTCTGCAGAGCCTTGTATATCACCTTATCTTGGCTACAGTCCACAGACCCATGTATCTCTTACGATTGGATATGCGGCTCTGTGGACTGACTCGCATGATGGTATTAGAAACATGGCTCTGTGGCCTGTATTGCACGATAAGATTAGATACACAGCTCTGTGGACAATTACTGTGATCTAAGTGGAGCAGCCACAATTTCATAACTGCCCTGCTCAGATCATGGGAATTACCAGGGAGCAGTGAGCACAGGTCTGGGCACTGGCTCTTTGGCTGTGATTTCTTCCAGTGATATGTACTGACGGAAGGATGATGTCACCGCTGCAGACCTGGTGCTTTTATCTGAAGAGCGCTCACCAGTAATTACAGTAATGTGAGCGGAGTAGTTATGTTATTGCAGCTACTCTGCTAAGATCACTGTACTTACCGGTGAGCACAGATCTAGATACCAGGTCTGTGGTGGTGAGTACATTACTGAATAAAATCGCCACAACAGCGCTGGTGGCCAGATCTGTTTGCACAAGTCTTTACTGTGATCTGAGCACAGCAACCGCATTGACATGACCGCTCTGCTTAGATCAGTCATTCAGGTGATAAAGGGAAATTGTAGCCCCCACAGAGCACTGGCCTACAATATAATGGCGCCGTGCTCCACCTACAGCTGTGAACTGGGCAGGCGTGCCATGATGTCAGAGTGTTCATAGAGAGAAACTTTTTTTTTTTTCTCAACAGATGAAACTCAGATGACAATCAAAACAAAATCACTGATGAAACTAGTACAGCTTTACTCGTACGTGAAAAAACAGGTATGTCTGAATGAGGCCTAACTTCGTTGCTAATTTTCATTTTAAAGTGCGCCTCTAATTATGTTCGTAGGGCTTGCACATTTTCACCCTTGATGAATGCCAACTGAAGAGGTATAAAGCTCATTGGTGCTCCATTTAGGCATCTTTTACGTAAGGCCGACACAGGCTAGAGACTGAATGCCATTAATTCAATCACTCAGTCCACATAGATAGTGAATGGAAGATGTGCTGCTGACAACGATGATCTTTAAGGCTTCATTCAGACCACCATGAATCGTGTATAAACAGTGGGGGCTGTAACCGCACCTCCCCGCCTGATACTGGCTCTGCATTGGGGCCGGCTGTATGAGCGGACCAGGGGGACGATTACAGCCACCACTCTCTATACTCAGAACGGTGACTAAACCGGCACCGCCCTGTTACTCAAACCAGAGGGGGATCAAGTTCATTTCCTCCCCGCAGAGTCCGGGCACGGAGCAGGGTAGTATCGCTATTAACCTGCAGATTAACCCCTGCAGGTTAATTGTGTTTTTTTCTGATGACAAGTTCCCTCTAAAGTCTGTAGTGCTGTTCACATGTCTGGGCTTTTTTGCAGATTATCACACATGAAAATTACCAAAATCTATGGCTTTATCATTTCATTATTTTTTTTTCATGCATGAAAATAATTTCTTAAACACTAAGGGTATGTGTCTACGTTCAGGATTGCATCAGGATTTGGTCAGGATTTTATGCAGGTAAAATCCTGACCAAATCTGCACCTGAGGTCACTGGCAGGTCACCTGCGTTGTCCTTGCGTTGTTTCTGCAATTTAAGGACATGCGTTCTTAAAAGACGCGCCGCATGTGAGTTTTCGCGGGTCTGCCGCATGCGTCTTTTAATGCATAGTGGAGACAGGATTTCATGAAATCCCCTCCACTATGCTGTTACATCTGGACGCTGCGTTTTTGACGCTGTGGCTCAACGCAGCATCAAAAACGCAGTGTTTCCTGAACGTGGAAACATACTCTAAGGCCATGTGCACATGTTCAGGATTTCTTGCAAAAATTTCCTGAACAAAACAGGACATTTTCTGCAAGAAATCCGCATGCGTTTTTTGCGCGTTTTACTGCGTTTTTGGTGTGTTTTTTGCGGATTTTTCCGGAGGTTCCCAATGCAATAATATAGTGGGAAATCCGCAAAAAATCCGCAAAATTAATGAACATGCTGTGTTTTTTACCGCAATGCATTTTTTTCACGGAAAAAAAGGCATCTTGTGCACAAATATTACAGAATGCATTCTAAATGATGGGATGCATAATGTATGAGTTTTTATAGCGTTTTTATAGCGAAAAACGCGCAAAAAATCTGCAACGTGTGCACACAGCCTTATGGTAGAAATGACACACGGACCAAAAGCTGATGAAAAATCATGTGTGAAATAAGCCTTAGGCGCAAATAAGTGATCCAATCACCTGATCATTGGAAAGTTTACATCATGGTCGTGAAAGTGTTATGAGCACTTGCTTGGCTGCCTATCTTCCTGTGTTAGACCCTAATAGGAGCTTTGTAGTTTGGACTTTCTGCCATAAGACTGCCTTGGTGGCAGACCTGTTTGAGCAGTCCTTTTTATTGTCCTCCTAGCGCAAATTGCCATTATGGCTTCCTCCATCCACGTCTCTTCTGCAGAATGTTCCACACAAACATAGTAGGCGCATCACTGTTCAAGCACTACTAAGGAAGCTGCATAGTGCTATAACTATCCAAAGTGCCCTACACAATAATACTACACCTGTTTTGTGCCCTGAACAGTAATCATGTGCTCCCATATGGTAATAGTGGGGATAGCGCCCCATCTGTGTCTGCCATATAATAATAGTGCCCTCTTTGTGCATCCACAATGTAATGGTGCCCCATATGTGCCTTCCACATTGTACAAGTGGTAGAAGTGCCTCCACTGTGCCCCCTCTGTGCCTCCTATATTGTAATAGTGGTGATAGTACCCCCTATATGGCTTCCAGACTGCCCATACCTCCTAAATCTCCTCTGGCTTTGTCTGGTTAAGAGTCGCCCGTCAGGGCCGTTGGGATACTCTGTACCAGGTGCGGTCGCAATTAAAGGGGTGGTCACAATGCCAACGACCCGGTCCGTGGCGTTTGGTGCCCAAGTAAAAGGGACGGTCTTTAATGGGATTGTGGAAATAAGGAATGTTCGTGACGCCACCTGTGGTTCTCGGTCAGAGGTGACAGATGCTGCTTAAAGCGGTCCTCTGGGGGCAATGGTGCTGCAGCAGAGATGGTGATGCTTCCCACAGGTGAAGCGGTGTCCCCAGGGCTCCCAGTGTATTTGGCAGGGATGGTGAATGCCAGCAAATAAGTGGAGGACACAGGGTTGCAGTCTTTACCTGGTTTACTGATGTTAAGCAGCCTCAGTCCAGGGTATCTGCAACAGGTATAGATGGAGTCCAGCAGCCTGAAGACAAGTGGAAAATCCCTTTGTCAGGTCAGTCTGGAAGCCTTCCACTATGCTCTGGTCTGTAGTCCCTTGCTGCCTGTAGCTCTCTAACAAGGCCCTCTTTCTTCCCTGTCCAGGGAACCTTTTTAGTTTCCTGCCCTCCGTTTTTGCTGTGGGACTTGTAGTTCCTCACGACCTCGGGCTCCCGGTGCCCGGTTTCTGTGCTCAGCTTAGAGAGGCCCAGTCGCAGCCCTTCTCTAGCTCCTAAGTCCTTCTGTGCTCCTTCACTGTCTGCTACCAACTGTCAACTGTCACTGCCTAGCAACTGACTCCTCCTCCCGACCAGAGAGATCAGCTCCCCTCAAGTCGGGCGTAGAGCTCCCCCTTCTGGCTCGGAGTCAGAACAGTGTTGTATTTGCTGAATACCTGTCAAAGGGATCCCTCCTGTGTCTAGGCATGGCATTACCCTCCCCGAGAGGAAGGCAATACCACTGTGGTACCTGAACTCCTGGGGTGCCACAGTTACACAGAAGGCGCTGTTTGGTCTGTGTCTTGTTGAATAACGCATGCACTGTACTGATGATCTGAAATCCAGATTGGCATCCTGGCTTCTCCCCGGTTTGCCATAATGGCTGATATTGTAGCATCCAGTTTAGGAGGAACGGCTAGAACCAACTGAATCTCTTCTCTGCCCATCAGCTGCAAAGATGTGACAGATAGATCTTTAGTTTATGGTGCAATAATGTATATGTTGTAATTGCACATAGAGCTAAAAATGTCCGCACAACGCTTTCTATTTGCAAACTGCAAGTAACTACACATCATCCGTATGTGACGCCATGTAATCATAAGACGCCGAGAGAACTGACCTCAAGGCCAAAAAGACCCTCTTCTAACCTCTCTCAGCTGAATTGTAGTCTATGCCTACATTTGGAATCTGCTCCTGAAGATTTCTAATGTACGGTATTTTCTTCTTTCTTCAGTATCCAATAATTGTTCACATTCCACATATACTTCAGTGGGCACGTTGGATTTTTAATACTTACCCATATAAGCTCCCATGTACACTCCTTTCTGACATGAAAAATACTTGTCAGCAGCCATTAGATACCGACTTTGTAAATTTTTTTACTATACTATATAAATGAAACAGCTGTAGTAGAATAAGTGATTAGTGAGTCGTACAGTGGCACGTCCTGAGCACCATCGGCTGCCAGCGCAGCTAGTGTCGCAGTGACCAGGAAGATACAAAGTGGACTCGAGTACCTAAAAAAAACCTGCAGTTTTATAAAAATAAAATCTGTCCTTGTGTGTGCCCCTGCTGCCATGGCTGAAGCTGGCAATATTGGGATCACTGCTCAGAGCCTTGTGTTCCTGCAGCCAGAGAGCTGAATGGGACATCTGGTGCCCAGCAGTTTACCTGTCCATGGCTGTTACAATAAGTGACAGGCAAGCTTCTTAATGTCACACATATTACATAAAGTGTTGTCTTGTAAGAAGAGGGTCCGTGCCGCGGATACCTGTTCTGTGTCGGTTCCAGAACTGTCGGGGCTGTCTCCTCTGTTGTCCGGGGGCAAGCTTAGGGGACCGGACCAATCCTCCTTGCAGGTGGAAGCAGGGGGTGTGGCTAAGGGTACACTGCCCCAGCGCTCGCGGAAACGGACAGATTTGGCGGGAACAGGCAGCGCGCAGCAGGGAGAAGTGAGTGCTCCAGCCCGCAAAGTATCAGTACAGCGCAGGCCCGAGCATCACCGTCACCGCTGACAGACTGTGTGGAGAGGCGTGCCCATTGGCCACCACAAAGCGCTCTGGGCCCGTGAATACTCTGCGCGCGCCGCCTAAGAGAGACTGTGTGCAGGACCGCCATCTGCTCCCTGATTCCCCAGTGTATATCTGCCGGACTACGGTGAGCTCACAGTGCAGTGGCCCACGCTTCCCATATCGGTATATGGACTAAGAGCTCAACGAAAGGTACTGGAGACCAACCGCTGCCACCAGAAGATGGACCGTTGCTGCCTTCAGGACCTCATCGGACAAGCGCCGCTCCAGCCATTGTGGGCGCCATCACCTGCCCTGTGATCCATCACGTCCTAAGAAACAAGGGACAGGATATGTTGACCCAACAAGAACTGTTAAAGGGAACCGGTCACCCCCAAAATCGAAGGTGAACTAAGCCCACCAGCATCAGGGGCTTATCTACAGCATTCTGTAATGCTGTAGATAAGCCCCCAATGTATTCTGAAAGATGAGAAAAAGAGGTTAGATTATATTCACCCAGGGGCCGTCCCGCTGCGGTCCGGTCCGATGGGCGTCGCGGTCCGGTCCGGGGCCTCCTATCTTCTTCTTACGATGACGTCCTCTTCTTATCTTCACGCTCTGGCGTACTTTGCCCTGTTGAGGGCAATCAAAGTACTGCAGTGCGCAGGCGCCGGGCTTCTCTGACCTTTCCCGGCGCCTGCGTACTGCAGTACTTTGCTCTGCCCTCAACAGGGCAGCGTGAAGACAAGAAGAGGACGTCATCGTAAGAAGATGGGAGGCCCCAGACCGGACCGCAATGCCCATCGGACCGCCCGCCCAGGTGAGTATAATCTAACCTCTTTTTCTCATCTTTCAGGATACATCGGATGCTTATCTACAACATTCAGAATGCTGTAGATAAACCTCTGATTCCGGTGAGATTAGCTCACCTTCGATTTTGGGGGTGACGGGTTCCGTTTAATACCTTTCTACTGTTCTTTAACCCTGCTTACTGTCTACATTTTGAACTGTCTACCCCCCTGTTAACCGTTTATCTCCCTGCGAGGAGTATTCCAGTGTTAATTAAAATTGTTAACCCTTGCTCTGCCTCCTGTCTGTCACTGCATCCCGCATCCTACTCCCTGTCTCACAAAGACACATTTCCATATTCTGTATTGAGGCTTGTAGATGTTATAGAGAGAAGGGGTGATGGTCTGGACCTTTCACTAACAGAGACTTGGTGACAAAAGCAGATCTAGTTCTGTTATGTTTCCTGTCAAACTACACCGCTTTCCTAGTGATTATGCAAATTGGATCTAAGTATCATAAAGATGTCATTTTTCTTTATGGATGGTTTTGTGATTCAGGGCTCTGTGGATCACTGAAATTGTGTTGTGAGCTGGTTGTTCTCCCCTTAAGCCTGTGTGTCCTGATATCTGGGTGACGCCCCCTCTGCTTGTGCGCTCTGATTTCTGGGTGACTCCCCTGTAATAGAGGGGAAAAAAAATCACAAAAATCAGCTCACCCGCATAGGAATTTGCCGTAATTTGGGTCCAGTGCAGGAAGCTCCAGACCAGCTCCTGAGCGATGAGAATAGCAAAGGATAATGTGATTCAAGCAATCACAGTAAATAGATGTGCAATTATAACAGCACATTTATTTAGAACATTAAAACCATAATGGAGGAAAAGCAGGAAAAAGACACATCGGGTCTACGCGTTTCTATCGAGCGACATCGGGTCTACGCATTTCGATCGAGCAGCTCGCTTATAACTCGTAGACATGGTGTCCTCCTTTTTCTCCATCATGGTTTTAATCTTTTCCTTGTTTTAATGTTCCCAATAAATCTGATGTCTTAATCTTATACCTATTTGTTTCTGGAACCACATTATCCTTTGTCACCATCTTCCTGTGCTCTCTGATAACAGGATGTCGCTCTCGGTATGTTCACCGTATTATCTTGGTATCACCCATTGTGCGCTTTATTTTCTGGGTGTCACCCCCTGTGCCTGGGTGCTCAAATATTAGGGTGTCACCCCCTGTGCCTGGGTGCTCAAATATCAGGGTGTCACCCCCTGTGCGCTCTTATATTAGGGTGTCACAATCTGCACATGTGGCCTCTGTTATCTGGGTGTCACTTCCTGTGCCTGTGTACTCTGATATCTTGGTGTCATCCCCGCTGCGCTCTGATATTAGGGTGTCACAATCTGCACCTGTGGCCTCTGTTATCTGAGTGTCACTTCCTGTGCCTGGGTGCTCAGATATCTTGGTGTCACCCCCTGTGCGCTCTTGTATTAGGGTGTCACAATCTGCACATGTGGCCTCTGTTATCTGGGTGTCGCTTCCTGTGCCTGTGTGCTCTGATATCTTGGTGTCTCCCCCTATGCCTGTGTGCCTTATGATATCAGGGTGTCACCCCCTGTGTGCTCTGATATTAGGGTGTCACAATCTGCGCCTGTGGCCTCTGTTATCTGGGTGTCGCTGCCTGTGTACTTTGATATCTTGGTGTCACCCCTATGCCTGTGCCTTGTGATATCAGGGTGTCACCCCCTGTGCACTCTGATATTAGGGTGTCACAATCTGCCCCTGAGTGCTCTGTTATTTTGGAGTCACTCCATATGCACTTTATGGGCAAATCAAGAATATTCATAAAGTATTAGAGAGATGAGAAGAGGGAGTGGCTTTTAACAAGTGTTTAGGATTACCAAACATTTTTTCCAAACAATTGCTGAGGAAAGCAGGTGACTTGAAAAATGGTAAGTTAAATTCACAAGGAAGGAAACGTAGTGGCACTTACACAGCCCCACATGCTATCAATGAGGTTAGTAATGGTTGTCAGAGGAATGTGCTGCCAAACTAAAAGAATGCACTTGGTCAAATCAAGATCCGCTGCTGGCAGCTCCTTTTGTAATTGCCAACCAATGACTTCCCAGATGTGCTCGATGGGAGACAAATCTGGATATGCTGTAGGACATGGTAGCATATTTAGTCCACTCAGGCTGCTGACAGAAGCACAAGCAACATACGGCCTGGTGTTATCGTGTTCCAATACAACTCCTGGGATACTTTCATGTTCTTTTCTGGAGGCCTCCAGATATCATTACTTCTAAGATAAAATGAGACTCATCAATAAAGAGGATAGTCTTCAATTCCAGCCTCCATTGCTGTCTTGCTGTGCACGATAAAGGTACCTTCACACTGAGCAACTTCCAACAAGAACGACAGCGATCCGTGACGTTGCCGTGTCCTGGATAGCGATCTCGTTGTGTTTGACACGCAGCAGCGATCAGGATCCCGCTGTGACATCGCTGGTCGTAGCTAGAAGGCCAGAACTTTATTTGGTCGTCAGGTCGGCGTGATTCGTCATGTTTGACATCAACAGCAACGATGCCTGCAATGTTTTTTCACGGAGCTAACAACCAGCGAGAACGATAAGTGAGTCACTGGATCACTCCTGCATCGTTCTGCTGTTGCCGTGTTTGATGTCTCCTAGTGACCTAAACAGCGACGCTGCAGCGATCGGATTGTTGTCTATATTGCTGCAGCATTGCTAAATGTGACGGTACCTTAAGTCTTTTAGAACTGTGACGTGAGATCAATGGAGCCCCAGTTGTTGGACATCTGGCTCATAGACTAATGTCATGCAACAGTCTACTGATGGTCTGTGTAGAGTCTACACTGTAGACAGTGTTTGACTCCAAAAGGTACCTTCACACTGAGCGACGCTGCAGCGATACCGACAACGATGTTGATCGCTGCAGCGTCGCTGTTTGGTCGCTGGAGAGCTGTCACACAGACAGCTCTCCAGTGACCAACGATCCCAAGGTCCCCGGTAACCAGGGTAAACATTGGGTTACTAAGCGCAGGGCCGCGCTTAGTAACCCGATGTTTACCATGGTTACCAGCGTAAACGTTAAAAAAACAAACACTACATACTTACCTTCCGGTGTCTGTCCTCCGGCGCTGTGCTTTCCTCTGCACTGTCAGAGCAGTGACGTCACCGCTATGCTTTCCGGCTGGCTGGCGCTGACACAGGATGCAGGAGGAGTGCAGAGAAGCACAACGCCGGGGACAGACAGCTGAAGGTAAGTATGTAGTGTTTGTTTTTTTAACGTTTACGCTGGTAACCAGGGTAAACATCGGGTTACTAAGTGCGGCCCTGCGCTTAGTAACCCGATGTTTACCCTGGTTACCAGTGAAGACATCGCTGGATCGGTGTCACACACGCCGATCCAGCGATGTCAGCGGGAGATCCAGCGACGAAATAAAGTTCTGGACTTTCCTCAGCGACCAACGATCTCCCAGCAGGATCCTGATCGTTGGTCGCTGTCACACATAACGATTTCCTTAACGATATCGTTGCTACGTCACAAAAAGCAACGATATCGTTAACGATATCGTTATGTGTGACGGTACCTTTAGGATCCACTATGATTAAGTTCGGATTGATGACTTTTTCTTCCTGAGATAATATGTAACATCTAGCACATGGACAGATTTTTGGATGACCGATATAGTAAGGTGTATTTACTTGGAGCCAATACCTGCAGCTCTATGGGAATGCTAGATATTTATCTGTGTAAAGTAGACCTTGTGTTAATTGTTAATGTTGGAGGCCTTTAGGTTGGAGCATAGGAGTGATACAATTGTTTATGGTAACTTACATTACAAAGGCCCCTGATAGCAGAAGACTGCAAACACAAGGGCTGATATGGGCTGGCCAGTGCGGCTCCGCTCAGTGTGCAAACACAGGAACATCAGGAGGTTGTAGAAGGTGCCAACTACCTGATAAGACATCAGATCAACCAATGTTCTTTCCACAGAATCCTGAACAGTTTTTTCATAAGGTGACACAGTGTCTCCATGTTGGAAGGCGGGCACACAGCTGGAGACCCCAGTGTATAAAAGACACAAGCTAACTCACAAGGGAAGCTATTCCAGGGGACAATTCCAAGGAGGATAGGAAGTCATCCCTGGAGAAAGGTCTTGAGAAAATCCGGGAACTTGGATGAAGCCTGGTAACAAGATCGATGGTTCTTCATTATTGAGTGGTCTCTTGGTTCCTAGGTGTGATGTTGGTTTGGGGTTGCTCTGGTTTGCTGTGTTTCCTGTTAGTATTGGTATGCCATCTTGTGTTACATGTTGGGTGGTGATTCTTCCTTACACTAATTGATGTTACCTGGTGCTGTGGATTTCATGTATTCCATGTTGGTTTCTGGAGAAATCTTTCATGGGTTATTGTGGAAAGAATTATTGTACATGCTACATTATGTATTCACTTAGTATGTCTCAGTTAATTTTCTGATGTATGTGTATTGTGTTATTCATTAGTTACGGTACTTGTTTAACAAGTTTTGGCAGTATTCAGACGTGACTGCAAATTGTGGCTGTGACTAGCTACATGTTCTCATGGGCCTTGTAAAGCCTGCTCCTGCATCCATCCACATTGCATTACTCCGATCTCCATATGGGACCAGAATACGGCACGCCTCATCCCCCTCATTTCTATGTGGTGTGGAAGGAAGGAACCAGAGCGCACACTATGGGTTAAATCTCCCCCCAGCCCTAGTCTTTGTGGTCATGGTCTGTGTGCTGAAATAAATGCTTCACACAGCACTTCTCTTACTTTACTGTAGAGTTAAATTACAGAAACAGGAGCCAGGGCTGTGTGATCTGGGGGATTGTGTGATCTGGGGGGGCCTGTGTGATCCAGGGGGGACTATGTGATCCGGCGGGCCTGTGTGATCCAAGGGGGACTGTTTGAACCGGGGGGACTGTGTGTGTGTGTGTGTGTGTGATCCAGGAGGCTGTGTTATCGGGGGCTGTATGACCAGGGGGGGCTGTGTGTGTGATGGGGGGGGGGGGCCTGTATCATCCGAGGGGCTGTGTCATCCGGTGGGGGGGCTGTATCATCCGGGGGGGCTGTTTAGTTTATGATCCGGGAGGCTGTGTGATCTGGGGCTATCTTTTACTCCACACAAGAAATGATCAGATCACTGTACAGAGAGGAATTCTGGCAGCCAAGGTAAAAGTACCACCTGGGGCTGCGGCCTCTAATGAGCCCATCATGTGAGATTCGGTGGGTGCATGTGATCCGTCTTGATAATTTGGTTTAGCAGCAGCGTTTCTTTGGAAATTCTGTGGTCGCTGTTGAGTCAGAGCTTCTGTTTTCATGGGTTAGAGAAGTCTGATGTGCAATAGTGTTGCAATCCACTTGGTAATCACTGGGTTAATCTTTGCTTTGGAAGCATTTTAGTAATGGGTTTGTAATTTTTTGGTGCAAAGGTTGTATGCAATGTCCTTATAGAGCAGTGTTTCTCAACTCCAGTCCTCAAGTTCCCACAACAGGTCATGTTTTCAGGATTTCCTTAGTATTGCACAGGCGATGGAATTAATGCTTGAGCAGGTGATGAAATTATCACCTGTGCAATACTAAGGAAATCCTGAAAACATGACCTGTTGTGGGGTCTTGAGGACTGGAGTTGATAAACACTGTTGTGGAGGGTTCCATTAGCCAGCTTCATCTGGTCCTCTGATTCCCATGATGACACTTGGGTATTGCACACCTCTGAGTATTCTGCGCAGCTCTGTCCCATGAGCGAAAGGCGAATCTATGGGAGAGTAACTCCATGCTGCAGATGTCGCTGAGCCCTGCTTTCATTTCCTTCTTCAGTTTGTAGGAAATGGGCCAAAAAAACCAAACTCTGTATGCAACTGTTTGAAACATAACCAAGATGGCACAAGGACCCATTCACTCCTGTACACCCCATTTTGGAACCACACAAAATGCTAAAGGGAATGGCATGTTTTTTTGGCCTCTATTGAAGTTTAGTTACATGTATTTTTATCCTTTTAACTCATCCAACTCGGGGCTGCCATTTCTCTTTGCTGAAGTGTAAGGATAGGTTCACAAAAGCATTAAAAAAAAATGTTTCAAAGTTTCATCCATAAAAGTGGGACAATTTTTTGTGACTTGTCATCTGTTCTCCGTGTACAATCCGTTAAATTACAGCAGCTATTAATCTTTTATGGGACCATACATACAGTTTCATATACTACAGAATTGCAATGTATCCATAAAAATCGGATGTTATACTGTGTCTCCGTATGGCATCCAATTTTTTTTTTTTACACTTCCATAGGCTTGAATAGCCGAATCTCAGCCGATTTGCAGATGATATTAGTGCATGCAGTCATTTCATTCAGACACAGATTGGACTTTCCCCAGCGACCAACGATCTCCCAGCAGGGGCCTGATCGTTGGTCGCTGTCACGCGTAACGATTTCGTTAACGATATCGTTGCTACGTCACAAAAAGCAACAATATCGTTATGTGTGATGGTACCTTAATTCTGTCTGTTAAAGAAATCCCGAGTCGCTGATTGGTTGCGCCAGCCGCCTGCGACCAATTAGCGACAGGCGCAGTCCGGCGACGAATTGGCGCGGGATTTGAACCACTACATGCATATTCTAGAATACCTGATGCGTTAGAATCGGGCCACCATCTAGTGTTATATCATGGGGAAGTACAGATGAGAAATTTTTTTCAATGACAGGACTTTATTTCGTCGCTGGATCACCCGCTGACATCGCTGAATCGGCGTGTGTGACGCCGATTCAGCGATGTCTTCACTGGTAACCAGGGTAAACATCGGGTTACTAAGCGCAGGGCCGCGCTTAGTAACCCGATGTTTACCCTGGTTACCATTGTAAATAAAAAAAAAAAAAAACACTACATACTTACATTCCTGTCACGTCCCTCAGCGTCAGCTTCCCTGCGTCCCCCAGTGTCAGCGCCGGCCGTAAAGCAGAATACAGCGGTGACGTCACCGCTCTGCTTTCCGGCCGGCGCTTACACAGTGCAGGGAAGCTGATGCTGGGGGACGCGACAGGAATGTAAGTATGTAGTTTTTTTTTACTTTTACAATGGTAACCAGGGTAAACATCGGGTTACTAAGCGCGGCCCTGTGCTTAGTAACCCGATGTTTACCCTGGTTACCCGGGGACTTCGGGATCGTTGGTCGCTGGAGAGCGGTCTGTGTGACAGTTCTCCAGCGACCAAACGGCAACGCTGCAGCGATCGGCATCATTGTCTAGATCGCTGCAGCGTCGCTTAATGTGACGGTACCTTTAGACTATTATATAGTAGATTAGTCCAAGCTGTGTTTGATTTTTTCAGACAGTACTTGGACCAAAAATGCAGTCATGTGAATGAGCCCTTCTCATAGCTGGACACTTGCACATAGCAAATACAGCGGACTGCTGTCCATGGCCAACGTTACTGCCTATGCTGTGGATGCATCAGCTTTGAGCTGAGGCTGGATTATTATTATTTATTTATATAGCACCATTAATTCCATGGTGCTGTACATGAGAAGGGGTTACATACAGGGTTATAGATATCATTTACAGTAAACACATTTACAGACAGACTGGTACAGAGGGGAGAGGACCCTGTCCTTGCGGACTTACATTCTGACAGTAATTGCTCACTGAGCCATGGATCTATCGTGTGACAGTCCGCTGAGTGGTGTATCCACTGTGCTGTGTATCTAATCCCATCAAGTGTGAGATGGACTGATTCCTGTGAGCGCTGCAGCCGCATTATGATATGACTGCTCCCCTCAGCTATAAAGACCTGGTGTGCAGCCCAACGCCAGGTAACTACCCCCTCCCTAATGCCTGAAGAAATGTATTACCTGGTCAGTATCGTACTGCAGTCACCAACAAACACCATATCTCCACACTAAGGCTACGTTGAGATTTGCGTTCTGCCGGGCTGCGTCGGGCGCAGCCGCGGCGATGCATGCGTCATGCGCCCCTATATTTAACATGGGGGCGCATGGACATGCATTGCATTGCGTTTTGTGACGCATGCGTCTTTTTTGGCGCATGCGCAGAGCGCAGAGGACGCAGCAAGTTGCATTTTTTTTGCGTCCAAAATCATGCCAAAAAAGGACGCATGCGTCACAAAACAATGCATTTTGCATGCGTTTTGGTTTGCGTTGTGCGTTGCGTCGCCGATGCAGCACCGCACAACGCAAATGTGAACGTAGCCTTAGAGCCTAAACTAGATCCTCCTCCTTTATAAACGCCCAGAAAGGAAGGGGAGAAGTGACATCAGACACATCGGGCAGATCCCACCCACATTTACTGCAATCATAATCCGAGCTAGCCATACATTAGATTTTCATGATGAATGTCAGCAACTGCTCCCCCTAGTTTAAAATAAAAATAACAAAACTTTTTACATAATTTCTCATATTTTATACCATTAAAAAAATTAAACATTCTTTATATTTTTACATACAAACATTTTTTTGGATGACACATTCCCTTAACCCCTTAGTGACGGAGCCAAATTTTTGAAATCTGACCAGTGTCAATTTATGTGGTAATAAGTCAGGAACGCTTCAACAAATCCCAGTGATTTTGAGACTCTTTTTTTCAGGACACGTTATACTTTATGATAATGGTTAATTTAGGTCAATATGTTTTGTGTTTATTTATAAAAAATATCAGAAATTTGAGAAAAATGTTAAAAAATAGCAATTTTTTAACTTTGAAAGATTATCCCTTTAATCTAGATAGTCATACCACAGCAAAATATTAATAAATAACATTTCCCACATGTCGGCTTTACATCAGGACCATTTGTAAAATGTTATTTTATTTTGTTAGCATTGTAGGAGGTTTAAAAATGTAGCATCAATTTTTCATTTTTTCAAGAAAATGTACAAAATATATTTTTTTAGGACTTATCCATATTTGAAGTGCCTTTAGGGGTTCCATATATGGCTAAACCCTCAAAAGTTATACCATTTTAAAAACAGCACCCCCTGACATACTGAAAACTGCTGTTGGGTAGTTTATTAACCCTTCAGGTGCTTTTCAGGAATTAATGCAAAGTGGCATAACAGAAATGAAAAAGTGTATTTTTACCAGTTAAATGTCACTAATTTCTAAACAGATTACTACAGCCGACATACTCTAAAGGTACCTTCACACATAACGATATCGTTAACGATAGCGTTGCTTTTTGTGATGTAGCAGCGATATAGTTAAGGAAATCGTTCTGTGTGACAGCGACCAACGATCAGGCCCCTGCTGAGAGATCGTTGGTCGCTGAGGAAAGTCCAGAACTTTATTTCGTCGCTGGATCTCCCGCTGACATCGCTGGATCGGCGTGTGTGACACCGATCCAGCGATGTCTTCACTGGTAACCAGGGTAAACATTGGGTTACTAAGCGCAGGGCCGCGCTTAGTAACCCAATGTTTACACTGGTTACCAGCGTAAAAGTAAAAAAAACCAAACACTATATACTTACCTTCCGCTGTCTGTCCCCGGCGCTGTGCTCTGCACTCCTCCTGTACTGGCTGTGAGCGTCGGTCAGCCGGAAAGCACAGCGGTGACGTCACCGCTCTGCTTTCCGGCCGCTGTGCTCACAGTCAGTGCAGGAGGAGTGCAGAGAAGCTGAGCGCTGGGGACAGACAGCGGTAGGTAAGTATGTAGTGTTTGTTTTTTTTACTTTTACGCTGGTAACCAGGGTAAACATCGGGTTACTAAGCGCGGCCCTGCGCTTAGTAACCCGATGTTTACCCTGGTTACCCGGGGACCTCGGGATCGTTGGTCGCTGGAGAGCTGTCTGTGTGACAGCTCTCCAGCGACCAAACAGCGACGCTGCAGCGATCTGGATCGTTGTCGGTATCGCTGCAGCGTCGCTTAGTGTGACGGTACCTTAAGGCCAATATTTGTTCATGAACTGCCATGGCAAACATCAGGACCACAAAATCGTGACCTGAGGGCACCAATAGGGATAAAGAAGAAGCCCCCACACACTGTTAACCATTTATAATGATGTAGTCACTATTGACAGCAGCATCTAAGGGGTTAAACAGATTTGGACGGTGCAAACACTGATCGTGGCTGATGCAGAAAGTTGTCAGCTATAGTGTACAGCCGACAGCTGCTGGATTGTCACCTGTCTGGGGAGGCTATTCTCTTATATCAGGTCAGTTAAAAGACGTATTGGTAGTCATTAAGGGGTTAAAGAAGAAACCTGACAGATTCATGCTGCCTGAACTGCGGTCCAGCTCTTTAAGGCAGGTATATTTTACACTGTGGCTTTTCCAAAGCTGGCTGGGGCTACTCATCGCAGGTGACTGCTCCCCAGCGGCTTTTCCCATCCTGTCTCCCCTCATTGAAAATTCTCTGGCTCCATGTGTGTATAGAGAGAGACCTGTCACTCAAGGGGAGCGGGGCAGGGAGAAGCCACAGGGGATAAGCCTCTTGGATTAGCCATCCCAGCAGAATGCCCTGCCCGGATGTTTCCTCTGCCATAAAGTTCCCAAGTAAAACATACTTGGCTGAAATCAAACATGTCAGCTCCTTCACTCCTCTTAATGGGAACCTGTCAGCAGGATTGGGCACAGTAACCTACAGACACTCAGGTTGGCGCCATTATACTGATTAAAATGATACCTGGTGATGAAATCCGTCTTGAGATTGTTGCTTAATCTTTATTTTGAGTTAATGATATGCCCGTACTCTGGGCCTTTGGGGGCTTCATGTGGTGCTCTGATTAGGTATTCACCAGTATCGCTTCTGACATCAACCCAGGTATCATTAATCGGTATAACTTCAAAAACATTCACGCTCGGGTGACCTCCGAGTATTTTTTAGTGCTCGGAGATTTAGTTTTTTCGCTGCAGCTGGATGCTTTACAGCTGCTAGCCTGCTTGATTACATGTGGGGATTTCCTAGCAACCAGGCAACCCCCACATGTACTTATGCTGGCTAATAGCTGTAAATCATTCAGCTGAGGTGATGAAAACAAAATCTCCGAGCACTAAAAAATAATCGGAGGACACCCGAGCGTGCCCGAAAAATCTCGAGTAACGAGTATATTCGCTCATCACTAGTTCTTATGCTCCCCTATGTGCGTTTCGCATAAGCTTCCTCGAGGGGTCAAGACCGACAAGACACCTTTTAATCGTTACATATACTTCTTGTGGTGATATGCTCCATGTTTTAGAAGTTATATGATATTTGAGAGCTCCATAGGGTATAGCCCATATTAGTCCTGACCGACAACCTTAGGACTATTCTTCATGTAATATGGTATCTGTATATGAGATTTTGTATCTGATCATTAATCGGTATAACGGCGCCGACCTGACACTGTCTGTAGGTACTGTGCACAATCCTGCTGACAGGTTCCCTTTAAAGGGACTCGTTTGAACAGTTGTTATATGCTGACAAAGTCCCGCCGTTCTTGGCTTCATTTCTGAGCCAATAATTTATATAGACCTTCCCACCTACTTGTTTTCATGCTACTCCCCCTCCTTTAATTGACCTTTCTGGCTTCATGTAGATGGAAACCGAGCAGGTGGGAAGGTGTATACAAATGATTGGCCTGAAGCACTGAGCCGATTATACTTGGTTTGAACAGTCATTCTGTGCTGACAGTCTCTTTAAACTACCACCATGACGTTATATAAGCCTATGCCAGCATTCGAATAAACTCCTGCATGTGCCATATAATTCTATGTGAATAGTACATTCATAAGCCTCACCTGCACTATACAGGACATCACCATAGGATCCCGCCATTCCTGTACAGTTGCGCAATGGCCTCTTTTCCTGGGCATTGCACAGTGCGTGTATAAAGCTGGAAAACGTACACCGGGCTTCATTGTGCATTGCCAGGAAGACATGGCATCACTTACATGTGGGACATTTGCAAAGATCTGATGATAATGTCGCTGATATGTTTGATGTTGTTTATAGTGGACCAGTCGCCTTCCCACCGGACTAGTCCTGAACAATATGCATGGCGCAGGCATGATTTATAACAATATTTTTCCACACACACAAATTCCTGTATGGCTCATAGTTTGTTGTATTTCAGGAATTAGTCTTCTACAAAGTGATGGTGGTGATACAGTAGAGGTAAGACCTCATAGGCGTGGTTAAAGGGAACCTGTCACCCCGTTTTTTAAAGATTAGATAAAAATAGTGTGAAATAGGGGCAGAGCTGGGCTTTACATTAGTGCCTTTTTGGTGCCTTTATTCCCCCGTTAGGCTGCCAAAATACCTTTGTGAACTGGCCGTTTTGTCCTGTCACTCAAGTTGGTCAGGTCGGATGGGCGTGGTCAAATAGCGGTTCCTCCCCCCTGCTTCTCGGCGTGTCTGTCGTAAACACAATCTGTGAATCGCACAGATCGCGCTCTTTCTTAGCAGTTGCGCAGTGAATTCGCCTCTGGCGCCTGCGTATTATGCTTTGCCCAACTGTGGGCATAGCATAATTTACATCACTGCGCATGCGCGGGTCGTAACTTTAGCCTGGGTGCCCCGGAAGTGATCATATGGGCATAGTGTTTATCTGGATGCCGGTAAAATTTTCTCAGCCCGAACTGCGAGCGTAAGTTTGGTGCCAAAATTACGCTTGCAGTTCAGGCTGGGAAAATGTTACCTGCATCCAGATAAACACTATGCCCATATGATCACTTCTGGGGCACCCAGTCCATATTAATGTGTAAAATAAAGAATTAAAATAAAAAATATTGATATACTTACCTCTCCGGAGGCCCCTGGACATCACCGCTGGTAACCGGCAGCCTTCTTTGCTTAAAATGAGCGCGTTTAGGGCCTTCCATGACGTCACGGCTTCTGATTGGTCGCGTGCCGCTCATGTGACCGCCACGCGACCAATCACAAGCCGCAACGTCATTCTCAGGTCCTAAATTCCTAGAATGAGGTGTTTAGGACCTGAGAATGACGTCGCGGCTTGTGATTGGTCGTGTGGCGGTCACATGAGCGGCACGCGACCAATCAGAAGCTGTGACGTCATGGAAGGCTCTAAACGCGCTCATTTTAAGCAAAGAAGGCTGCCGGTTACCAGCGGTGATGTCCAGGGGCCTCCGGAGAGGTGAGCATATCAATATTTTTTATTTTAATTCTTTATTTTACACATTAATATGGATCCGATACCGATTCCCGATACCACAAAAGTATCGGAACTCGGTATCGGAATTCCGATACCGCAAGTATCGGCCGATACCCGATACTTGCGGTATCGGAATGCTCAACACTAGTTACGACCCACGCATGCGCAGTGATGTAAATTATGCTATGCCCACAGTTGGGCAAAGCATAATACGCAGGCGCCAAATTAGACATTATTGCGCAGGCGCTAAACACAACGCCAACGGCAGGACTAAATTGCGCAGGGAAACGCAAGAGGTGGGGGAGGAACCGCTATTTGACCACGCCCATCCGACCTGACCAACTTGAGTGACAGGACAAAACGGCCAGTTCACAAAGGTATTTCGGCAGCCTAACGGGGGAATAAAGGCACCAAAAAGGCACTAATGTAAAGCCCAGCTCTGCCCCTATTTCACACTATTTTTATCTAATCTTTAAAAAACGGGGTGACAGGTTCCCTTTAATACCAGTGCTTCTAGAGAATATTTGCCACCTTTGTCGCCGTGTAATATCTGAGGTACAATGTACCCCACAGCAGGCTGTATAGGGCTATGTTCACACGATGATTATTTGGTGCCTTTTTGATGCTGTGTATTTTTGCTGTGCAACAAACGCATCATCATACAGTTTCAGCAAAGTAGATGGGATTTATTGAAATCTCATGGCCATTGTGCTTCTATTTTTTTACACTGTATAAACTGACCTGCGGTGCGTAAAATCTACGACATTTCAATTTTCTATTGTGAGTACCCTTTATATTATCTTCCCCATAGAATTGCATTAGATGTAGAAAAACCAGAGGCAAAATATGTGGAAATGCTCTTAAAACGCCTGTAGTCCACAAGTGACTGTATCAATAAAGTTTTGTCAAAGCAAATACCAGAATACCAGAAACTAACAAAACACAGCAACTTTATTTAAAACAGGGCAGGAGTCAGGTAACCCACACTCTGCTCTCCCTTCTATCCATGTGCTTTATTCCTGTCTTCCTATGTTCCCTTGCAATCCACATCCACCGCCCAATCCCCCCTCCATCACAACTCATATATATCAGCCGCTCTATACTTCCCTCTCCCATGCACAGCTCCCATGCACTTCTCACCTTCCTGAAAAACCTCAGTCCATCTTGCCAAAACACACTGCACAAAAAAATTTCTTACAATTCCAAAAACTTCTTGCTTTTTATCTTCCTACTCCTACTGATTTCGGGTTACATCTCCCCCAACCCTGGTCCACCATCCCCCAACCTCAACTGCTACCCTACCTCACATCAAAACCATTCTAACCTTATTAATATTACTTGCACTCCCTCATCTCCTTCTTTTAATTGTGCCCTTTGGAATCCACGGTCTGTATGTAACAAGCTTCCTTTCCTGCATAACTACTTTCTGAACAACTCTCTAAATCTGTTGGCCCTCACTGAAACCTGGATCCAGGATTCTGACACGGTCTCCCCTGCTGCCATTTCCCATGGTGGCCTACAATTCTCCCATTCCCCGAGACCCACAAACAGACCTGGTGGTGGAGTCGGCATACTCCTCTCCCCACAATGCACCTTCCAGGTCATCCCACCAACTCCATCACACTCATTCCCTTCTTTTGAGGTCCACACCATCAGTCTCTTCCGTCCTCTCTCCCTCTGAGTAGCGGTCATATACCGGCCCCCATGCTCACCCACCCACTTCCTGGACCATTTCTCTGCCTGGCTGCCTCACTTCATGTCCTCAGAACTCCCAACCCTTATCCTGGGAGACTTCAACATCCCCACAAACAGCCCCACTTCTACATCTGCATC
The DNA here is from genome assembly GCF_032444005.1 of Ranitomeya imitator. Lineage (NCBI taxonomy): Eukaryota > Metazoa > Chordata > Amphibia > Anura > Dendrobatidae > Ranitomeya > Ranitomeya imitator. The sequence continues at coordinate 698,902,454 of NC_091283.1, forward strand.
CCAGCTTATATCACGAACCACTTCCCTCTGCCTCTCACAGCTCTCAACCTCTGAGACACACAAGGACGGTAACACCCTTGACCTGGTCTTTGTCCGGCTGTGTTCAATCTCCTACCTAAATAACTCACCGCTTCCCCTCTCTGACCACAACATTCTCTCCTTCATGCTCACAAATCCTCGCTCACCCCAGCACCCTCTTACCTACCATTCAGTCAGAAATCTACAAGCCATTAACCCTCATACACTTTCAGACTCCTTACACTCATCACTGTCCCTAATCTCCTCTTTTTCCTCTCCTGATCTGATTGTACATCACTTCAATGACACTCTTAGAAGCACCCTAGACCAAGTAGCTCCCCTCACCCTCAGAACCTCCAAACACTGAGTAAAACAGCCCTGGCTCACATCGCAAACCCGATTTCTCCAGCAATGCTCTAGGAGTGCTGAACGCTTATGGAGGAAAACTCGCACACCAGAAGACTTCATGCACTTCAAATTTATGTTAAAAACCTATAACTCTGTCCTTCACATCGCCAAACAGACCTACTTCACCACTCTGATCTCCTCACTAACCAACAACCCCAAGAAACTTTTTGACACTTTTCACTCCCTCCTCAGGCCAAAAGGTCAAGCCCCTATCACAGACATTTGTGCTGATGACCTGGCCTCCCACTTTATAGAGAAAATAGACAATATCTGTCAGGAAATCCGCTCCCAATCACCAAGTTCAGTGACTCCCATCCCTCCCTGCATCTCCCCTGGCTCACTCTCTGCATTTGATCCCATCACAGAAGTCTCCAGGCTCCTCTCTTCTTCTTGTCCGACTACATGCTCTACTGACCCCATTCCCTATCATCTCCTCCAGTCTCTCTCCAGTCGTCACTACTCGCCTAACTACAAGCTTTAATCTCTCTCTCCTCAGGCATTTTCCCGTCCTCCTTCAAACACTCTATCATTACTCCGTTACTAAAGAAACCCACCCTCGACCCATCCTGCACAAACAACTACAGACCGGTCTCCAATCTCCCCTTCATCTCTAAACTCTTGGAGCGCCTAGTCTACTCCCGCCTTACCCGTTACCTCTCCATTCACTCCCTCCTAGACCCTTCACAGTCCAGCTTCCGCCCCCTACACTCGACAGAAACTGCACTACTCAAAGTGACCAACGACCTTCTGACAGCAAAATGTAACGGTGACCACTCTCTGCTCATTCTTCTCGATCTTTCTGCAGCTTTTGACACTGTTGACCACCCTCTCTTACTCTCTAAGCTCCAGTCTCTTGGCATTAAGGACACTGCTCTCTCCTGGTTCTCCTCCTATCTTTCTGACCGCTCCTTATAATAATAAATAATAAATAATAATTTTATTTATATAGCGCCAACATATTCCGCAGCGCTTTACAAATTATAGAGGGGACTTGTACAGACAATAGACATTACAGCATAACAGAAATACAGTTCAAAACAGATACCAGGAGGAGTGAGGGCCCTGCTCGCAAGCTTATAAACTATGGGGAAAAGGGGAGACACGAGAGGTGGATGGTAACAATTGCTTTAGTTATTCGGACCAGCTATAGTGTAAGGCTCAGGTGTTCATGTAAAGCTGCAAAACTGCTCCTTCAGTGTTCTGTTCTCTGGCTCCACTTCATCCCCTCTTCCTCTCACTGTCGGGGTACCCCAGGGCTCAGTCCTTGGCCCCCTTCTCTTCTCCCTCTACACTGCCCCAATTGGACAGACCATCAGCAGATTTGGCTTTCAGTACCATCTTTATGCCGACGACACACAACTATACATGTCATCCCCTGACCTTACTCCTGCTGTACTACAGAACACCACTGACTGTCTGTCCGCAGTCTCCGACATCATGTCCGCTCTCTATCTGAAACTCAACCTCTCCAAAACTGAACTTCTTCTGCTCACACCATCTACTAACCTCCCTAAACCTGATGTTTCCCTCTCCGTGGGTGGCACCATAATAACACCCCGGCAGCAGTTGCGCTGTCTGGGTGTTATGTTTGACTCCGATCTCTCCTTCACCTCCCATATACAATCTCTTGCCCGCTCGTGCCGCTTACACCTAAAGAACATCTCTAGAATCCGCCCTTTTCTCACTATAGAAACAACAAAAACCCTCACTGTCGCCCTGATCCACTCCCGCCTGGACTAATGCAACACTCTATTAATTGGCCTCCCCCTTACTCGACTTTCCACTCTCCAGTCTATCCTTAATGCAGCAGCCAGGGTCGTCTATCTAGCTAATCAAACGTGTCCGCTCTTCGCCAGTCATTACACTGGCTGCCCATTCATTACAGGATACAATTCAAAGTACTTGTTCTCACCCACAAAGCTCTCCACAGTGCGGCTCCCCCTTGCATCTCCTCCCTCATTTCTGTCTATCGGCCTAACCGACCTCTGCGCTCTGCAAGTGACTTTCGACTAACCTCTGCACTAATCCGTACCTCCCACTCCCGACTACAAGACTTCTCCCATGCCGCGTCAATCCTCTGGAATGCTCTACCCCAAGAAATTAGGACCATCCACAATTTGCATAGTTTTAGGCGCTCCCTCAAAACACATTTGTTCAGAGCGGCCTATCATGTTCCCTAATCAGTTATTTTGTTTGTGTGTAGCCCATTCACTACCTCCATCTATCCCTCACTCCCTGAAGATGGCTGGACCATCATTGTAAATACATCATTGTAAATACACACCTGTACTTTGTGTTTCCTCACCTCATTGTAGATTATAAGCTCTCACGACCAGGGTCGTCTTGTCGCTTTAATTATAGTATTGTTAACATTGTTACTTATGACTGTTGTGTTTGAAGCTGTTAAACTGTAAAGCGCTGCGGAATATGTTGGCGCTATATAAATAAAGATTATTATTATTATTATTATTATTAAAACATGACATGCCAAAAAAAGACAAGGCACAGCATCAAAAATGTGATAAAAGCGCATGTAAAAAAAAACCAAATCAATAAACTGCAAAATAACGTGATTTACCGAATAGGTGCAGGAGGGCTGCAATATTAGAAGCTCATTGTGTGAACGTAGTCTTAAAGATGATAAAGGTGCAGCAGTGCTTGCTGATACTCGTGTCAGAACTCGGTGGGTTAAACAGGCTGTCTCTCCACTCCCTGGACTTCCAAGGCCCATTCTATCCTACAGCTGGCACTACACCTCCCAGCAGGTCTCCTGCAGTAATGGCCACCCCACACCAACCATGTCATCCTTTCTCTGGCTCCCTTGTGTTCTGGGATTCTTCCCTTCCGCCCCTTCCCCTGTACTGGGAGGCCAGTAATTGAGAACAGATGGTGTTCTCCTTTTCTTCCAGACATCCCTGGCCATGTAGATGTGCATCCTCTCACAATGGTTTCTGTGAGTGCTGAGTCACAAGTGCCTTCACTGGTGGGAATCTCCTAGGAGCTTTAATGTTCTTTCAGCTGTGGGCATGGAACCTGTTATAGGCCTAAGGCATTGAGGGGCCCACGTACAAAGGGCGGGATATGTCCTAATTCAGGGGTTTTATGGCGTTAAAGCAGAAATGCAGCTTACATGTTTGACCACAGCTGCTGGAAACGTCTGATGTGGCCGTCTGTGTGTTACAAGTCCAGAGACTTCTTTTTTCAGCACTTTCAAGAATAGGTCTTAGAAATGGAATGACATACTGACCACACTTTTATGGCGGCTGCTGTATTTCTAGAAGTATTAAACTGTCCCAGAAGCACAGGGAGATTTACTAGGAAAAATGCACATTTTGCACCAAATAACTGTTGAAGATACATCACATTTATTTTGTGTTTTGTACACCTTCTATGCATTCATCGATTTGGGGTGTCACCTAATATGACACACAAAAATGCACCAGATTTTTGGTCAACATTTCTGGCACATGTACGGTGAAAACAGACTAGACCATCTAAAGACTCACCAAATTTATCAAACGGCATGTTTCCTACTCCAGTCTTAATGAATTTGGCTCATTTTCCCTGTGGCGTGCTCCTCCTTGCACCTACCCAGAAATGTTGCATCAGTTCAATGGGTGGAGTAGCGTTTCTGGTGTAAGAAATGCTGCCACGTTTGATGAATTTCACAGGCTGATGTAGCCCCGGCTCCCTTCTAGTTCTGCCCATTTTGGCAGAGATGCACCAAACGGGTTAGAAATCACCAGCGATTGCAACATTTTTACTTACCTTTGCATATCAATATAATTCAGCTAGTTTTCAAAGTGCTCTATGATGCCAGTTTTCTGCCATAAACACTTTGATGAATTGAGTTTGTTTTTGTTTTTTTCATTTCCAAAAAATGGTATCAAAAAAATCTTCCTACAGTGTTGGCAAGTTATTCTCCCTCCCCTCACCTCATTCCCAATGCCAGATGGTGGAGGAGAATAACATTAAAGGCTTCTAGGCTCCAATGTAAGGAGCAATCAGCAAAGGATGACAGCTCAAACCAAGTGCAGGCGCTCGGTGCACCATGACGGGGTCAAGCCTTAACATACACCTCCCACCTACTCAAAGGCGTAGCTAGGGTTTTGGTTATTGGAGACAAAACTTCTGAGTGCGCCCCTAAGCAGGTAACCCTGATTAAAACTGGGTGATGCACCCTAATAGTGGAGGAGAACCTCAGCAGATGACCGCAGATGACTATTGCTGAAAATAATCTCAATATAAAGACCAATATTGATGTTACTGCCATTTGGTCAGTGATAGATACCAGCCCTACGGAACATATAAGAGATCACAGCACAACTATAGATGGTGACTTACAGCTGACGTTATTTCCGATGGAATCATTCACTTTCCCTGCCTTTTCCATCTGGCCCAGACCGACATGACAACTTCTTCCATCCAGGACTCTGTTGCAGAGATTACAACAAAGTCATATTTCACGTCTCATATTTTCAGCACTATTCCCAATGGGACTATTCCCAACCTGCACAATCTCCTCATCCTGCTGATACCACAATGCTGAGCTGCTGCTTCCACATGTGTCCCTATTACTGCACCTGCTGTGTGGTACAATGTGCCCTCTAAATTCTAAAGCAACCCTCTAGAATACAGTAATGCTGGGTGCAAGTGCCATAGAAAACCGTGCCCACATTTTTTTCCCTGTGTGTGCCCCTTTGACAGTCACAATAATCTAAAGGTTCCCCTATAACCATAAGTGACCACTATACATTTAATAATATCCCAAGTCTCCCTCTTTAAAACAATATGATGCTCTTATACAGTCTAATGCCCCCTCACTACATATATACTGACCCCTTAGTACCCCCAAACTATTTAATAGCTCAAACACTAATCTCCACACTGTATGATGGCTCCCTCGATAGCCTCCATATAGTATAACGCTCTTGACAATCCTCCATATAGTATAATGCACTCGCCATAGGCAGACTCTATAGTATAATGTACCCCCATATCCAGACTTTATAGTATAATGTACTCCCCATAGACAGCCTCTATAGTATAACGCACTTCCCATAGGCAGCCTCTATAGTATAATGCACCCCCATTGGCAGTCTCTATAGTGTAATGCAGCACCTAATATAATGCACCCTCATAGGCAGCCTCTATAGTGTACTGCAGATCCATAGGCAGCCTGTATAATATCATGCACCCCCATAGGAAGCCTGTATAATATATTGCACCCCCATAGGTAGCCTGTATAGTATAATGTACCCCCATTGGCAGCCTCTATAGTGTAATGTATCCCCTAATATAATGCACCCTCATAGGCAGCCTCTATAGTGTAATGCAGCTTCTTAGGCAGCCTGTATAGTATACTGCATCCCCCATAGGCAGCCTGTATAGTATAATACACTCCCATAGGAAGCCTGTAAAGTATATTGCACCCCCATAGGCAGCCTGTATAGTATGTTGCATCCCCCATAGGCAGCCTGAATAGTATATTGCACCCCCATAAGCAGCCTGTATAGTATAATGCACCCCCATAGGCATCCTGTATAGTATATTTCACCCCCATAGGCAGCCTGTATAGTGTAATGCATTACCATAGGCAGCCTCAATAGCATGATGCACCCCCATAGGCAGCCTGTATAGTATATGGCAGCCTCTATAGTATAATACAGCCCCCATAGGCAGCCTCTATAGTATAATGCAGCCCGTAATATATTGCACCCCCATTGGCAACCTCTATAGTGTAATGCAGCCCTTAATATTATTCACCCTCATTGTCAGCCTCTATAGTGTAATGCAGCCCCTAATATAATGCACTCATAGGCAGCCTCTCTAGTGTAATGCACCCCCATAGGCAGCTTGTATAGTATATTGCACCCCCATAGGCAGCCTCTATAGTATAATACAGCCACCATAGGCAGCCTCTATAGTATAATGCAGCCTGTAATATAATGCACCCATATTGGCAGCCTCTATAGTGTAATGCAGCCCCTAATATTATGCACCCTCATTGGCAGCCTCTCTAGTGTAATGCACCCCCATAGGCAACCTGTATAGTATATTGCCCCCCCATAGACAGCCTGTATAGTATAATACACCCGCATAGGCAGCCTGTATAGTGTATTGCATCCCCATAGGCAGCCAATACTCACCACTTTTCCTTCTAGTTCCTTCGTTGCTCTGAGCGCCTGCACGTCTCTGGACCATGGGCACCGAGTAGTGATGTTATCGCAACCCCCTGTCTGTGTCAGCGTCAGTGACGTCAGACTCTGAGGAGGATGAAGGGAGAGGGAGCGTAATGCTCCCTCTCTCATTAATGTGGTCAGCTGTACTGTATCTGCTAGATGCAGATACAGTTGCACTTCCGATGACTGGCAGGCTGGCACTGGGCTCCCCCTGCCTGCTCAGGGGCCCCAAAGCGGCCGGGCGGCAGAGCAGGGAGATCGATTCTCTGCTCTGCTGCAGAATGTATCTGTATCGGCGCTCTGCGCATGCCGATGCAGTTACTGTAGCGTAGCTCTGGGTGGGCCCCTTCAGAGCATGACCGCCCCCTCTTCCCCCTGTAGCTATGCTACTGCACCTACTTGTTTTCCCTCTATCTTCACCCATCTCTAGCTGTCTGAAACCAGAGCTGTTAAAGGGTGCAAAGATGCAAACTCGGCTTTGGGAAAATGGCCGCCGCGATCTCTTCTGCGCACGCGCGGCATCCCGCGGCCATTTTCCTGAAGCCCTGTGCAGCAGAGCACTACATCTGCGCACGCGCGGCCCCAGGAAGATGGCTGCCCCCACCGATGACAGGGGGTAATAGCGCAGATCGCGCGCTGCTTCTTCACGTGCGCGCAGTGGATTCGTCACTGCGACATGCGCACACCACTACGCCACCAACGGAAAGCTGGGGAAGAAAAGAGCGATGTCACCACGCCCACCTGACCTGACCAGCCTGATTGACAGGCGAAAACGGCGACTTTGGTAATGTATTTCTCAGCATAGGTGGGGAATCAGGGTACACTACATACGCTATAGTAACGCACAGCGCAGGCCCTATTTAACAGTATTTATATCTCAATCTGAAAAAACGGGGTGACATGTTCCCTTTAAGTAAGATAGGAGGGTGGAAATAGTGTGACAACAAGCAAGTGGGAAGGCGTACTTAAAAAATAATTGGCCCTGCCATGATGCACCGTGCGCCTGTACTTTGCCAGCACAAAAAGACTGTTCAGAGTCCCTTTAAAGTCTACAACAGGACCCTGGACTATCATACATCTTCATAGTATTGTTCTTGTGCTAGGGTCAGAGTGACCGGAGTCCCCGCAGGCTCTGGGCTCTAATTGTGATTGCATCTTTTCCACCCTTGATTGGTAAACCCCAGGTGACAGAAAACCTTTAAAGAGATGTAATGACCTGTCATTAGGGCGGGTCATCTATAGCACATGAGTGGGGGGTCTATCACCAGGTGCCCCCACCAATCAGCTGGAGATACTGTAGGTCATCAATACTGTGCCCAGTCTACCCCTTTAACAAGTAGTTACTCCTGTGTAGAAATCAGCATCAGGTAGTGTCCTGCGGATAGGACAGTGGTTGACTTCAAATGACAAAAGAACTCCTGCTTTGATCTTCAGAGGGAGATGTACCTTTTTGGGGTAAATTCCTGGATGGCAAAACATTTTTAAAATGTACCCCTGGTGTTGGGGAGCATTGTCCAGGTGTGTGGCTGCTGCATTGCTTTATTACAAGACGTATGTGAAGGGTTTACCGCGAGAAATGATGGTTCTTACTGCAGTTTCCTTTCATGTGTTGTCATGCAGTAAAGTGACATCTGTTTTGTCACCTCTTCTGTTCCCCTGACGTGCATGATAACAGGTACTTGTAGGCAGCAGTATCTGGCGTAGCAGGGACCACTGTACGTGTGTTAGGGCCATAGACACACAACAGTTCCGGGCCTTAGCAATATTGTCTTCAGTCAAGTAAAAGATATATATATATATATATGTGTGTTTATATATTGCACAGTCACACGTCTGGACCCCAAGAGCGTCATAGGCTATGTTGTGAGGTGAAATTTTAACCCCGTGCGTTCCAATTCACCAAACAATTTTGCCCCTATCTACATAATGGGGAAAAAGTGAAAGGAAAAGTGTTGGAGGCAAATTGACAGCTGCCATATGTGAACGAGGGGGACTTAAAGAGTGAGAGCGATGGCGCCAAAGAGTATATACCGTACAGTTGCTAAGGTGGGGCCCCGACATGGGATACTCACCACACACGGGGATATGAACACACACACACAAAATGCGCCACACACTACCACGTGCTTGAACACATATACCACCCTCAGCACACATTTCACCACACATACACCAACCTCGCCACATAAAAGTCGAAAGTTAAACACAAAAGTCGCCGCTCAAAACTCGCCACGCGCAAAACTAGGCTCACGCAAAACTCGCCACACGTGCAAAACTCACCTCATGCAAAACTTGCCACACGCGGAAAAATTGCCACATGCACAAAAGTTGCAACACATGCAAAAATTGCCTCACACAAAACTTGCACATACTCAAAACGCACCACACACAAAACTCGCCACGCGCAAAACTCGCCATGCGCAATACTTGCTGCATACAACTTGCTACACTAACCTGTCACATGCAACTCGACACACAAAAAGTTGCTACATGCATGTCGCCACATGCAACTCAACACACACAACTTGACACATGAAACACGCCCTAAAACACACACAAGTCTGGTATTATCCTTCAAAAAAAAAAATCTGATTAATAAGCAGACAAACTACAAGAGCAACAACTGTACCATATAGGAAATCCGGCAGCTGTCAGTCACATGACCTGTCTATTATGTGTATGTGTGAGCTAATATATACTGCCAGGGGGAGGGCTTCCTGTTGGCTGGGGATTTATCAGGCTGCCAATTTAGCTTACAAATACTGAGGTAAAAATACTGAGCAAATAACGTGTGAACGAGGTCTAATACAGGAGGAGATGGCACAGATATATACTATATACAGGGGAGATGACACACACATATATACTATATACAGGGGAGATGACACATGTATATACTATATACAGGAGGAGATGACACATTTACATACTATATACAGGGGAGATGACACATGTATATACTATATACAGGAGGAAATGACACACTGGTATATACTATATACAGGGGAGAAGACATACAGGTACATACTATATACAGGGGAAATGGCACACAGGTATATACAGGAGGAGATGGCACACAGGTATATACTATATACAGGAGGAGATGACACACAGGTATATACTATATACAGGAGGAGATGACATACAGGTATATACTATATAAAAGAGGAGATGACACATAGGAATATAGAGGAGGAGATGACATACAGCAGGTATATACTATGTACAGGGGAGATGACCTACAGGTATATACTATATACAGGAGATGACATACAGGTATATACAATATACAGGAGGAGATGACAGAGGTATATACAATATACAGGAGGAGATGACATACAGCAGGTATATACTATGTACAGGGGAGATGACCTACAGGTATATACTATATACAGGAGATGACATACAGGTATATACAATATACAGGAGGAGATGACAGAGGTATATACAATATACAGGAGGAGATGACATACAGCAGGTATATACTATTTACAGGGGAGATGACATACAGGTATATACTATATACAGGAGATGACATACAGGTTTATACTATATATAAGGGAGATGACAAACATGTATATACTGAGGGGAAAATGAGAGGTGAGGGGAAAATGAGAGGTGTGAGGTGAAAATGAGGGGTGTGAGGTGAAAATGAAAAAGTGTGAGTGCAAAATGAGAGGGTGGAGTGATCGGAAAATGACAGATGTGAGGTCGAAATGACAAGTGTTAGGGGGGAATGAGAGGAGTGAGGGGGAAAATGAGAGAAGTGAGGGGGAAAATGAGAGGTGTAAGGGAGAAAATGAGAGATGTGAGGGGGAAAATGAGAGAAGTGAGGTGCTATAACTAACCACAGATATTTACTATGCCCAGGCAACGCCGGGCTCTTCAGCTAGTATATATATATATATATATATATATATATATATATATATATATATATATATATATATATATATATATATATATCCATTATTATCATTATAGCGCCATTTATTCCATGGAGCTTTACATGTGAGGGGTATACATAATAAAAACAAGTACAATAATCTTAAACAATACAGGTCACAACTGGTACAGGAGGAGAGAGGACCCTGCCTGCGAGGGCTCACAATCTACAAGGGATGGGTGAGGATACAGTAGGTGAGGGTAGAGCTGATTTTTATTAATGGAGGGGTGCAGAAACGCTGCAGAACTGCACAAAAGAAGTGACATGCACTTCTTTGAAATCTGCAGCGTTTCTGCGCGGATTTTTCTGCACCATGTACACAGCTTTTTTTTTCATTGTACTGTAAATTACAGTGCAGTTCTGCAGCGTTTCTGCTGCAGAAAAAAACGCTGCAGATCTGCACTAATTCTGCACTAAATCTGCATCGTGTGCACATACCCTTACTGTACAATGAGGTTGGGCATAGAGTTGACAGTAAACCCATGTGTACACTATCAGTATGTGGTCAATATTTTACCTCCGTATTTGTAAGCCAAAACCAGGAGTGGGTGATAAATACAGAAGTGGTGACGTGTTTCTATCATACTTTTCCTCTGATTGTTCCATTCCTGGTCTTGGCTTACAAATACTGAGGTAATATACTGACCGTGTGTACTTGGCCTTACTGCATAGCAATGTTTTCTTCAAAGTTGTTACAAAATGATGCAAAACACACATGACATGGTTTCTGCTGAATCGGTGATGGAGCGTGCCTGCTCTGACTTCTCCAGGCCGTGCTTCTGCCCTGAGCAGCTATCCTATGACTAGGGAATGCAGCAGGTCATTGAGCTCTGAAGAGCCAAGGTCTTTTTCTATGAGAACTCAGTATTGCTATGAATTAAAAGCACTATGGATGCCCATCACACTGTACTTAAAGGTCTTGTCCAATATTTCCAGAACCCCTTCCTAAATGAAATGGTAGCCCATGTAAAATAAGCACTCCATATTCTCACCTCCCAGACCTACATGTCCAAATCAGTGGCCGCTGATGAACTGCGAAATGCCTGAAACGGGCAATCTGTCATTCTGACCTCACACCCCTGGTGAGTAGCGCTCCCCAGTAGTTATTGCAGTGCCATTTCTCTAGTTGTAAATATCGGGCATCACTTCTTTTCTGGGGGCCCAGAAACCTCTACTAAGGAATTATTCGGACATCAGTTTTTTTGACTTATGAGAAAAACGGTCCAAGTTTCATCAATGATTTTTCATCAGTGTTTGGTCTGAGGTTTTATCAGATCTTTTTCCCTGATGATGAAAAAAGTTTCTTCACCTTCTTCTATCAATCAGTCATTAAAACAGACACCACAAAAATGGCATCTGCCTGCGGTATGTTTTTTTCCTTAGACTTTTATTGCCATATTTGATATGACATATCTGATGTCTCTGTGATTTCTGCATGGTCCGCTTGGTTTGCAAAAAATCACTAACATGTAAGCAATGTCATGCTTTAAATAAAGCTGCTTTGTTTTTGACACTTTCTGGCATTTTTCTCTGACAAACTTTATTGTTACACTTAGTTGCGGATTATGTGGGTTTTTGATGTTTCCATTGCGGAAACGCACTTAACACGCATCTGCATTTTTTAACTGTGGAATTTTCACATCTAATGCAAGTCTATGGGAAAAAGCCACACAGAAAACTCAGTGCACCTGCAAGAGAAATTAACGTTTTGCGGATTTGAAGCACACACCAGTTTACACTGTTGGGCTATGTGCACACTTTGCGGATTCCGCAGCGGATTGGCAGCTGCGGATGCGCAGCAGCTTTCCATGAGCTTACAGTACCGTGTAAACCTATGGAAAACAAAATCCACAGTGCACATGCTGCAGAAAAAAACGCCTGAAAACGCTGCGTTGTTTATTCCGCAGGATGTCAGTTCTTTGTGCGGATTCCGCAGCAGTTTACACCTGCTCCTCAATATGAATCCGCAGGTGTAAAACCACAGGTGGAATCCTTACAAAAAACGCGGTAATTGCGCAGTAAATCTGCAGTGCAGATGTACAGTATAACCATCGCAATAGTACCATGCGTTAGCGCGATTGTAGAAAATAATAGATTTGGGGCTTCAGCATTAGCGGATCCGTTAAACGGATGGCACTAATGCGATGTGAACCTAGCCTAATAAAAGTATGAGTTTTCATAGAAAACACAATTGTTTGGGTGATCAAAAAAGTGGTCTACGTTTAAGTGATGTGTTTTATCAAAAAAATAAGTCATTTCGGAGTGCTTACTTCATAAATATAATGCAAAATTCAATTTATTAAATCTAAATTACATATAAAGGTACAATACATCAATAATAAGGTAAACAAAGACGGATTCGTATAATCACCCTGGGCATATACATTTGATCATATGCAGTACAAATAATAAATTGGACTCTCCTATATCTAATTTCCAGTCTGCATGATTTATTAATTAGTGAAGAACCAATACAGTGTTATAAACTGGGGCCCAGAGATATATCGCTTTTCTAGATTGCACAGGACTCGTAAGTCACAATGGCTACTCATAAGGTGAAATAGTAATAAAGTGCGTATGCCAGAGCGTCTTAATATTCCGATCAACATCACTTACCCATCGTAGTATGCAAGTGCACTATTCCCAGGGGAGCCCCGGACGCGTATTTCTTCTTTTTGATAAGCTATGTATATGGAGTGAATTATTTTTTTCATTTTTGGACCATAAATTTCTCTGATAGTAAATATGCTACTGGCATTTCTACTTACTCTTTTTGCTATCATTATTCCTGTGAACCATTTAATATTTAAGTGATGTGTGCGGGATGGCATTGCATAGTCACCTCCTTTATTCCTGAATCCTTACCCTTTTGTGTCTTTCTGACTACTGGAGCCAATAGGCATGTTTAGTTTTTGCCTCGGGAAAGTTCTGGGCGTTCATGCTCAAGGTAATCTGAAAATGTGATGTGAACAGGCACTTAAACTGCTTCACTTGAAGGTGTAATGTTGTGTGCAATGGCCGCGTGTCTGAACAAGGCAGTAGCCTAATCGTTTTCTCAGACGTTCTTTCAGGTTTGCGGAGACTACAGTATTAAGACACGTAATGTGTGATGAATGTTGTTTTGACTCTTTTCTTGACTTCTGGTAAAGTGATTTAATCTCCATGTGACTTTCTGGGTTTCCGTACATTTGAGTATTGCTGGTCTGCCCATGATTTTGGGCGAGTGCCATGTACTTGCCTGCCCAGTCTGTGGAGACCATGAATAAAACTGCATAAATGTGGCATTAGTCGCATTGTGAAGCAAGATCCTTGGTGCTTTGAAGTCTATATGGGGAATTTTAAGGTTTTTCAGGAGCTTGACGTTGCTAGTGAGATCAATACCAAGGACATGATTATGCTAACTACTAGATCTTTTTTTGCATTTCTATCCTGATCATTTACAGAAAATGTCATTTGGGAAGGAGACAAAAGAATTGGCAAAGAATATCAATTGTGACTGGAAAGATGAAATCTTGTATTTCATATATTATATCTATATAGTGCAAATTTGAAAGTATTATTAACCCTTTGAAAACTGGCCAGTTTCTATTGCTTGAGCAATAGAAAAAAAGCTAAAAAGCTTTTGTGTTGGGGAAAAAATAATCAGTCTTCTATTTCCTGACATGTTACAGAGCCTTGCGAAAGTATACGGCCCACTGGAACTTTTCAACCTTTTCCCACATATCATGCTTCAAACAAAAAGATGCCAAATGTACATTTTTGGTGAAGAATCAACAACAAGTGGAACACAATTGTGAAGTTGAACGAAATGTATTGGTCATTTTACATTTTTGTGGAAATTCAAAAACTGAAAAGTGGGGCGTGCAATATTAACCCCTTCCCGACCTGTGACACAGCGTATGCGTCATGAAAGTCGGTGCCAATCCGACCTGTGACGCATATGCTGTGTCACAGAAAGATCGCGTCCCTGCAGATCGGGTGAAAGGGTTAACTCCCATTTCACCCGATCTGCAGGGACAGGGGGAGTGGTAGTTTAGCCCAGGGGGGGTGGCTTCACCCCCTCGTGGCTACGATCGCTCTGATTGGCTGTTGAAAGTGAAACTGCCAATCAGAGCGATTTGTAATATTTCACCTAAAAAAATGGTGAAATATTACAATCCAGCCATGGCCGATGCTGCAATATCATCGGCCATGGCTGGAAATACTAATGTGCCCCCACCCCACCCCTCCGATCGCCCCCCCAGCCCCCCGATCTGTGGCCCGCTCCCCTCCGTCCTGTGCTCCGCTCCCCCGTCCTCCTGTCCGCTCCCCCGTGCTCCAATCACACCCCCCGTGCTCCAATCAAACCCCCCCGCACTCCGATCCCCCCCCGTGCTCCGAACCACCCCCCCTGCACACCGATTCCCCCCCCCCCTGCACACCGATCCACCCGCCCGCACACCGATCACTCTCCCCCATGCTCCGATCCCTCCCCCCCCGTGCTCCGACGCCCCCCCGTGCTCCGACGCCCCCCCGTGCCCTGATCTCCCCCCCTTATACTTACCGATCCTGGCGGGGTCCGTCAGTCTTCTTCCCCGAGCGCCGCCATGTTCCAAAATGGCGGGCGCATGCGCAGTGCGCCCGCCGAATCTGCCGGCCGGCAGATTCGTTCCAATGTGAATTTTGATCACTGTGATATAATCTATCACAGTGGTCAAAATAAAAAAACAGTAAATGACCCCCCCCATTTGTCCCCCATAGATAGGGACAATAATAAAATAAAGAATTTTTTTTTTTTTTTCACTAAGGTTGGAGTTAGAACTAGGGTTAGGGGTAGGGTTAGGGGTAGGGGTAGGGGTAGGGTTAGGGTTAGGGGTAGGGTTAGGGTTAGGGTTAGGGGTAGGGTTAGGGTTAGGGGTAGGGGTAGGGTTAGGGTTAGGATTAGGGTTTCGGTATGTGCACACGTATTCTGGTCCTCTGCGGATTTTTCTGCAGCGGATTTGATAAATCCGCAGTGCTAAACCGCTGCGGATTTATGGCAGATTTACCGCGGTTTTTCTGCGCATTTCACTGCGGTTTTACAACTGCGATTTTCTATTGGAGCAGTTGTAAAACCGCTGTGGAATCCGCAGAAAGAAGTGACATGCTGCGGAATGTAAACCGCTGCGTTTCCGTGCAGTTTTTCCGCAGCATGTGTACAGCGATTTTTGTTTCCCATAGGTTTACATTGAAATGTACACTCATGGGAAACTGCTGCGGATCCGCAGCGTTTTCCAAAGCGTGTGCACATACCTTTAGAATTAGGCCATGTGCACACGGTGCGGATTTGGCTGCGGATCCGCAGCGGATTGGCCGCTGCGGATCCGCAGCAGTGTTCCATCAGGTTTACAGTACCATGTAAACCTATGGAAAACCAAATCCGCTGTGCCCATGGTGCGGAAAATACCGCACGGAAACGCTGCGTTGTATTTTCCGCAGCATGTCAATTCTTTGTGCGGATTCCGCAGCGTTTTACACCTATTCCTCAATAGGAATCCGCAGGTGGAATCCGCAGGTGAAATCCGCAGGTAAAACGCAGTGCCTTTTACCCGCGGATTTTTCAAAAATGGTGCGGAAAAATCTCACACGAATCCGCAACGTGGGTACATAGCCTTAGGGTTAGGGTTGGGTTGGAATTAGGGTTGTGGTTAGGGTTAGGGGTGTGTTGGGGTTAGGGTTGTGGTTAGGGGTGTGTTGGCGTAAGAATTGAGGGGTTTCCACTGTTTAGGCACATCAGGGGGTCTCCAAACGCAACATGGCGCCACCATTGATTCCAGCCAATCTTTTATTCAAAAAGTCAAATGGTGCTCCTTCCCTTCCGAGCCCCGACGTGTGCCCAAACAGTGGTTTACCCCCACATATGGGGTATCAGTGTACTCAGGACAAACTGGGCAACAATTACTGGGGTCCAATTTCTCCTGTTACCCTTGAGAAAATAAAAAATTGCTTGCTAAAACATCATTTTTGAGGAAAGTAAAATGATTTTTTTATTTTCACGGCTCTGCGTTGTAAATGTCTGTGAAGCACTTGGGGGTTCAAAGTGCTCACCACATATCTAGATAAGTTCCTTGGGGGGTCTAGTTTCCAAAATGGGGTCACTTGTGGGGGGTTTCTACTGTTTAGGCACACCAGGGGCTCTGCAAACGCAACGTGACGCCCGCAGACCATTCCATCAAAGTCTGCATTTCAAAACGTCACTACTTGACTTCCGAGCCCCGACATGTGCCCAAACAGTGGTTTACCCCCACATATGGGGTATCAGCGTACTCAGGACAAACTGGGCAACAATTACTGGGGTCCAATTTCTCCTGTTACCCTTGAGAAAATAAAAAATTGCTTGCTAAAACATCATTTTTGAGGAAAGAAAAATTATTTTTTATTTTCACGGCTCTGCGTTGTAAACGTCTGTGAAGCACTTGGGGGTTCAAAGTGCTCACCACATATCTAGATAAGTTCCTTGGGGGGTCTAGTTTCCAAAATGGGGTCACTTGTGGGGGGTTTCTACTGTTTAGGCACACCAGGGGCTCTGCAAACGCAACGTGACGCCCGCAGACCATTCCATCAAAGTCTGCATTTCAAAAGTCACTACTTCCCTTCTGAGCCCCGACGTGTGCCCAAACAGTGGTTTACCCCCACATATGGGGTATCAGCGTACTCAGGAGAAACTGGACAACAACTTTTGGGGTCCAATTTCTCCTGTAACCCTTGGGAAAATAAAAAATTCTGGGCTAAAAAATTATTTTTGAGGAAAGAAAACGTATTTATTATTTTCACTGCTCTGTGTTATAAACTTCTGTGAAGCACTTGGGGGTTCAAAGTGCTCACCTCACATCTAGATAAGTTCCTTTCGGGGTCTAGTTTCTAAAATGGGGTCACTTGTGGGGGGTTTCTACTGTTTAGCCACATCAGGGGCTCTGCAAACGCAACGTAACGCCCGCAGAGCATTCCATCAAAGTCTGCATTTCAAAATGTCACTACTTGACTTCCGAGCCCCGACATGTGCCCAAACTGTGGTTTACCCCCACATATGGGGTATCAGCGTACTCAGGAGAAACTGTACAACAACTTTTGGGGTCAAATTTCTCCTGTTACCCTTGGGAAAATAATAAATTGCAGGCTAAAAAATCATTTTAGAGAAAATAAAATTTTTATTTTATTTTCATGGCTCTGCGTTATAAACTTCTGTGAAGCACTTGGAAGTTCAAAGTCCTCACCACACATCTAGATTAGTTCCTTTGGGGGTCTAGTTTCCAAAATGGGGTCATATGTGGGGGATCTCCAATGTTTAGGCACACAGGGGCTCTCCAAACGTGACATGGTGTCCGCTAATGATTGGAGCTAATTTTCCATTTAAAAAGCCAATTGGCGTGCCTTCCCTTCCGAGCCCTGCCGTGCGCCCAAACAGTGGTTTACCCCCACATATGGGGTATCAGCGTACTCAGGACAAACTGGACAACAACATTTGCGGTCCAATTTCTCCTATTACCCTTGGCAAAATAGGAAATTCCAGGCTAAAAATCATTTTTGAGGAAAGAAAAATTATTTTTTATTTTCATGGCTCTGCATTATAAACTTCTGTGAAGCACCTTGGGGTTTAAAGTGCTCAATATGCATCTAGATAAGTTCCTTGGGGGGTCTAGTTTCCAAAATGGGGTCACTTGTGGGGGAGCTCCAATGCATAGGCACACAGGGGCTCTCTAAACGCGACATGGTGTCCGCTAACAATTGGAGCTAATTTTCCATTCAAAAAGTCAAATGGCGCGCCTTCCCTTCCGAGCCCTGCCGTGTGCCCAAACAGTGGTTTACCCCCACATATGAGGTATCGGCGTACTCGGGAGAAATTGCCCAACAAATTTTAGGATTCATTTTATCCTATTGCCCATGTGAAAATGAAAAACTGAGGCGAAAAGAATTTTTTTGTGAAAAAAAAAAGTACTTTTTCATTTTTACAGATCAATTTGTGAAGCACCTGAGGGTTTAAAGTGCTCAATATGCATCTAGATAAGTTCCTTGGGGGGTCTAGTTTCCAAAATGGGGTCATTTGTGGGGGAGCTCCAATGTTTAGGCACACGGGGGCTCTCCAAACACGACATGGTGTCCGCTAACGATGGAGATAATTTTTCATTCAAAGAGTCAAATGGCGCTCCTTCCCTTCCGAACCTTACCATGTGCCCAAACAGTGGTTTACCTCCACATGTGAGGTATCGGTGTACTCATGAGAAATTGCCCAACAAATTTTAGGATCCATTTTATCCTGTTGCCCATGTGAAAATGAAAAAAATTGAGGCTAAAAGAATTTTTTTGTGAAAAAAAAGTACTTTTTCATTTTTACGGATCAATTTGTGAAGCCCCCGGGGGTTCAAAGTTCTCACTATGCATCTAGATAAGTTCCTTGGGGCGTCTAGTTTCCAAAATGGGGTCACGTGTGGGTGAGCTCCAATTTTTAGGCACACGGGGGCTCTCCAAACGTGACATGGTGTCCGCTAAAGAGTGGAGCCAATTTTTCATTCAAAAAGTCAAATGGCGCTCCTTCCCTTCCAAGCCCTGCCGTGCGCCCAAACAGTGGTTTACCCCCACATATGAGGTATCAGCGTACTCAGGACAAATTGGACAACAACTTTCGTGGTTCAGTTTCTCCTTGTACCATTGGGAAAATAAAAAAAATGTTGCTAAAAGATAATTTTTGTGACTAAAAAGTTAAATGTTCATTTTTTCCTTCCATGTTGCTTCTGCTGCTGTGAAGCACCTGAAGGGTTAAAAAACTTCTTGAATGTGGTTTTGAGCACCTTGAGGGGTGCATTTTTTAGAATGGTGTCACTTTTGGGTATTTTCATCCATATAGACCCCTCAAACTGACTTCAAATGTGAGGTGGTCCCTAAAAAAAATGGTTTTGTAAATTTCGTTGTAAAAATGAGAAATCGCTGGTCAAATTTTAACTCTTATAACTTCCTAGCAAAAAAAAATGTTGTTTCCAAAATTGTGCTGGTGTAAAGTAGACATGTGGGAAATGTTATTTATTAACTATTTTGTGTCACATAACTCTCTGGTTTAACAGAATAAAAATTCAAAATGTGAAAATTGCGAAATTTTCAAAATTTTCGCCAAATTTCCGTTTTTATCACAAATAAACGCAGAATTTATTGACCTAAATTTACCACTAACATGAAGCCCAATATGTCACGAAAAAACAATCTCAGAACCGCTAGGATCCGTTGAAGCGTTCCTGAGTTATTACCTCATAAAGGGACACTGGTCAGAATTGCAAAAAACGGCCAGGTCATTAAGGTCAAAATAGGCTGGGTCATGAAGGGGTTAATCGGCCCCTTTACTTTCAGTGAAGTTCATTGTGGATCTCTGAATGATCCAATGTTGTCCTAAATGCCTAATGATGATAAATATAATCCACCTGTGTGTAATCAAGTCTCCGTATAAATACACCTGCTCTGGGATAGTCTCAGGGTTCTGTTTGAAGCACAGAGAGCATCATGAAGACCAAGGAACACAACAGACAGGTCCGTGATACTGTTGTGGAGAAGTGTAAAGGGAACCTGTCACCCCCCCAGGCGTTTCTAACTAAAAGAGCCACCTTGTGCAGGACTAATGCTGCATTCTGGCAAGGTGGCTCTTTTAGTTCTTGGTGCTGTAACTGCAGAAATAATCGATTTTTGCAATTTGTCCAAAATACCTTGAAACAGTCCTGGGGGCAGGTCTTTACTCCCTAATGCAGACGCAGCACCGTCATCACTCATGCCCTCTTGGCGCCTGGCACCGCCTCCTCAGCGTTGTTTTCAACTGTCTCGGCGCCTCCGCTGTTATCTTATAGAAGAAAATGTCTAGCTTCACCGAATCCGTGAAAAAAAGTTTTCTTTATTCACAAACTTAAACATGGATACAAACTTCAGCACAAACCATATGGGTAAGAATCTCAACGCGTTTCTGGAGACTAAGCTCCCTTAATCATGACATTCTTGAGATTCTTACACATATGGTTTGTGCTGAAGTTTGTATCCTCCATGTTTAAGTTTGTGAATAAAGAAAACTTTTTTTCACTGATTCGGTGAAGCTGGACATTTTCTTCTCATGGATTCTACACGCCCGGACGCAGCGGGTCCGCGCTCCCGAGGCTCAACTTATGCATCGCAGGTGAGCTGGTTTATATTCATGCTGTTATCTTATGCCTGGAGCATGCGCAGTTAGCGCTGCCTGTCTTCTGACATCATTTGATGTCTTGCTGACTGCGCCTGTGCAGCCGCGCTGCCCGAGAGCCCACCCCGCAGGGTGAATAAATCAGAAGACCTGTTGATTCTTCACCCAAAATTTACATTTGGTATCTTTGTTTGAAGCCTGATATGTGGGAAAAGGTTGAAAAGTTCCAGGGGGCCAAATATTTTCGCAAGGCACTGTATGGCCGGTTCGTATAAGACTTCAATCTTTTCCTGTTACCAAAATTCCCCATACCAACAATCCCCTCCTGTCTTAATAATCATACACTGGAGACAATATTTTGGATAAAATTGGCCACATCGCCCATTTATTTGAACAAATAATACAAAATTGTGAATTACTGGAAAAAGAGGGAGGTCCTTAGTGCTACCAGATCTGACACACTTTGACTAATTATTCAATTTAGAAATATCTTTACCCTCAGCCGTGAAACCCAAGCTTGATGGCACCACACCACGGTCAGTGATAACATAACGCCAACCACCGGCTCCCAGGGTCCACCCCCGTCCAATTCCCCACTAAGTGCCAGATGACCCATTATTAATTCCACCTTGAAAGGAACCCCTTAACCAATTTTTTACACCAACTCCAAGGACCCTAATATGTACTACTTTTGTTTAAAATAGCTCCCCAAATCCACCTCCCCACTATACCCCCCACACCACACCAAACCTCTCATGCTCATGAGATACAATATAAAAATCAAGAATGAGTCAGAACTAGGTAGACCCCATAAGGCGTTGGTTGGGCCGTGAGTAGAATAGTATGTGATAGGTGGTTATGGTTTTGTATTTAATAAAGGGGAGGGATTATGGGGGTATATATAAAGAAAAATGTGGGAAGGAGACCATCACTTTGTGGTAATAACTCTAGAATGCTTCAACATATCCCATTGATTTTGAGATTGTCTTTTAGTGACATATCATATTTTATGTTAATGCTAAATTTAGGTTGATATATTTTGCATTGATTAATTAAAAAAAATTAGCAATTTTCAAACTTGAGTGATTATTCCTTTAGGCTGTATGCACACGTTGCGGATTCTCTGCGGATCCGCAGCATTTTTTGCGATGCAGAAACGCTGCAGATCCGCAATTGATTTACAGTACAATGTAAATCAATGAGAAAAAAAAAAGCTGTGCACACGTTGCGGAAAATCCAGTGCGGAAACGCTGCGGTTTACAGGAAGTAGCATGTCACTTCTTTTTTGCGGATCTGCAGCGTTTTTGTACCCATTCCATTATAGAAATCCGCAGGGGTAAAAAACGCAGTAAATCCGCAAAAAAAAAAAACGCAGCAAAAACGCTGCGGATCCGCACAAAAAAACGCAACAAATCCGCAGACGTGTTTTCTGCCAGGAGAGGCAGGATCCACACCAGAAATTCCTAAGGCTATTCCACAACGTGTGCACATAGCCTGAATCCAGATAGTCACACCACAAAAAACATTTAATAAATGACATTTCCCTCATGTCTGCTTTACATCAGCACCGTTTTGTAAAATGTTGTTTTATTTTTTTTTTTTTTTTTTTTGCATTTTAGAAGATTTAAAAATGTAGCATCAATTTTTTTATTTTTTCATTTTTTCAAGGAAATTTACAAAACGTATTTTTTATGGACGTGTTCAATTTTGAAGTGACTTTGGGGGTCCAATATATTGGAAACATCCAAACGTGATAACATTTTAAAAAGCGCGTCCCTCAACGTATTCAAAATTGCTTTCAGGCAGTTTTTTAACCCTTCAGATGATTTTCAGGAATTAATGCAAGGTGCTGTGACAGGAATAAAAAGTGCATTTTTACCACCTACATTTTGTAACTTTTGAACAGGCCGCTATAGCTGGCAGACTCCATTATTTGGCAAAGAACTGTCATGGCAAACATCAGGAGCACACAATCAAAATCTCAGGGTGCCAATGGGATTAAAGAGGAAGCCCCCACACTCTGTTAACCATCTAGATGCTGTAGTCATTATTGACAGCAGCCTTTAAGGGGTTAAATGACCATAGTCAGTGCCAACACTGATCGTGGCTGATGCAGCAAGTTGTCAGCCATAGTGGACAGCTGATAGCTGCTGGATTGTCACCCGTCGGGGGATGCTATTCTCTTTTATCACAGTCAGTAAAAGGACGTATTGGCGGTCACTAAGGGGTTAAAACTGAAATTGAACTATTTAGATCTTTTTATAGGGGACTTGGCTCCTCTAAAAATCATACTGGTTCTGTAGATTTAAGTAAAATATGTTTTAGAGATTTTTTTCTTACACATGTAAATGACCCCCTCATGCACCCTTTGTGTGGCCAAGTGCTCGGTGCACCTTTCCTGCCCCCTGAATTACAATACAATTACAAGGGGGTGGAACAGTGTACCGAAGCCCCCTTATTTACATATCTACTAAAACTATTTTTTCTCTGCAAAAATATACTTCAATTACAGTATCAGTATTATTATTATTTTTTTTTATAGGGGCTTATTTAGACCCCCAGAACTATCCTATGAAGGTCTAAATAGTTTGATTTCAGTTTTGGGGTGACCCCCTCCCTTTAATGTATATGTGAATTAAGCAGAGATGAAAAAAATAGAAGACATACCATTTACCGTTACTTCAGTTTTACATCCATATTTCATCCATATTATCTGATACATTAAAGGGAATCTACCACCAGCTTTTTGCTATGTAATCTGAGAGCACAAGAAAGTTGGGAGCAGAGACCCCGATTCCAGCGATATGACACTTGGGCCACGTTCACACGTTCAGTATTTGGTCAGTATTTTACCTCAGTATTTGAAGTCAAAACCAGGAGTGTGACAATCAGAGGGAAAGTATAATAGAAACATATGCACCACTTCTGGATATCACCCACTCCTGGTTTTGGCTTACAAATACTGAGGTAAAATGCTGACCAAATACTGAAAGTGTGCACTGGGCCTTATTTTGGTGTGCTCTTCGATCATTCACCTGCAAATATGTTTTTTCTGGTAATCAGGAGCGTCTTTTATAAATCTTTTTTTTGGACTTTTTTTTTGGAGTTGAAAGAAATGTAACAGAAGCTTGGAGAAGAATGGCTGCGGAGCTGAATGAGCCATGTGGCCAGCCAGTGGGAAATCGCGCTTTTCTCCGCAGTCCTCTTGTATATGTTGTGCATGGAGCCAAATACGCTGGCGAGTACACGTGCAATCCATATATCATTGCCAAGTTGCCGCACACCAATCCAGCTTGTCATGCGTCATAGAGAACAAGCCAGCATTACAGCAGCTCCTGAACTACTTGTTGCCCAAGTTTCTGTCATTTGTTACTAGGAGGATTGTAATGACTTAAGAGACAGATGGTAGACTAGCAAGAAGTTGTGCAGATACTGGAGTAAAACCTGACCGCACAGGATTGGTGGTCTAGAAATATAAGACTGCACAAAAGAGTAGGATATCCCCCCCAAAAATAGCACCCTATCCAGTGAATCCCAGTGGCCCCCAGATTCGGGGCATTAGAACACGGTGAATTGGCTCTATCTTTCTCTAAATGGTGCAAATGTGCTGCCTGCGCTGCATGGTGGGACTATTCAGTGCAATGTTCCGCTAGTTCCATAGAAAATGAGTGTCCCAGAGTCCTCATATTCACCACCGCTCCAGTCACGAAGGCTGTAGAGCCCCTATCTCAGGATTGCCGGGGGGTCCCAGTGGTCGGAGCCCAAGTGGTCAGCAAGTTATCACCTATCACATGGTTATGGGATCATTTGTTTTCCATTATTAATAATCTATTAAAGTTTTGTCTTCTGCGTCACACAGATGTATTCTGCTCATAGCTGATATTTGCTTCCTACATTGCTTCAGCGTTTCCGGACGTTGGGGGCACAGTGGCATACTTGGTGTAGCCTGTTTCTTAGATTGCTTGTGTATAGTGCTGAGCGAGTATACTCGTTACTCGGGTTTCACAGAGCACGCTCGGAGATTTAGTTTTCGTCACCTCAGCTGCATGATTTGCGGCTGCTAGCCAGGCTGAATACATGTGACGAATGCCTGTTTGTTAGGGAATTCACTCATGTATTCAGGCTGTCTAGCAGTTGCAAATCATGCAGCTGCATCGATGAAAACTAAGTCTCCCAAACACTACAAAATACTTGGAGACCACCCGAACATGCTCTAGGAAACCCGAGCAACGAGTATACTCGCTAGTCCTCTGGGGAATTCCTTGCCTTTACTACTCGCTTGCTGAATTTTTGGTACATTCCTCCTGTACCCTACAGGTGCCAACACTGGTTTTCACTAAAAGGGTCCCTATACATAGTGCGATTCTCAGCATCAGACAACTGCCAAGTGACAATATGTTTGCCAGTTGGCGGTCTGTTACTTGCCAGACAGGATGACATGCTACAGATGTGTAACAAATGATCTGTGCTAGATCCTTCAGCGCGCATTGGCTGCCATTGTTCTCGGCAGCGCAGGATGATACATTGCCGAGAACATTATTTATTATTATTATTTATTGTTATAGCGCCATTTATTCCATGGCGCTTTACATGTGAGGAGGGGTATACATAATGAAAACAAGTACAATAATCTTAAACAATACAAGTCATAACTGGTACAGGAGGAATGAGGACCCTGCCCGCGAGGGCTAATACCATTATTATTAATTTGCACAGTTATTTTTTGTGCAGTGCAAGAGCTCATTTCACATGAAGAACTAACATCTTACTGCTTGCATTGGGTGATCAGCAGCGTGTTTCAGACTACACATTTATCATAAAACGTGTTCCTAGAAACACTCATTCACAATAATCGGGCAGGGTCAGTCCCTACTCATTAGAGAAGCACTTCCATCAAAGTGTTTATCCTCTTAATATATTGCAATCATCAAATTACATAGCGCGTTGTGCTTACAATTGCTAGGTTTTCCTGTCTACCCTGCTAATTCTTCTGTTTTCTATGTAGAAACAGGAATAATCTTTATTTCCTTCATAAATCATTCCCCTCTTAAACGCCTGACCCAGCTTCTCCCTCCTCCCCCTGCCAGGAACTTTTGCAAGGACTCGTGACTACAGGGAAAGTCGATTCCATTCTACAGAGCACTGAGATTTAGTCAGTTTTTAATCACGTGATGTCTAATTCGAAAGATAAGAATTAATTGGGTAGAAGAGCAAAATGAGCAATTGTAAGTACACAGTGCTATATAGTATGAGGATTGCAATATAGTAAGAGTGTACTCTTTGATGGGAGGAGTGCTTAAGTAGGCACCCTTGACCTGTTCCCATTGTGCAGCTATTACCTCAACTCCACACTCCTGTTTGTATTTCTAAAAGGTTATACTCATCTTAAAAAAAAATTGAAGTGTTTGTAAAATTAAGCAACTTTGCAATTTTCTTGTTACAATTCCTCTCCATTTCACTTTCCCAGCAAAATGAATGAGATTTCTGAAATCTCATGCACATGTTGCTCATTAGAATTTCATCAATTCTTTTCAGTGTTACTGGAGTGTTTTTCTCCTATTCCAGTACAGGTGAAAAAATACACGAAAAATCAAGCTAAAGTGTAGCAAAATTTTAATACACATTTTTGATGCAGAAATGTCTGCAGAAAATACTTAAGGTGTGCACATACCCTAAGGCTTTGTTCACACTTACGGTAGCTTTTTTTCTGCAGCCAAAACCTATTCTCTTGGAAGTAATAACACTGCTTTGAAAATAATGCCCGCTTTGCTGCATTTTTGCAACCATTTCTGATTTTGGTGCATTTTACATGTGTAATTTATGTACAGCACATATTTAATAAAATTAGTTTCATTTGCTAAAAACATTGCAAAAATGCTGTTTTTGCATCACTTTTTTATTTCCTCATTGCTTTCTATAAGTGAAAAATTGCTGCAATAACGCTGCAGTTCTCAAATTCCGTCAGGAGAAAAATCAAACTTGCTCATGAGATTTCTGGAATCTGAGGTTTTGTTGATAATGTAAAAAACAGCTTTTAATTTGCATTAAAAAAGCTTCAAAGACTCTGCATGTTGAACATAGACCTAACACTACTGCCATTTACCCCAGCGTTGCTACCTGTTTAATCTACCTTTTTGCCCTCCGCTTTGCAAATCTATTAACTTGCTCAGTTCAAACTTTTAACACTTATTAAAATGCAATAAAAAGACCACTTTCTTTACTTTCTTCTCGTAACCTGAATGTTATGGATCCATTTTTCTCTTCAGTGTTCCTATTTCATACAATAACATGATGCAGTATTTTGTATACTTTTTAACCTTCATTGCCATTCTTTTTCAGGTTTACACAAATGTACACTGGATCGTCACAGTGAAATGTACAGTTTAGGAGCTTCTCTTCAGCAAGCAGAAGGTTCTATCCAACAATGTTTGAATAGAAAACTGCATAGACATGTGTGGTCCTGTCTTGATGGAAGTGTACTGTTTTGGAACAGAAAGAACAAACTCCACAGACTGATTCTCTAAATTGTCTTCATGCACAAGAAATATACTGATTTCCAAGAGAATGCCCAGGAGAGGGTTGTATCTCCAAGGCAAAACCCGATGGTTATTTGTAGGACTTGCCCTGGTTTTCAGCCTAATGCTTCTCACATATCTTTTAGAATGTGCCCCTATGCCTGAAGGAAATGGCTCTCTTCCTGGTATTGCAGGAGAGATGTACAGCAAAGAATACTACCAAGCTCTTCTTCAGGAACAAGAGGAGCACTACAAAAGTCGAGCAACAAGCCTCAAAAGACAGATAGCCCAACTCAAGGAGGAGCTTCAAGAAATGAGTGAGAAGCTGAGGTTGGCACATGAGAAGAAACAATCAGCTGGCAATGGTGCAGGGCACCAAGGTACCAAAGAGCAGCCCTCTAATGACCTACTTGAGTTTCTACATTCACAGATTGACAAGGCAGAAGTTGTGGTGGGTGCTAAACTTCCCAGTGAATATGCAGTTGTGCCCTTTGAAAGTTTTAATTCTATGAAGGTTTACCAGCTAGAGATGGGGTTAACACGCCATCCAGAGGAAAAGCCAATTAGGAAGGACAGAAGAGATGAACTGGTTGAAGCTATAGAAGCTGGCCTGGAAGTCATAAATAATCCTGATGAAGATGATGAAGAACAAGAGAACAAAGGGTTGGAAAAACTGCTATTCAGTGAATCGGATTTTGTGGAAGGTATGTTCTGTGTGATATTCTCTTTCACACATTGCTATATTTGTCAGTAGCTGTGAGAATGACTTCAAAAGCAAAATATTCACAAATGACAAGAAAATGTGTAGATTGGATTACAGTGACTTTACCTGTTTAGCCTACATTCTCCATGATCCTTCTTCCAAGTTCCGCAAATGAAGTGGGTGAACAAGTGCTCAATGGTGAGGTCACCCACTTATTTAACCAGGGGCGAACACTGACAGGTTGGGGCCCCTGTGCAAGAAATGTCTCTGGGCCCCCCTCCCTGCCCGGTACGCTGCTTATGATTAGGACAATCTGGGACCTCTGGAGCCTCGTGCTCTGAGAAACAAGCCAGATCGCCCTCATTATTACTGCCCTGCCATCAGGGGCATACATAGCAATCACAGGGCCCCACAGCAAAAGTTCTATTTGGGCTTCCGCACACCTCTAAAAATATATATGTTTATATTTTTCCACTAAGATGGAAATATATATACTGTATCTGTTTGTAATAAATATATATATATATATCTCTGATAACATCTGGTTCAGCAGGCTCCAGCACAGTCATACTTGAAGTCAGGTGACAGCTGCTAGTGTCACCTATGGTAGTGAATAGGACACTGCAGACATGGCTGACACTCTAGTTGGCACATGACAGAAAGTGTGCAAAGTGCATCCTCGTGGTTACGTGATTACTGCTGGAACCAGCAGAGCCCAACAATATGTATTATATTACATTATATGTCTGCTATCCGTATCATCTGGTATCTGCTCTATTCATTGTTAGTGATGAGCGAATATACTCGTTACTCAAGATTTCTCTAGCATGGTCGGGGGTCCTCCGAGTATTTTTTTAGTGCTCGGAGATTTAGTTTTTCTTGCCACAGCTGAATGATTTATATCTGTTAGCCAGCTTGATTACATGTTGAGATTCCCTAGCAACCAGGCAACCCCCACATGTACTTATTCTGGCTAACAGATGTAAATCATTCAGCTGCGGCAAGAAAAACAGAATCCCCGAGCACTAAAAAATACTCTGAGGACCCCCGAGCATGCTCGAGAAATCTCGAGTAAGGCTACTTTCACACAAGCTTCGGTACAGGGCCGTCGCCATGCGTCGGCCCAACTTACCGACGCAAACTGCAAAAAAAATGAACAACGGGGGCAGCGGATGCAGTTTTTACAACGCATCCACTGCCCCACTGTAAGGTCCGGGGAGGAGGGGGCGGAGTTCTGGCCGCGCATGCGCGATCGGAAATGGCGGACACGACGCACAAAAAAATGTTACATGCAACTTTTCTTGTGCCGACGGTCCGCCAAAACACGACGCATCCATCGCACGACGGATGCGACGTGTGGCCATACGTCGCAATGCGTCGCTAATGCAAGTCTATGGAGAAAAACCCACCCTGCGGGCAACTTTGCAGGATGCGTTTTTTTCTCCAAAATGACGCATTGCGACGTACGTCACACAACGCTAGTGTGAAAGTAGAAAGCAACAAAAAATGGAGTTCCATACAATATAATGCAATCAATAACCGAATATTTTATTACACAATTAATTTACAATAAAAACAATTTTACATATAAGGAAGGAAGGAGACCCTAGTAAACACCCTAATTCCAGGCATGGGAAATAAATATTAATAATGTCACCATGGTATTAATAAACAGCACCGATGCTAATACAAAGAATTATGGTGTAAGCCCATATGTAACTGGTTTTAATTAGTATAATAATATAATGTAAACCACCATACAACCATAGTAGATAGCAAGAGTTTCCATACAAAAACAAGTGTCACCCGCACGGGGAGGAAACCAAGACAAATAAAGTGCATACAAGGTGCATATTTAACAAAGTTCCTTACCCATGGTGAAAGTAACCAGCTGCCTGGAACCCTGGATAAACCCCCTAACGCGCGTTTCGCGTAGCTTTCTCAAAGAGGGTAATGAGTTGATTAGGAACGTCTAACTGGTCTGTATGAGCCAGAACTCTTAGGGTATGTTTCCACGTTCAGGAAACGCTGCGTTTTTGACGCTGCGTTGAGCCACAGCGTCAAAAACGCAGCGTCCAGATGTTACAGCATAGTGGAGGGGATTTCATGAAATCCCATCTCCACTATGCTTTAAAAGACGCATGTGGTAGACCCGAGAAAACGCACAAGCGGCGCGTCTTTTAAGTAAATAGCATGTCCTTACATTGCAGAAACAACACAGGTGACCTGCCAGTGACCTCAGGTGCAGATTTGGTCAGGATTTTACCTGCATAAAATCCTGACCAAATCCTGATGCAATCCTGAACGTGGACGCATACCCTTAATGGTTGGTAGGGGATCAAATATTTATTTCTCGCTGCAAAATCAAATACATTTTATATAATTTATACCATGTGATTTTCTGGATTTTATTTTTGATATTCTGTCTCTCAATGTTAAAATTAACCTACCCTTAAAATTATAGACTGTTCAAGACTTGTAATAGTGGGCAAACTAACAAAATCAGCAAAGGATCAAATACTTATTTCCCCCACTGTACATCATATCTGAAGTCACTTGTGACACTGGACTGCTGGTATTCTCCTGAAGTTTCAACACCGAGGCTGGGGCTATAGGGTGACTTTGCCAAGACACATTTGTGCAGCTGAAAATTGCACGATGTTGATGCTATGTCCCACAATAATGAAAGATGTTCTACAACCACGACATGTAAGCTGTAAGAAATTTAAATCTGATGAGCTTTTCGTGTGTCACGGTCGTGGCAACTTGCTAATCATAACAAAAACACATTCACTTTCATAATAGTGCAGTTTGTACTAGTGTCAATGTTGCTTAGCAGTCACAGCCTTGCAGGGGTTTTCTGGGACTTTATATTACTGTCCCTCTACTTAAAGGGAACCTGTCAGCAGGATTGTGCTGAGTTAACACTGTGTCAGGTCGGTGCCGTTATACTTTTCAGTTTTGAGTTAATGATATGCTTGTGCTCCGGGGCTGCCTGTGGGAAGGGGAGTCTTCACGTGGTGCTGCTGACAGGTCACTGATCTCTCACTGACCTGCCCTTTAGTTTACATCTATATACATAATTGTCTAAGGGGTACTTCCGTCTGTCTGTCCTTCTGTCACGGTTATTCTTTCGCTGATTGGTCTCGGCAGCTGCCTGTCATGGCTGCCGCGACCAATCAGTGACGGCCACAGTCCGATTAGTCCCTCCCCTACACTCACTGCCCGGCGCCCGCACCAGAATCTTCCACTCCCCGCTCACACAGGGTTAATGGCAGCGGTAACGGCCCGCGGTGTAACGCACTCCGTTACCGCTGCTATTAACCCTGTGTGTCCCCAACTATTTACTATTGATGCTGCCTATGCAGCATCAATAGTAAAAATGTCATGTTAAAAATAATAATAAAAAAAAAAAGCTGCTATACTCACCCTCCGCCGCCTTTCTCGCTCCTCTCCACGCTCCCGGGACCGCTCCATTGCAAGCGGCAGCTTGCGGTCCGGTGCCGTCCCAGGGCTGGTGTGCGAAAAGGACCTTCCGTGACGTCACAGTCATGTGACCGCGACGTCATCATAGGTCCTGCTCACACCAGCCCTGGGACGGCACCGCAAGCTGCCGCTTGCAATGGAGCGATCCCGGGAGCGTGGAGAGGAGCGAGAAAGGCGGCGGATGGTGAGTATAGCAGGACTTCAAGGGCCTTCGGAAGGTGAGTATATGTTTTTTTTTTTTTTTAGGTCTCTATACTACGTGGCTCTGTGCTGTATACTCCGTCGCTGTGCAATATACTACGTGGCTGGGCAATATACTACGTGGCTCTGTGCTATATACTATGTGACTGGGCAATATACTATGTGGCTGGACAATATACTACGTGGCTGTGCAATATACTACGTGGCTGGGCAATATACTACGTGGCTCTGCTATATACTATGTGGCTGGGCAATATACTATGTGACTGGGCAATATACTATGTGACTGGGCAATATACTATGTGACTGGGCAATATACTATGTGACTGGGCAATATACTATGTGACTGGGCAATATACTATGTGACTGGGCAATATACTACGTGACTGGGCAATATACTACGTGGCTGGGCAATATACTACGTGACTGGGCAATATACTACGTGGCTCTGCTATATACTATGTGGCTGTTCAATACATGACTGGGCAATATACTATGTGACTGGGCTATATACTACGTCGCTGGGCAATATACTACGTGACTGGGCAATATACTATGTGGCTCTGCTATATACTATGTGGCTGGGCAATACGTGACTGGGGAATATACTATGTGACTGGGCAATATACTATGTGACTGGGCAATATACTATGTGACTGGGCAATATACTACGTGACTGGGCAATATACTACGTGGCTGGGCAATATACTACGTGACTGGGCAATATACTACGTGACTGGGCAATATACTACGTGGCTCTGCTATATACTATGTGGCTGGGCAATACGTGACTGGGCAATATACTATGTGACTGGGCTATATACTACGTCGCTGGGCAATATACTACGTGGCTGGGCAATGTACTACGTGACTGGGCAATATACTATGTGGCTGTGGCCAATATACTACGTGGCTGTGGCCAATATACTACGTGGCTGCGCAATATACTACGTGGGCTGTGCAATAATATACTACGTGGCTGGGCAATAATATACTACGTGGCTGGGCAATATACTACGTGGCTGTGAACAATATACTACGTGGGCTGTGCAATATACTACGTGGACATGCATATTCTAGAATACCCAATGCGTTAGAATCGGGCCACCATCTAGTAATGAATATATGTATATACTTTAAAAAAAACTAAACCTTCTGCAGTCAGATGCCGGCTGTTGCGCATGCACTGCAGCATGATCGCATATCTGTTGTGCATATAATTATTTTGTTTAGTCTTATTTTTATAATTTTTTAATAGCTGTAAATTATTCAGCTGCGGCGATGAAAACTAAATCTCCGAGCACTAAAAAAATACTCGGAGGACACCAGAGTATGCTCGGGAAATCTCGAGTAACGAGTAGATTCGCTCATCACTAAGTAGAACGGCTGATGCGCTGAGTTGTGGAACTGCACAGTATAGCTCAATCAGTGGAATAGTGGCTGCTACCAGGTACTGCACATATGCCCCCTAGTCTAATCAATAGGGCAGATGTGCAGTACCTGGCCGCAGCCAGGATGCAGGTGATGGCGCTATACTGTGCAGCTCCACATCTCTGTACATCTGGCACCAGGATGAATGGGGATGCTGAGTGGTGCAACTCCCAACAATCAGATATTACTGATCGGTCCTATGAATTTTGTCATCAGTTTAAAAGTTTCGGACATCCCCTTTAAATGTGAGGTTTATTTATTTTTCCATGACCCCCTGACAATCCAGAATATTTCAGTTTCTGGCACAAATCATATCCCTCGGATACTGGATTAAAGTAATTTGAATAATTAAATATTTTGTTTTGCTATTTTTTTAAGTTTGAGACTCACTGTATTTTAATTTTTTTTTTTGCGTCTGTCATTATTAGGTTATTATCGAACTGAAAGGGATAAAGGATCCCATTATGAGATGTTCTACAGGAAAACTGAATCTGAGAGTTACCACCATATCACATTATTCAGACCCTTTGGACCACTCATGAAAGTCAAAGTGGAAACACAGGACATCTCGAAAACCATCATCAACATCATCGTCCCCCTGTCCGGCAGAACTGAGGCCTTTGCACAGTTCATTGAGAATTACAAGTAAGAACCTGAGGCACATGTGAAGTTTATTTCTTTAGTTGTTTCGGATGCGGGACATTTTGTCAGTAGTGCAGATCCACAAAACTGTAGGTGTGCCAGTCCGGGAGGTGGGCAGTGTAGCAACTAAAAGGGGGTTTCTGTTGGTACATTTCATCCAGGTTTGGGAATTCTGAGGGGCGTGCAGGATGTTTCACCACCAATCCTTGGGTAATCGCCAGCTTCATTTCTAGACACTTCAGACATTGCACTGAAAGATTACCATTGAGCATTAGTCCCCACAGTCTTGTGACTGTTCAGATAAAAGATGTTACTCTCAGCCTGACTGTCTTTGCGGGGAAAAAAAATAATTTCAGCCTGCACTAGTTTCCCCGAGTCTCGGATGAGACTCACCCATTCAAGTCTATGGGTGCATAGAGGGGAAAAAATGGGTGCTACACAACATCCAAGTGTCATCCAATGTTCAGATGTATGCAGTTGATGCATTTCTATTATAAACCTAGGAAACCTATTAGATCACCTACATTTTTCAATGTTTACCTCATACCAATGTCACATGGATGTAAAAAAAAACACAGGGATGAAAATAGTCTGAAATTTTGGGATGAAACTCGGGCGATAGTTTATACGCTCGTCTGCAGTCGGCCAAAATGTTGAAACAGTCTCCATTAATAGACCAGCAGTATATAAGTATAATATAGTACATAATGTACAAAAAAATCACCTCCTCAAAATTGATAGCGCCGCCATCCCCTGCTAAAGTGGACCCTTAATATGTGCATCAAACGAAGCTGTTCACAAACTATGTATCCATGTTAGTCACTCTGTAGCATTTCCAGGGAAATTCTAGAGTAAAAAATAAAATGCCTATTTTTTACTCTGATTTTCAAGCTAGAAGCCTCCATCTCCTGCCGTACTACCACATGGAGAGGTTAATAATCCTTTCCGGCTGCGCACAGTATGATAATGTGGTAGTTGTGGAAGCTGAACCGTTGCGGTGTGTAATTTCCTTTGTGTTGTCCCTCTTAATGTCTGTGGAAACAGATGGTGTAGATTGCCTGAAACATTTTTGAAACCCTGACTTCTTCTATTGGTGTCGATGCATAGTGAAAGGGCATGCAGTAATACATAGGATCACAATGCTGCACGTGCCATAAAGTACTACAAGCAATAGCTATAGAAACAGAGAAACTGTCATAGCTGTCAGAATATAGTC
Source organism: Ranitomeya imitator (assembly GCF_032444005.1). NCBI lineage: Eukaryota > Metazoa > Chordata > Amphibia > Anura > Dendrobatidae > Ranitomeya > Ranitomeya imitator. The sequence continues at coordinate 698,937,367 of NC_091283.1, forward strand.
CCCAATAAAAAAGAAAACACAGAAATCTTAAATTATACAACGTGTAATTTTCATTATAATGTGCCTTAGAATAAAGTTACACTGCGCAGTGACCGCCATAAAATAAGCCCATCTGATTCCCCATAGAGCATGACCACTTGCACCCGCGTATGTTCTGCATTTATCTGCAGCAATGTGTCTCCCCTATAACCACGGTTTCCCCCACTACGATCCTGGGTGAAGCAGGATACAGTGAACCTTCCGGAGTCTGTGTGGTCTGCTCCACCTGCGGTTCTATGACCCCGGGGGAGAGGTACAGTGCAGGTGGAAGACTGGACATTGCTGAACTCCTGCTCTTGGCACCAGTCTCCACATGTGGCGCCCAGAGTGGGCAGGACTGCCATTCCGGCTCATCTGCTAGTTACAAGGGGCAATGTTTCTTCATGTTCAGTTCCAGCTCTGCATGGTGAGCGGACAGGGATTGTGCCCCAGTGGAGTGAGCGTGCAAGCTGTCCGCACTTTAACCCCTGCGGCTTTAGGGGAACACTGGTCTTCACTGTAGCCATTAATGGCTTAGCCAGTATCACCAATCTTCATAAATTAAGCATGTAGCATGTAGTTTTTAAAGTGTAATATTAATTGTGTCTAATAAAGAGTTATTAAATAAAGGGTACCAGATTCATGCTCCCCTCACCACCGCAGACAGGAATCCAAGCTTGGCTGCATGATTGTAGCCATGTATATTTTAGGCTATGTGCACACGTTGCAGAATTGCTGCAGATATTTCCGCAGCAATTCTGCAACTCCCTGCCGCGGGAAATACACATGCAAAATTGGCATGCATATTCCCTCTAAACACTAGCGTTTTGCAAGTGTAATTAGCTTGCAGAATGCTAGCGTTTTCCAAGAGATCTGTAGCATCGCTTGGAAAACTAATTGACAGGTTGGTCACACTTGTCAAACATAGTGCTTGACAAGTGTGACCAACTTTTGATGCTACCTATGATACTGCCTATGCAAAAAAGATATAATGTTAAAAATAATTAGAAAAAAAAAAAATTGTGATATTCCCACCTTCCGGCGACCGCCGCAGCCTTCCGGCTCCTCGCAATGCTCCAGGCAGCTCCCGTTCCCAATAATGCCTCGCGGCAATGACCCCAGATGATGTAGCGGTCTCCCGAGACCGCATCATCACAGGTCGTTGTCGCAAGGCATTATTGGGAACGGGAGCTTCGCGAGGTGCGGGAAGACTGCCGGGGACGCCGGAAGGTGAGAATATCACGATTTTTTTATTTTAATTCCTGTTTATTTATTTTTTTAACAGGTATATGGTTCCCAGGGCCTTGAGGAGAGTTTCCTCTCCTCCACTCTGGGTATCAACCGCACATGATCTGCTTACTTCCTGCATGGTGGGCATAGCCCCATGCGGGAAGTAAGCAGATCAATGCATTCCTGTGTGTGCGGAACCCCCGCGATTCCGCACAAAGAATGAACATGCATGTGCACAAAAAATGCGCAATGCATTCTAATAATAGGATGCATAATGTAAGTGGGGTTTTTTTTTAGCATTTTTCGTCGGAAAATGGCTGAAAAAAGCGCTTAAAAGACCGCTAAAAATCCTTAACGTGTGCATATAGCCTTACTCTCAAACACTGCATTGTACCAGGCATTATCCAGCCTGGGACTATGGAGAGACCCAACTAGTCCGGAGGTGCCCCCACCAGCTTCTCCCCCACTCATTGGACTGACTGGCCTCCAATCAGCTGGAGTTGCGTGGGAATATCTTGACTGGTGACCACACTGGACTAGTCAGGACTCTCTCGGCTTTTCAAAATGTTTTCTCTGAAACATCAGGGTGTTTCCTAGTAAAATTTGTCTGGCTCCCATCACCTATCCATATCCTATCATTCTTCCCTTGGGTCAGGCAACAAATTTAGTGACTGATTCACTTCATAGGGTCGTTCTATTTCTAGATGTCTGACCTCTGGGACCGCCTGCAATCCAGAGTTTGTGCTCTGGAGTCCTGTTTTGAATGGACTATAAAGGTACCTTCACACTGAACAACTTAACAACCATATCGCTAGCGATCCGTGACGTTGCAGCGTCCTGGATAGCGATATCGTTGTGTTTGACACGCAGCAGCGATCTGGATCCTGCTGTGAGATCGTTGGTCGAAGCAGAAAGTCCAGAACTTTATTTCGTTGCTGGATCTCCCGCAGACATCGCTGAATCGGCGTGTGTGACGCCGATTCAGCGATGTCTTCACTGGTAACCTGGGTAAACATCGGGTTACTAAGCGCAGGGCCGCGCTTAGTAACCCGATGTTTACCCTGGTTACCATTGTAAATGTAAAAAAAAACAAACACTACATACTTACATTCCGGTGTCTGTCCCCTCGCCGTCAGCTTCCTGCACTGACTGTGAGCGCCAGCCGGCCGTAAAGCACAGCGGTGACGTCACCGCTCTGCTTTACGGACGGCCGGCGCTGACACAGTGCAGGGAAGCTGAGGCTGGGGGACAGACACCGGAATGTAAGTATGTAGTGTTTGTTTTTTTTTACATTTACAATGGTAACCAGGGTAAACATCGGGTTACTAAGTGCGGCCCTGCGCTTAGTAACCCGATGTTTACCCTGGTTACCTGGGGACTTCGGAATCGTTGGTCGCTGGAGAGCTGTCTGTGTGACAGCTCTCCAGCGACCAAACAGCGACGCTGCAGCGATCGGCATCGTTGTCTAGATCGCTGCAGCGTCGCTTAATGTGACGGTACCTTAAGTGTGCTTGGTTGATCTCTACTCCATTCATTCTGCCAGGGACTGGCAGAAATAGCCAAGCATGCGCACCTCTGCTCCATTCTGGCCGTGGGCTGCAGAGACCCATTCTCAAGATTACAGTGCTCTCATTTCTGGATTGCTGGGTGTCTCAGCAGTTGCACCAGCAACGATAAGCAAATTATACCCTGTTCTGTGGGCATCTGTAGATGTATATGACGTTCAGTCACAAGGTAACAACACAACCATGTCAAGTACAACTACATTAACTTTCCTCATTGGATTCCTTTTGATGTTAGAGCAATGCGTCCACACTCTTAGCTGTGAACTCGCAGAGATCTCATCCCACAAGTAAATAGAATGAGCTTCTGCAGACATTCATCTTGATGACCCTCCTGCTAGACGGAAAGATGCCAAGAAGTTAGTGTCAAAGAAAGAAACGGGCGCTCACTCTGTGAATCGGCCCTGAACACTGAAAAGGCTCAGCTGGAATTGGGCAATTTCGGGCACATCTCTGATGTTAGCAGACTGCAGCCCCCAGCTGAGGGTGAAGATACAGATCCAAAGGGGTGCTCAAACTTTGACATGCCACTGTAGCTTATATCAAACTAACCAGCAAACTATCGTAAAAAGTATTTTCTTATGAAAGTTCTAAAAAAAATGAATTTGGAAAAAATAAGATTTTTTTATGCATTAAATGCTTAATAATTGTGATAAAATGTGGCTTCTTAGTCAAGTATGCAGAGTGATAGGTCACGTAATTGCCGTGTGAGTCAGTGAGCTCCGCAGATTGCAGGCCTTCGTGACTCATTTTAGACATCTCTTAAAGGGAACCTGTCACCTGAATTTGGCGGGACCAGTTTTGGGTCATATGGGCGGGGTTTTTGGGTGTTTGATTCACCCTTTCCTTACCCGCTGGCTGCATGCTGGCTGCAATATTGGATTGAAGTTCATTCTCTGTCCTCCATAGTACACGCCTGCACAAGGCAAGATTGCTTTGTGCAGGCGTGTACTATGGAGGACAGAGAATGAACTTCAATCCAATATTGCAGCCAGCATGCAGCCAGCGGGTAAGGAAAGGGTGAATCAAACACCCGAAAACTCCGCCCATATGACCCAAAACCAGTCCCGCCAAATTCAGGTGACAGAGTCCCTTTAAGTGGACAGGAGGGTGGTTCCCATAGTTATTTTGGCTACGCAGTGAATGTTTTGATGTATATGTAATATAAACATACTTGTTCTGTTTTAGAGAAATATGTATACAGCAAGATAAAAGGACTTACCTGACTGTCGTTTACTTTGGTGAGAAAGGCTTTTCAGAGGTGGAAGATATCCTTAAGAATGTAGAAATGTAAGTCCAACCTGTTAAAGCTAGGGTGAAAGAAGTCGGCCTAATCCACAGTAACCTCTCACACTTCATTCTAGCATCCGCCATCACCTACGCGCATACTGACTAACAGCCTGGAAAGGCAGTCAACATGGCAGGAGCGCTGCCACAGTCTACACCAGATTACTCTTTCTTTAGGAGTAAACGTTTTATTTTTTTTTTATTATTATTTTCATAAATCAATAATAAACATTAAGATAAATTACTTCGTTTTTATTTTATCAGAGAAATACCCTTCTTTGTCTGTCCCCCTGGTTGATCTTTCATTCTCAAACTTCTTGATGCACAAGTAAAATCTGTTTTCAGTGATTACCGACTTTCCCATTACTGAGGTAGATGACGGTTGGTGCTCATACAGTTCTATGGGGAACTGTAAGGCTATGTGCACACGTTCAGGATTTCTTGCAGAAAATTCCTGAGAAAAACCTGAAATTTTCTGCAAGAAGTTTGCTTGCGTTATTTACACGTTTTTGGTGGGTTTTTGATGCGTTTTTTTCCAGACATTTCCCAATGCATTTTATAGTGAGAAATCTGCAAAAAAAACGCAAAATTAATGAATATGCTGCGTTTTTTACCGCGATGCGTTTTTTTCGCGGGAAAAAACGCATCATGTGCACAAAACATGCGGAATTCATTCAAAATGATGGGATGCATATTGTATGCTGTATTTTTTGCGTTTTTATCACGAAAAAAACGCGAAAAATCTGCAACGTGTGCACACAGCCTAACTGTTGTATCGGCTCAACTGGCAGCAGCAGGATGTCTGCATCACCGTCCAGCTCCTTCTTATTCCTCCCTCTCTAGAATTTTAAAAGCGCCAGTTGTTTACTATTGATTTATGAAATTAAAGTGAACCTATCACCAGGTTTGTCCGATATAAGATACAGCCATCACCGTCACATCAATGTTTTTCTTGTCTCCAAGGTCGGGCGGGGGGCTGATATACAGCATTATGGAATGCTGTATATGAGCCCTGAAAGGTGGTGGCCGTATCTCATAATGGATAGGTTCACTTTAAAATGAGGGCTACTTTTTATTGTGCAGAATGAAAAAGTAAAAAAGAAGCGAGGTCTGTTTTTTCATGATGAACACTACCCCTTTTCTTGGACTGTAGCTGCTCTCTCATCTTAGCCCTTTTCTTGTGAATGGGGATGGCTTGCAATATTAGACATGGCCCATGAGCAAGAGTGGCGCTGTTTCAACCTTGTTTGGACAGAGCGGCAGTAAAACCTAATGAACGTAACAATTTCATTTCAGTTGTGCTTGTATCCCAGTGATCAGTGGGTGTCCAGTGTTGGGGACCCCCTGGGATCAGACAGTATCACTAGAGATGAGCGAACCTGAACTGTGAAGTTCGGGGTTAGTACCAGATACCTATTGTCCGATGTTGAACTCCAAACACAGACTTCGCTTGCAAGTCCGTTCTGTAGTTGTGAGAGAGATAGACCCCTTTACAGCACCAAAAGTCGAACCCGAACATCCATGGGTCCTCCTATCCCTAATTATCACCTATCCAGGGGTAAATGTTTATAGCGGCAGCAGCACTTGAGAGGGCTTTATGATGCAATGTTATAATGTTGTAGATGGGTAATAACGCACGGTTGTCTTCTGCCGCCGCAGTGAAACAAACTTCCATAATTACACCTTAATCCCACTGAAGGAGGAGTTCAGCAGGGGACGTGGATTAGAAGTAGGAGCTCGAGCCTGGGATAAGGGAAATGTTCTGCTTTTCTTCTGTGATGTTGATATTTACTTCACACCTGGGTTTCTGGACACGTGTCGACTAAATGCAGAAGCTGGTGAGTGAGCAAATATTTCATAAACATTTAAAGGTGCTTTCAAGAATACAAGAGAAAATAAGCCACAAGTATTGTACTCTGCGGCTCTCGCCAGGATTTGTTTGCACACCATCTAGTCCACCGCACCACATAGTGTGGAGTCTTTAACAGTGAGCAATGGCTGGATTATCAGTATATTTTTTTTGCCTTCCAAGTAATTTGTGAATGTTTCATAGCTATATCCACCAGCCACCATAGTCCTCCTTTCTTCACTACATTGAGGACTGCCCTACACTTATTGATATGATCAGTTTGACAGATAAACAAATCGATGCACGGGACTCTGTTCCAGCATCCAGGTCAGTGGTACCTAGCAGGTAATGGCAGGCATGCAGATCTCTCACCTTCCGGCTTCCCCAGCATGGTTTCTGGCAAGACGACATCTGAGCATGCTGCCGCACAGTTGACGTCGCACCAACCCTGTCTGATGAAATGCCAAGCCGGAAGGTAAGAGATTTGTGGGCTTCCATCTAGTCACCAAGTATAACTGACCTGGACGCTGGACCGGAGTCCAACCAATTGATATTCTCATTGCCACATATTAGTTAAATGTAACAAACAGAAGGTAGAATCCTGCTATCTGAGGAGGTGAAGGAGCTGCTTCTTCTTCTTCTTTTTTTTTACTCTAGAAGAGACCCCGGAATACTGAAATGTTAATCTAAATCTTGGGAAAAGTCAATAAATCTTTGTATACCTTTTTAAAAAGGAAAATATAATCTGATGTGATACTCTTGTTTTATTATTGTAGGTAAGAAGGTGTTCTACCCAGTGGTGTTCAGCCTTTACAATCCTGCTATTGTGTATGCCAATCTGGAGGTGCCACCTCCTGTGGAGCAGCAGCTGGTAAGTACACCTGTCTGTGGCTACATGATAAACCCTCACTCCTTACAGAAGCATCACAAGTCAAAAACGGAGTATCATTATGGAATAGACCAACGGTATTTATTCTGCTGAATAATCACGTTGGATAGAAATATTACCCTTTTGCAATTTTGGAATATTTGGGTCCTCTTACCTCCTCCTGAATTGGCCAGCTGGACAATAAGTAACCCCACCTATAACTCGGCAGCGGTAAAGTGTTACATGTGTACAGAGAACATATAAACCAGTGTACTGATATAATACTGCAAGTTATAAGTTGATAAAGTAACCAAAGAATAAGTTCCAGAAGCTCATCCAGACTGTTGGTCAGTGTGCAGGATTCACTGCATAATCCTGAAACAAATAGGAGGCCCTGTCTTCTAATGTCAGCCATTAGGGATTAGCCAATGGGGTGTGGTGCTTCCTATTGCAAACAGGGCAAAGGTGGAGACTTGTGCTGCAGCTGGTTGTTTCACAGCCAGACACCAGATTGTGGAGAGGAGGGAAGGCTGAGCACCTAGGACACAGAAGAGCCCTTTTATATCTGAGTTTGAGACAAAGAAAGGAAGAGATTGATGATGAAATAGTGATATTTCTTTTTAGATGCATCAGGTCTAACACCTCTATTTAGTAATGTATGCAGATTATATTGTGAAATCTGTTAGCAGATTTGATACCTCAACGATCTCAGTCCTCTCTATATACGGCAGATGTCTGCTGAGTTACACAGCCAGCATCTGTCTCCAACAGCAGCATCCGGAGGTAGACATGCTGATAATCCTTTAGCTATCACTGTTGGTGATAGACTTGGTAAGATCAGCAGTCTGGGCCCTGGAATTATACTGTGTACTGCAATACCATAGTATATAGTATAAGCAATTGAACGATTGCCTGTTCCAAACCCCTAAGGAAACTTAAAAAAGAAAGTTAAAATGTGAAAAATAAAATGTTCTAAACATTAAAAAAAAAGCTATAAAAGTTTAAATCATTCCTTTTCTCCATTCAAAGGTGAATAAATTAAAATGAGAATCGCAAATCATTTGATATCATAGTGTCCAAAGAGTCTCATCTAAAAAGATAAGAACTTACTTTAACCAGGCATTATGCGCTGAAAAAATTGCGGCCCCTGAATTATTGTTTGTCGATTGCCGTACTACCCAAAAAATACAATAGCAAGTGATCAGATTGTTATATGTACCCCAAAATGGTTTCCATAAAAATGTCCGCTCTGCGCGCAGAAAAGCAAGCCCTCGCCCAGCTTGATAGACTGAAAAATAAATAAAAGTTTTGGCAACACGAGACATTTTTTTTTTAAACAAGATTCTGAATTCTTTTTAAGCATAAAATAAAAAAAAGATGCACAAATACACTTGGTATTGTTGTAATTGTACCGACCTGAAGAGTCCTATTTCCATGTCATGTTTGTCTTTCAGTGAACGCCATAAAAACAAAAAACTGGCGAAATGGTGTTTTTATTTTTTTTTTACCGTTTTACACTCCTGGTATTTTTCCCCATTTTTTCAGTACATCATATGGTCACATTAACAAACCCTCATACAGCTTTGTCAACAGAAGAATATGAAAGTTTTGGCTCTTGGAGCCAGAGGAGGGAAAAAACGAAAGTGCAAAAGCGAAAACTATACTATACGGGTACTATAGCAGCTGATGGTAGTTACCACTAGCATCACACTCGGTCACATCGTTTTCTTAACAGAAATTATTTGTTATTGAAATTAAAGAAACAAATTAGAACAAATGTACAATGTAATTATGGTAATTTTGGGGGGTGGAATCTGGCTGCAAACGTTTCTGTTCCATACATCTGAACTAAAATTACAGGAAAGTGATTGATAATGAAACCGCAGCATTCAGATGAATGGCACGGATTCTTAGTTCCACAAATTTCAGCAACAAAATCAACAGCATGTTATTCCACCCACCCTTGCTCTGATTTTTGGTTTACTCTGTACTCCGCTCAATAATGAGTACTTAACAGCTGCTATATCTCCCATATGACACCCACTTCTCTATTTTGCCATAGCGGACCCTCAGTAGCAGCAGTATGGAGAGCATTATACAGAAGTAATGAGCAGTGTAGCTGTGATGCTGCCAGTGGGGTGAAGCAGTAGAAAGCTTAGTAGCTGGGGCAACGCTTTGTGCTTCTCCTTCTCACATCTTCGTAAATTTCTATGGTTCAGTAACTGTAATTTGATCTCTCAGTAAGTTGATGTCGGTCTTCTCTGCAGAAGACATTATCTCAGATTTGGGAGTGCTGACCAGTGTAGGAGATAGGTGGAAGGAGCCTAGTAAGTGTAGAAATAATTTTGTAATTATATATTCGGTTTCTTTATAACCACTTGTTCTATTGGTATAAGGGAAATGTTGAAACAGTGGTTACATATCATTTTATGTAGAGGAGTTGCCCACTACTCTGACAGCCCCTTCTCAGATACAATATTTCCCCACATAGAATAAAAACATCTGTTACTCCATTCCAGTGATGTCAGCAGCACGTATCCTGGGGCTGTCATGACGTTAGGTCACATGAGCCCAACAACCAATCAGAGCCTGGTAATGGGTTAGTTCGCTCTCACTTGCTTCAGATGAAACTGACATCGGGAAGAAGTGAGAACTGGTGCCGTCCTCTCACAACCCCAAATCCCAGTGGGAATGGAGCGACCGCTGATTGGCTGCAGGGTTCATGGGACGTAATGTTGGAACAGAGCTGATACCGTAGGCGAGGGGAATATTGTCATTGAGAAGGGGTTGTCCGAGTCGTGGACGGAAGTTCAGATTCTAAGCAGAGTACTTTAACTGCTATGTTCCTACCTTGGACAGAATCACCATTTATGATTTCACAAACTCCTTTCCATGTGTTTTATTCTCCAAGGTTCATAAGAAAGACTCGGGATTCTGGAGAGATTTTGGCTTTGGAATGACTTGTCAGTACAAATCGGATTTCCAGACTATCGGTGAGTGGTCGAAGTGTAAGGCAGTCATTTGTTCTGTACATTGCATTGTTTTACTTTTCTTCTATTTTAACTGCCTGCTTTACCTGCACAGTAGCATTGTTCAGGTGATTCTATAGCACAGTGATCTGTAATAAGAATAAGTGGATCTTCTGACGTTTTATGGTTTGTCATGGCTCGCATATGGCTGGACCCTACGGGTAGTGCCCATTCTGTACATCTGACAGTCTGCTCTCTTATCAAGTCCGTGGTGGAGATCGGTTTTTAAACATTTATTAGGGAATTGTAAAACTTTCATAAAGTTGTCATAGCAACAAAACCTTCACCCCCAGCAGGATTTGCTATAAATGATCTTCATGTTTGTGTGACTGACAACGAGGACCCTCCAACAGAAATCTTTGGGGTTGTCTGGTAAATGTGGGATAAATGTATGTGGAGATGAAACCTTTGTTAATACCATATTTTACAGTATACCTCTATGGTGGAGTCTGCTAATAGGAAAGTCTTGTCACCAGTGGAGGAATATAAAGCACCTCTGTGGCCATGTTCCTACCTGTTAATTACTGCTAAAGCCCCGGAGGGCGTTTCCATTCAGAAAATTTCATTTGCGTGATATCTTTACGCAGCAAAATTATGGTGGACAAGTGGACAAAACAGGCTGACGTTAAGGGCACACACATAAAGCAAAATGAAATATACAATGCTTAATAAAATCGGTGCGGATTTAAATCCAAACTGTAAATGTTTAATATCTGTAAATAGAAAGAAATGTAACTTCAGAGAGCAGAAATCACTGGCACATGTCATCTACCAAGGATTTTCAATAATTCCTTTTCCGCCCAGTATATATACCATTAGTTTGACTCCTTAAGATGGTGAAGATACCATTTCATACTATTCTGATTGGTCAATATTGTTTGTCTTTTTGCAGGTGGATTTGATTTGGAGGTGAAAGGGTGGGGAGGAGAGGATGTTCACCTGTACAGGAAATATCTGCACGGGGAATTGATTGTCATCCGTACTCCGGTGCCGAGCCTGTTCCATTTGTGGCATGAGAAGCATTGTGTGGACGAGCTGACCCCGGAGCAATATCGGATGTGCATACAGTCCAAGGCTATGAATGAGGCATCCCACCCTCATCTCGGCATGCTGGTTTTCCGGGAGGAGATTGAGGCCCATTTGCGCAAGCAAGCCTTCAGGACAAATAATGAGTCGGAGGCATGAGCCATTACATTCAACTTAAAAGATGAACCATGATCTTAGATTGTAGGCTGCCAATAGGCTTAGACCAATTGTTTCTGGTTATGGGACCTTTGCCACTCACATTCAGGCAATGCCCTCCTACTTTGCTGATTAGGCAGTATTGGAAGCCTTCTAGAGCACAATCGTACCTGCACATTAGGTCTTATCTGCCTGACCAGCAGTAATATGGTTAATATTTAACAGTGTTGGACAAAAGTTAGACATATCATCTCTCCTCCTTACCAGTGGACAGTAAACATACCGTAAATCTGAGCATAAAAAGGGAACTAAATGGTACTGAGAGGCCTGGTAGCATAAAGCCTTAATACTGGAGAGAGCTCAGAAAATGCCTGTACTCCATGTAGTACAATGTTAGCAAGTACTGTATATGTGTGTGCCTGTAGGTAGGTGTGTATCTGCGCACATCTTATCACACATGCACCATTCTTTTATATTTGCTTTATAATGCCGCATATACATTCATATACAAGAACACAAATCCACCCCTCTGCCCTCTCTATTACTGTGTGTGGCATCTGCACAGAAGTGAGCGCAGTAATGAAGCCCTAGATGTCCTTACATTGCGTAGGACTTCTCCCATCAGTGCAATAATAGTCATTCAAACAAGTGCGGGGCCCGGATTATTGGCTTGTGCTATTTTACAACATTTCACAGCGTAAAGTAACACACATTGATCGGCCCGTTTGTAAATACTTCTCATTATCGCTTTAATCTTCTCCATTCAAGTGTGAAACTCCGAGATTCTCATTGGCTATAATGGCAACGAAAGCAGGGAAGTCTTTACAAAGTTATAAAATATTAATTTTTTATTATTTTTTCAGATTGTGACTTGTGATGAGCGAGGGTACTCGTTGCTCGGTTTTCGAGTATTTATGACTGCTCAGAGATTTAGTTTTTATCGTGGCAGCTGAATGATTTACAGCTATTAGCCAGGCTGAGTACATGTAGGGGTTGCCTGGTTTCTAGGGAATCCCCACATGTAATCAAGCAGGCTAATAGCTGTAAATTATTCAGCTGCCCGATGAAAACGAAATCTCCGAGCACTAACAAATACTCAGAGGTCACCCGAGCGTGCTTGGGAAAACCCGAGCAATGAGTACACTCGCTCATCACTAGTTGTGACATATTTTAGGTAGAAGCACGTTTTTCTATAATTCACAATTGGAAAAGGTAAAAAAATCCATCTTCGAGTAATAATCTCTATTCTGCTATATAGGAGTGAACGGAGATGGGGGCTGCTCAAGCTGGATAGATCCCTTCCGGTGGGAAAAAATAATGTAAAACTCCAGATAATTGCCTGAAACCTCCAAAAAACAAAATCTGACACAAGTGGGGACCCAAATTACAAAGTCCGCTCTGTCACACCTTCTTTCTAGGTTTGGTAGCAAAACATTTGTTACTCAAAATTCCCTGTTTTCCTGAACCTGACAGATTAGGGCGATCGGCTGGCCAATACCATGCACTAGCCGCACACTTTGCATTAGAAGCGCACTCTTGGGTTACCGTAGATGGATGAGGTTACAATCTTATTTGTGGGCCGTAAAGGATAACGTGATAATTCTGGTCTCACGGCTCCAGCGTCTTTCTCCCTGTTCTATCTTGATTATTGAAACCAGTACTACGTTAAATGAAAGAAATGAAGACTAGAATCGTGTGAAGTATTGTTTCATACATTGTTATTGTATTTTTAATAAATTGCCATTTCACTTGTCTTGGCCTAATTATGCTGATCACCATTTCTGCAATTCTAAAACCACACGACAGATCAACATTTACCAAAGAGCTTCTGCTTTTTAGTAGATGACCAGAATTAGAGACTCTGCAGACAAGACTAGATGGTTTTTTTTGTGTGTTGCTACAAGCGCAATAAGAAATAAAATAATTTTTTTCTATAGACTGTGTGTCGTTGCTATGTTATCTGCTATCAGTCATAATGGACAGCTGCTGGAGCGATATTCACTCTTCTCGCATCGTAAGGTATTAAATGCTCACCAAAAAGGATGACTATGGAATACAGTAGCCTCCGCATTGATGCAGACTATACCTCACCATGAAACCACTACATTAAACTGTATAAAATGTGTAGCGGGAGATGACTTCATCATTGTGCACAATCTAGTATGACGCCTCTTGAAACAACATGAAGCATCATGTGAAATGTGGGGTTAAAAATAGTGAGAGTATTGGACTAAAGCTGTGGTTCTACACCACACAAATGAGCATCATATAGGGGAGAGGTGTGAATGACCAAAGTACACGAAAAATGCAATAAAAAGTAATTTTTTTCTTAATAAAAGCATGTGTAAAACTATGATTGTGTAAAGAAGTGATAGCCCAGGAATGCATGAGCAAACATATGGACACATATAAGTGACAGTGCGTGGTTATGATGTGATAAAAAGACATGATGTGAGCATAAAGAAGTGCAAAGCTTGGTAAAGTGACCGTGCAGGGGTAAGGATAGCATGAAAAATTAAGTAAAACAAGAAGAATAAAAAATAACTGATGGTAGCTAAAGTGCATCATAAAGTGACAGCGCATGGTGCAAATATTACATCGCATACATTCATGACATGTGAAATTGCATATACATTGGCATGATAAAACACAAAGACCATGATAGTATGTGCAGAAAAATTGTAAACCATGATCCAATGAAAAAGTGACAGTACATGGCTGAGACATGATTGTAAGCACAGATAGAGAATGGGTGAAAATATTAAAGTGACAGTGCATGAATTTACTTCATTGTTCATGCTATACTCTGTTATTTTATGATTGGACAAATTTGTATTGTTTCATAACAATGGGTACTTTTACCCATGCACCATCACTTTACCACACTTTGCAATTTTGTGCTCACTTCGTGTCTTATCATGTGCAAACCACTGTCATTTATATATTTCTCATTCATTCCTGGTCCAATAGACTTCCCATCTCACCTGTGGTCATCAGTCAGAACTTGTATGATGTGTTACCTTGATTATCTTTACACTTACTACCAAACATTGGTGGCACCATCTAATGGCCGACTGTGGTATTTCACTGCTTTTAATTATTATTATTAATAAAAATGCACATTTTATTGCATTTTTCATGTACTTTAGTCATTCACACCTCTCACCGATATGATTTTTATATTGTCTCTTGGAAGGGGCTTATCAAGCAATTATTGGGCCTCTCTCAAATACCATCACCAGCAAGTGCAGAACATGAAGGCCCCAATTCATCAAGATTCACGAAAATCTTGATAAGGGTGTGTGTTGGAGTGAGACAAGTCTGATTCATTGAGATGCACATCTTAAAAGTGGCGTGTAACTCCCCAAATCTCTTACCCCACAAAGCTAATTCTAGTCTGTACCCATGAAGGCACACCGGGCAGCACAGTAGCTGAGGTAGTGAAAGGTAGGATTTTAACCCCTTCATGACCCAGCCTATTTTGACCTTAAAGACCTTGCCGTTTTTTGCAATTCTGACCAGTGTCCCTTTATGAGGTAATAACTCAGGAACGCTTCAACGGATCCTAGCGGTTCTGAGATTGTTTTTTCGTGACATATTGGGCTTCATGTTAGTGGTAAATTTAGGTCAATAAATTCTGCGTTTATTTGTGATAAAAACGGAAATTTGGCGAAAATTTTGAAAATTTCGCAATTTTCACATTTTGAATTTTTATTCTGTTAAACCAGAGAGATATGTGACACAAAATAGTTAATAAATAACATTTCCCACATGTTTACTTTACATCAGCACAATTTTGGAAACAAAATTTTTTTTGTTAGGAAGTTATAAGGGTTAAAATTTGACCAGCGATTTCTCATTTTTACAACGAAATTTACAAAACCATTTTTTTTTTAGGGACCACCTCACATTTGAAGTCAGTTTGAGGGGTCTATATGGCTGAAAATACCCAAAAGTGACACCATTCTAAAAACTGCACCCCTCAAGGTACTCAAAACCACATTCAAGAAGTTTATTAACCCTTCAGGCGCTTCACAGCAGCAGTAGCAACATGGAAGGAAAAAATTAACATTTAACTTTTTAGTCACAAAAATTATCTTTTAGCAACAATTTTTATTTTCCCAATGGTAAAAGGAGAAACTGAACCACGAAAGTTGTTGTCCAATTTGTCCTGAATACGCTGATACCTCATATGTGAGGGTAAACCACTGTTTGGGCGCACGGCAGGGCTTGGAAGGGAAGGAGCGCCATTTGACTTTTTGAATCAAAAATTGGCTGCACTCTTTAGCGGACACCATGTCACGTTTGGAGAGCCCCCGTGTGCCTAAAAATTGGAGCTCCCCCACAAGTGACCCCATTTTGGAAACTAGACGCCCCAAGGAACTTATCTAGATGCATAGTGAGCACTTTGAACCCCCAGGTGCTTCACAAATTGATCCGTAAAAATGAAAAAGTACTTTTTTTTCACAAAAAAATTCTTTTAGCCTCAATTTTTTCATTTTCACATGGGCAACAGGATAAAATGGATCCTAAAATGTGTTGGGCAATTTCTCCTGAGTACACCAATACCTCACATGTGGGGGTAAACCACTGTTTGGGCACATGGTAAGGCTCAGAAGGGAAGGAGCGCCATTTGACTTTTTGAATGAAAAATTATTTCCATCGTTAGCGGACACCATGTCGCTTTTGGATAGCTCCTGTGTGCCTAAACATTGGCGCTCCCCCACAAGTGACCCCATTTTGGAAACTAGACCCCCCAAGGAACTTATTTAGATGCCTAGTGAGCACTTTAAACCCTCAGGTGCTTCACAAATTGATCTGTAAAAATGAAAAAGTACTTTTTTTTCACAAAAAAATTCTTTTCGCCTCAATTTTTTCATTTTCACATGGGCAGTAGGATAAAATGGATCATAAAATTTGTTGGGCAATTTCTCCCGAGTACGTCGATACCTCATATGTGGGGGTAAACCACTGTTTGGGCACTCGGCAGGGCTCGGAAGGGAAGGCGTGCCATTTGACTTTTTGAATGGAAAATTAGCTCCAATTATTAGCGGACACCATGTCGCGTTTGGAGAGCCCCTGTGTGCCTAAACATTGGAGCTCCCCCACAAGTGACCGCATTTTGGAAACTAGACCCCCCAAGGAACTTATCTAGATGCATATTGAGCACTTTAAACCCCCAGGTGCTTCACAGAAGTTTATAACGCAGAGCCATGAAAATAAAAAATAATTTTTCTTTCCTCAAAAATGATTTTTTAGCCTGGAATTTCCTATTTTGCCAAGGATAATAGGAGAAATTGGACCCCAAATATTGTTGTCCAGTTTGTCCTGAGTACGCTGATACCCCATATGTGGGGGTAAACCACTGTTTGGGCGCACGGCAGGGCTCGGAAGGGATGGCACGCCATTTGGCTTTTTAAATGGAAAATTAGCTCCAATCATTAGCGGACACCATGTCACGTTTGGAGAGCCCCTGTGTGCCTAAACATTGGAGACCCCCAGAAATGACCCCATTTTGGAAACTAGACCCCCAAAGGAACTAATCTAGATGTGTGGTGAGGACTTTGAACCCCCAAGTGCTTCACAGAAGTTTATAACGCAGAGCCATGAAAATAAAAAAAAAAAATTATTTTCTCAAAAATGATCTTTTAGCCTGCAATTTTTTATTTTCCCAAGGGTAACAGGAGAAATTTGACCCCAAAAGTTGTTGTCCAGTTTCTCCTGAGTACGCTGATACCCCATATGGGGGGGTAAATCACTGTTTGGGCACATGCCGGGGCTCGGAAGTGAAGTAGTGACGTTTTGAAATGCAGACTTTGATGGAATGCTCTGTGGGCGTCACGTTGCGTTTGCAGAGCCCCTGATGTGGCTTAACAATAGAAACCCCCCACAAGTGACCCCATTTTGGAAACTAGACCCCCAAAGGAACTTATCTAGATGTGTGGTGAGCACTTTGAACCCCCAAGTGCTTCATAGAAGTTTATAATGCAGAGCCGTGAAAATAATAAATACGTTTTCTTTCCTCAAAAATAATTATTTAGCCCAGAATTTTTTATTTTCCCAAGGGTTACAGAAGAAATTGGACCCCAAAAGTTGTTGTCCAGTTTCTCCTGAGTACGCTGATACCCCATATGTGGGGGTAAACCACTGTTTGGGCACATGCCGAGGCTCGGAAGTGAAGTGACGTTTTGAAATGCAGACTTTGATGGAATGCTCTGTGGGCGTCACGTTGCGTTTGCAGAGCCCCTGATGTGGCTTAACAGTAGAAACCCCCCACAAGTGACCCCATTTTGGAAACTAGACCCCGAAAGGAACTTATCTAGATGTGTGGTGAGCACTTTGAACCCCCAAGCGCTTCATAGAAGTTTATAATGCAGAGCCGTGAAAATAATAAATACGTTTTCTTTCCTCAAAAATAATTATTTAGCCCAGAATTTTTTAATTTTCCCAAGGGTAACAGGAGAAATTTGACCCCAATATTTGTTGTCCAGTTTCTCCTGAGTACGCTGATACCCCATATGTGGGGGTAAACTACTGTTTGGGCACATGCCGGGGCTTGGAATTGAAGTAGTGACGTTTTGAAATGCAGACTTTGATGGAATGCTCTGCGGGCGTCACGTTGCGTTTGCAGAGCCCCTGATGTGCCTAAACAGTAGAAACCCCCCACAAGTGACCCCATTTTGGAAACTAGACCCCGAAAGGAACTTATCTAGATGTGTGGTGAGCACTTTGAACCCCCAAGTGCTTCATAGAAGTTTATAATGCAGAGCCGTGAAAATAATAAATACGTTTTCTTTCCTCAAAAATAA
The DNA here is from genome assembly GCF_032444005.1 of Ranitomeya imitator. Taxonomy (NCBI): domain Eukaryota; kingdom Metazoa; phylum Chordata; class Amphibia; order Anura; family Dendrobatidae; genus Ranitomeya; species Ranitomeya imitator. The sequence continues at coordinate 698,955,201 of NC_091283.1, forward strand.
TTATTTAGCCCAGAATTTTTTATTTTCCCAAGGGTTACAGGAGAAATTGGACCCCAAAAGTTGTCCAGTTTCTCCTGAGTACGCTGATACCCCATGAGTGGGGGTAAACCACTGTTTGGGCACACGTCGGGGCTCAGAAGGGAAGTAGTGACTTTTGAAATGCAGACTTTGATGGAATGGTCTGCGGGTGTCACGTTGCGTTTGCAGAGCCCCTGGTGTGCCTAAACAGTAGAAACCCCCACAAGTGACCCCATTTTAGAAACTAGACCCCCCAAGGAACTTATCTAGATATGTGGTGAGCACTTTGAACCCCCAAGTGCTTCACAGACGTTTACAACGCAGAGCCGTGAAAATAAAAAATCATTTTTCTTTCCTCAAAAATTATGTTTTAGCAAGCATTTTTTTAGATTCACAAGGGTAACAGGAGAAATTGGACCCCAGTAATTGTTGCGCAGTTTGTCCTGAGTATGCTGGTACCCCATATGTGGGGGTAAACCACTGTTTGGGCACACGTCAGGGCTCGGAAGTGAGGGAGCACCATTTGACTTTTTGAATACGAGATTGGCTGGAATCAATGGTGGCGCCATGTTGCGTTTGGAGACCCCTGATGTGCCTAAACAGTGGTAACCCCTCAATTCTAACTCCAACACTAACCCCAACACACCCCTAACCCTAATCCCAACTGTAGCCATAACCCTAATCACAACGCTAACCACAACCCTAATTCCAACCCTAACCCTAAGGCTATGTGCCCACGTTGCGGATTCGTGTGAGATATTTCCGCACCATTTTTGAAAAATCCGCGGGTAAAAGGCACTGCGTTTTACCTGCGGATTTTCCGCGGATTTCCAGTGTTTTTTGTGCGGATTTCACCTGCGGATTCCTATTGAGGAACAGGTTTAAAACGCTGCGGAATCCGCACAAAGAATTGACATGCTGCGGAAAATACAACGCAGCGTTTCCGCGCGGTATTTTCCGCACCATGGGCACAGCGGATTTGGTTTTTCATATGTTTACATGGTACTGTAAACCTGATGGAACACTGCTGCGAATCCGCAGCGGCCAATCCGCAGCCAAATCCGCACAGTGTGCACATAGCCTAATTCTAAAGGTATGTGCACACGCTGCGGAAAACGCTGCGGATCCGCAGCAGTTTCCCATGAGTTTACAGTTCAATGTAAACCTACGGGAAACAAAAATCGCTGTACACATGCTGCGGAAAAACTGCACGGAAACGCAGCGGTTTACATTCCGCAGCATGTCACTTCTTTGTGCGGATTCCGCAGCGGTTTAACAACTGCTCCAATAGAAAATCGCAGTTGTAAAACCGCAGTGAAATGCGCAGAAAAAAACGCGGTAAATCCGCCATAAATCCGCAGCGGTTTAGCACTGCGGATTTATCAAATCCGCAGTGGAAAAATCCGCAGAAGACCAGAATACGTGTGCACATACCGAAACCCTAACCCTAACCCTAGCCCTATTCTAACATTAGTGGAAAAAAAAATTTCTTTATTTTTTTATTGTCCCTACCTATGGGGGTGACAAAGGGGGGGGTCATTTATTATTTTTTTTATTTTGATCACTGAGATATAATCTATCTCAGTGATCAAAACTCACTTTGGAACGAATCCGCCGGCCGGCAGATTCGGCGGGCGCACTGCGCATGCGCCCGCCATTTTGGAAGATGGCGGCGCCCAGGGAGAAGACGGACGGGACCCCGGCTGGATCGGTAAGTATGATGGGGCGGGGGGGACCACGGGGGGGGGGGGGATCGGAGCACGGGGGGGGATCGGAGCACGGGGGCGTGGAACGGAGCACGGGGGGGCTGGAATGGAGCATGGGGGGGTGGAACGGAGCACCGGGGGGGGTGGATCGGAGTGCAGGGGGGGTGATTGGAGCACGGGGGGGTGATTGGAGCACGGGGGAGCGGACAAGAGCACGGGGGGGAGCGGAGCACTGGACGGAGGGGAGCCGGAGCAGTGTACCGGCCAGATCGGGGGGCTGGGTGGGCGATCGGTGGGGTGGGGGCACATTAGTATTTCCAGCCATGGCCGATGATATTTCAGCATCGGCCATGGCTGGATTGTAATATTTCACCCGTTATAATAGGTGAAATATTACAAATCGCTCTGATTGGCAGTTTCACTTTCAACAGCCAATCAGAGCGATCGTAGCCACGAGGGGGTGAAGCCACCCCCCCTGGGCTAAACTACCACTCCCCCTGTCCCTGCAGATCGGGTGAAATGGGAGTTAACCCTTTCACCCGGCCTGCAGGGACGCGATCTTTCCATGACGCCACATAGGCGTCATGGGTCGGATTGGCACCGACTTTCATGATGCCTACGTGGCGTCATGGGTCGGGAAGGGGTTAAAGAAGTTGTCCACTACTATAAAGTTTTTTTGTTTTTTTTTCATAAATCTTGCTATTATGTGCCACTGAAAACATCTACTGTGTTTATTTTAGCAATATTACCTGTTATCATGCTGTAGCAGCACATCTTCAGTGCTGGATTCAGCTCTCATGAGGTTAATCGACAACTTCCTTATTGTGCCCTAATACTACAAGTTCCATGATGCTTTGCACTGCCACTAAGCCCGAACCTAGCACACCCACTCCAAAAACACACCCACACCCCTCCCTCCTCTCTCTTCAAAAAGATTTGTGATGTAATTTCTGTCCAACTCCTCTTTTACATTTGTCCAACCCACACTCCATTACACATAGATAGATAGGTAGATAGATAGATGGATATTAGATAGATAAATAGATAGATATGGGATAGATAGATAGATAGATAGATATTAGATAGATGGATATTAGATAGATAGATAATAGATAGACAGATAGAATTAGATAGATATGGGATAGATGTGGGATAGATAGATAGATGTGGGATAGATAGAAAGATAGATGTGGGATAGATGTATAGATGTGGGATAGACAGATGTGGGATAAATAGATAGATAATAGATAGATAGAATTAGATAGATATGGGATAGATAGACACAGACAGATAGAATTAGATAGACATGGGATAGATAGATACATACAGATATATCTATATATCTATTTCCATAGCTATGTCCATATCCATGTTTCTAAACCCCTTCACCCCTGGAGCTTTTTTCGTTTATCGCTCCCCTTCTTTCCAGAGCCATAATGTTTCGGTCAATATGGCCATGTGAGGACTTATCTTTTGCGGGACAAGTTCTACTTTTGAATGACACCATTGGTTTTACAATATCTTGTAGTAGAAAATGTGAAAAAAATTCAAAGTATGATGAAATTGCAAAAAAAGTGCAATCCAACACTTGTTTTTTGCTTGGCCTTTTTGCTAGGCTCACTAAATGCTAAGACTGTGTGCACACGTTGCGGATTTGATTGCAGATCCGCAGCGTTTTTTGCAGTACGGAATTGCATTAAATCCACAGTGTTGTGCACAACCAATGTAAGTCTATGGGAGCCGCAGACTTGTTGTGCACATGCTGCGGAAAAGGCCGCACCGAAACGCAGCTTTTTTTTTTTTCTCCGCAGCATGTCACTTCTTTTGTGCCGAACTGCAGCGTTTCTGCACCCTTACACCGGGATCACACTACAGCGAGATACGGCCGAGTCTCGCAGGTTAAAACCAAGCTCTGGCACCGGCACTCTGGAGCGGAGCGTGCGGCCGCATAACAATACATGGAGTTGCACGCTCCGCTCCGGAGTGCCGGTGCCAGAGCTTGTATTTAACCTGCAAGACTCGGCCGTATCTCGCTGTAGTGTGACTTCGGCCTTACACTTTTATTGAGATGTAACAAATATCTGCAGTTTTGCTGCGGATGTGGGTCCGAGAAACGCAGTTCAGGAGGAGGGAAGTGTGTGGGCGGTGACCAGGGCCGGACTGGCCATCGGGCCCTTCTGGCAAATGCTAGAAGGGCCGGTGCCAGTAGTGCCGCTGCCGCATTTAACTATACCGGCGTCTGACGCCGATATAGTTCAATGCAATGATGGAGGAGAGAGCGTCCGCTGACGCTCCCTCTCCCATCATTCCCCGCTCTGCCTCTGATACTGCGGGTGCGCGATGACGTCATATCATCACAGACCTGCTGTGTCCCGGGCAGACTGCAGACGCCGAGACAGGAGCAGCGCAGGCAAGAGGAAAGGTGAGGAGAGTGTGGAGCCATTATCGGGGGGATGAGATGTGGGTTGTGCTGTATATACCACTGTGTGGGCTGTGCTGTGTATGTACCACTGTGTGGGCTGTGCTGTGTATGTACCACTGTGTGGGCTGTGCTGTGTATGTACCACTGTGTGGGCTGTGCTGTGTATATACCACTGTGTGGGCTGTGCTGTGTATATACCACTGTGTGGGCTGTGCTGTATATACTACTACGCGTGTTGTGCTGTATATACTACGACCCGGGCTGTGCTGTATACTACTACACGGGCTGTGCTGTATACTACTGCGCGGGCTGTGCTATATTATGTGGGCTGTGCTATATACTATGCAAGTTGTGCTATATTATATGCGGGCTTTGATATATACTATGGGAGGTATATTATATTCTATGGGGGAGGCCGTGTTATATACTATGTGGCTGTGTTATATACTATTGTGGGGGTATATTCTATTCTATGGGGAGGCTGTTTTATATACTATGGGGGGTATATTATATTCTATGGGGGAGGCTGTCTGATATACTATGGGGGGCTGCATTATATTCTATGGGGGCTACATTATACTCTGGGGTGGCTGCATTATACTCAGCAAATTCAGATGTAAGGCTACTTTCACACTTGCATCGGTACGGGGCCGTCGCAAACCTTCGGCCAGACGTATCGACGGACGTTATGCTAACTTTAGCACAACGTGGGCAGCGGATGCAGTTTTACAACGCATCCACTGCCCATTGTGATGAGCGTGGAGGAGGGGGTGGAGTTCCAGCCACGCATGCGCGGTCGGAAATGGCAGACACGTCGCACAAAAAAAGTTACATTGAACTTTTTTTTGTGCGTTGTGTCCGCCAAAACACGACGGATACGTTGCTAATACAAGTCTATGGGTACAAAACGCATCCTGCGAGCACATTTGCAGGATCCGTTTTTTTTCGCCGGATCTTTTTTTTTCTGCCGGATCTTTTTTTTTTCTGCCGTATCCGTTTTTTACCACCTGATCGTTTTTTTCCACCAGATCCGTTTTTTTTTCTCATAGAGTTGTATTAGCGCCGGAGTGCGTCTGATGGCCACACGTTTCATCTGTTTTTTGCTAGATCAGTCGCTGTGCATTTTTTTCAACGTACCGAAAAACCGTTCCTCTGTATGTGTTTTCCGTCCGGTGGAAACAGCTTTTTTGACGGATCCTGCAAAAACGGATTAAACGTGTGGCCACCAGGCGCAATCCGGCGCTAATACAACTCTATGAGAAAAAACAGATCTGGCGGAAAAAAAAACATCCGGTGGAATAAAATGGATCCGGCGGAAAAAAACGGATCCGGTTGAAAAAAACAGATCTGGCGGAAAAAACGATCCGGTGCAAATAAACGGATCCTGCAAATGTGCTCGCAGGATGCATTTTACCCATAGACTTGTATTAGTGACGGATGGCCAGACATCGCCTCCGTCGTGCTACGGATCCGTCGTGTTTTGGCGGACCGTCGGCACAAAAAAACGTTCAATTGAAAAATTTTTTGGCCGGCTCGCCCGCCATTTTCTACCGCGCATTTGCGGCAGAAACTCCGCCCCCTCCTCGCCGCACTTCAGAATGGGCAGCGGATGCGTTGAAAAACTGCATCTGCTGCACACGTCGTGCACAAATTTCACAACGTGCGCCGGTACGTCGGCGCGACGCATAGCGATGGACCCGTACTGACGCAAGAGTGAAAGAGGCCTTAATGAGCGATGAATTTAAAAAGAAAAAAAAAGCGGAAGAAAAACGGCGTGGGCTCCCGCGCAATTTTCTGCGCCAGAGGGGGAAAGCCGACGGCCGGGGCCAATATCTGTAGCCTGCTATGAATATCAGCCCGCAGCTGTCTGCGTAGCCTTTACTGGCTATTAAAATAGGGAGACCCCCCAAAAAAAATGACGTGGGGTCCCCCTATATTTTAGCCAGAAAGGCTACACAGACAGCTGCAGGCTGATATTCATAGCCTAGAGAGGGGCCATGGATATTGCCTCCCCCCCCCCCCCCCGGCTACAAATACCAGTCCGCAGCCGCCCCAGAAATCTAAGATGCGCCAATTCCGGCACTTAGCCCCTCTCTTCCCACTCCCGAGTAGCGGTGGGATATGGGGTAATAAGGGGTTAATGTCACCTTGCTATTGTAAGGTGACATTAAGCCGGGTTAATAACGGAGAGGCGTCAATAAGACGCCTACCCATTACTAATCCAATAGTAAGAAAGGGTTAATAAAACACACAATCGGAAAAAAGTATTTTAATATTCTTCATTTAACCATACTTACCATACTTCAGCGCCTGCAAAAAAAAGTAAAATAATAAACCGTATACTACCTTTTCGCCGTAGTCCAATTAATAACGAGTGTCCCACGACGATCTCCCCTATAGAACAGTGACATCGGGTGATGTCACTGCTCTATAGGACCCTCAGTGACACACTGACAGGAGACAATGGCTCCTGCAGTGCATCACTGAGGTTACTCTAGTTCACTGGTCTCACTTTATGGCAATTGCTGCGTGGGAAAATGTCTCACCCAGCAATGCCAGTAGTGAGACTAGAGACTATTTTCTCACAGGGGCGTAGGAATACCTTGTGAGGAATACATGATGGAAGGATACCTTCCATCATTGTGTTCCTGGAGCCCCTGGAGAGTGGTCGCATCAACTGATGCTCCTGCTCTCCACGGGAGATTGTCGTGGGACACTCGTTTTAATTGGATTTCTGCGGATCAGGGAGTATGTTGTTTGTTTATTATTTTAATATTTTTTACAGGTGACAATGGCTTCGGGGAACAAAGTGACAAGTGATGGTGAGTATGTACTCTATGTTATATGTACTGTATGTCTGTAGTATGTATGTATGTACTGTTTGTCGCATGGTGCATGTCGTCGCATGGTGCATGTCGTCGCATGGTGCATGTCGCATGTTGTCGCATGGTGCATGCAGCATGTCGCCGCATGGTGCATGTCGTCGCATGCAGCATGTCGTCGCATGCAGCATGTCGTCGCATGGTGCATGTTGCATGGTGCATGTCGTCGCATGGTGCATGTCGCATGTCGCCGCATGGTGCATGTCGTCGCATGGTGCATGTCATAGCATGTCGCATGTTGTCACATGGTGCATGCAGCATGTCGCCGCATGGTGCATGTCACATGGTACATGTCGTTGCATGGTGCATGTCGTCGCATGCAGCATGTCGTCGCATGGTGCATGTCACATGGTGCATGCAGCATGTCGTCGCATGGTGCATGCAGCATGTCGTCGCATGGTGCATGTCGCATGTTGTCGCATGGTACATGCAGCATGTCGCCGCATGATGCATGTCTGTTATGACCTGGTGGTCAGGACAATAATGGACCTGGTGGTTAAGAGCACACGGAATGACCTGATAGTTACTGATAATTAAGGACGAGCTCTGGGACGTGGGAACTCTGCTGACCGCAATCCCTAATCCTATCAAACACACTAGAAATAGCCGTGGATTGCGCCTAACGCTCCCTGTGCAACTCGGCACAGCCTAAGGAACTAGGTAGCCCTGAAGATAGAAAAATAAAGCCTACCTTGCCTCAGAGAAATTCCCCAAAGGAAAAGGCAGCCCCCCACATATAATGACTGTGAGTAAAGATGAAAATACAAACACAGAGATGAAATAGATTTAGCAAAGTGAGGCCCGACTTACTGAACAGACCGAGGATAGGAAAGGTTACTTTGCGGTCAGCACAAAAACCTACAAAAAGACCACGCAGAGGGCGCAAAAAGACCCTCCGCACCGACTCACGGTGCGGAGGCGCTCCCTCTGCGTCCCAGAGCTTCCAGCAAGCAAGACAACAATAAAAATAGCAAGCTGGACAGAAAAATAGCAAACCAAAGAAATACAAGCTGGAACTTAGCTTCTGCTGGGAAGACAGGTCACAAGAACGATCCAGGAGTGAACTAGACCAATACTGGAACATTGACAGGTGGCATGGAGCAAAGATCTAACTGGAGTTAAATAGAGCAGCAGCTAACGAATTAACCTCGTCACCTGTGGAAGGAAACTCAGAAACACCCACCAGAAGAAGTCCATGGACAGAACCAGCCGAAGTACCATTCATGACCACAGGAGGGAGCCCGACAACAGAATTCACAACAGTACCCCCCCCTTGAGGAGGGGTCACCGAACCCTCACCAGAGCCCCCAGGCCGACCAGGATGAGCCAAATGAAAGGCACGAACCAGATCGGCAGCATGAACATCAGGCAAAAACCCAGGAATTATCTTCCTGACCATAACCCTTCCACTTAACCAGGTACTGGAGTTTCCGTCTCGAAACACGAGAATCCAAAATCTTCTCCACCACATACTCCAACTCCCCCTCAACCAACACCGGGGCAGGAGGATCAACGGATGAAACCACAGGCGCCACGTATCTCCACAATAACGACCTATGGAACACATTATGGATGGCAAAAGAAGCAGGAAGGGCCAAACGAAATGACAGGATTGATAACCTCAGAAATCTTATATGGACCAATGAAACGAGGCTTAAACTAAGGAGAGGAAACCTTCATAGGCACATAACGAGACGACAACCAAACCAAATCCCTAACACGAAGTCGGGGACCCACACAGCGCCGGCGGTTAGCGAAACATTGAGCCTTCTCCTGGGACAATGTCAAATTGTCCACCACATGAGTCCAAATCTGCTGCAATCTATCCACCACAGTATCCACACCAGGACAGTCCGAAGACTCAACCTGCCCTGAAGAGAAACGAGGATGGAAACCAGAATTGCAGAAAAATGGCGAAACCAAAGTAGCCGAGCTGGCCCGATTATTAAGGGCGAACTCAGCCAACGGCAAAAAGGACACCCAATCATCCTGATCAGCAGAAACAAAGCATCTCAGATATGTTTCCAAAGTTTGATTAGTTCGTTCGGTTTGGCCATTTGTCTGAGGATGGAAAGCCGATGAAAAAGACAAATCAATGCCCATCCTTGCACAAAAGGATCACCAAAACCTCGAAACAAACTGGGAACCTCTGTCAGAAACGATGTTCTCCGGGATACCATGTAAACGAACCACATGCTGGAAAAATAATGGCACCAAATCAGAGGAGGAAGGCAATTTAGACAAAGGTACCAAATGAACCATCTTAGAAAAGCGATCACAAACCACCCAAATGACCGACATCTTTTGAGAGACGGGGAGATCCGAAATAAAATCCATAGAAATATGCGTCCAGGGCCTCTTCGGGACCGGCAAGGGCAAAAGCAACCCACTGGCACGAGAACAGCAGGGCTTAGCCCGAGCACAAGTCCCACAGGACTGCACAAAAGAACGCACATCCCGTGATAAAGACGGCCACCAAAAGGATCTAGCCACCAAATCTCTGGTACCAAAGATTCCAGGATGCCCAGCCAACACTGAACAATGAATCTCAGAGATAACTCTACTAGTCCATCTATCAGGGACAAACAGTTTCTCCGCTGGGCAACGATCAGGTCTATCAGCCTGAAATTTTTGCAGCACCCGCCGCAAATCAGGGGAGATGGCAGACAAAATTACCCCCTCTTTGAGAATACCTGCCGGCTCAGGAACACCCGGAGAGTCAGGCACAAAACTCCTTGACAGGGCATCAGCCTTCACATTCTTAGAGCCCGGAAGATACGAAACCACAAAATCAAAATGGGAGAAAAATAACGACCATCGAGCCTGTCTCGGATTCAACCATTTGGCAGACTCAAGATAAGTCAAATTCTTGTGATCTGTCAAGACCACCACGCGATGCTTGGCTCCTTCAAGCCAATGACGCCACTCCTCGAATGCCCACTTCATGGCCAACAACTCACGATTACCAACATCATAATTACGCTCAGCAGGCGAAAACTTTCTAGAAAAGAAGGCACATGGCTTCATCACCGAGCCATCAGAACTTCTTTGCGACAAAACAGCCCCTGCTCCAATCTCAGAAGCATCAACCTCAACCTGAAACGGGAGCGAAACATCTGGCTGGCACAACACAGGGGCAGAAGAAAAACGACGCTTCAACTCCTGAAAAGCCTCTACAGCTGCAGAAGACCAATTGGCCACATCAGCACCCTTCTTGGTCAAATCAGTCAACGGTTTAGCAACAGTAGAAAAATTAGCGATGAAGCGCCGATAAAAATTAGCAAAGCCCAGGAACTTTTCCAGGCTCTTCACAGATGTCGGCTGAGTCCAATCGTAAATGGCCTGGACTTTAACAGAGTCCATCTCGATAGTAGAAGGGGAAAAAATGAACCCCAAAAATGAAACCTTCTGAACTCCAAAGAGACACTTTGACCCCTTCACAAACAAGGAATTCGCACGAAGGACCTGGAACACCATTCTGACCTGCTTCACATGAGACTCTCAATCATCCGAAAAGACCAAAATATCATCCAAATACACAATCAGGAATTTATCCAGGTACTCTCGGAAGATGTCATGCATAAAGGACTGAAATACTGATGGCATAACCAGGTACTCAAAATGGCCCTCGGGCGTATTAAATGCTGTTTTCCATTCATCGCCTTGTTTAATACGCACAAGATTATACGCCCCTCGAAGATCTATCTTGGTGAACCAACTAGCCCCTTTAATACGAGCAAACAGATCAGACAGCAACGGCAAAGGATACTGAAATTTGACTGTAATTTTATTAAGAAGGCGGTAGTCAATACAAGGTCTCAAAGAACCATCCTTCTTGGCCACAAAAAAGAACCCTGCTCCTAACGGTGATGACGACGGGCGAATATGGCCTTTCTCCAAGGATTCCTTTATATAACTCCGCATAGCGGCGTGTTCTGGCACAGATAAATTGAACAATCGGCCCTTAGGAAACTTACTACCAGGAATCAAATTAATTGCACAATCGCAATCCCTATGAGGAGGTAGGGCACTGGCTTTGGGCTCATCAAATACATCCCGATAATCCGACAAAAACTCTGGTACTTCAGAAGGAGTGGAAGACGAAATAGACAAAAATGGAACATCACCATGTACCCCCTGGCAACCCCAGCTGGACACAGACATAGATTTCCAGTCCAATACTGGATTATGAACCTGTAGCCATGGCAACCCCAAAACGACATCATGCAGATTATGCAACACCAGAAAGCGGATATCCTCCTGATGTGCAGGAGCCATGCACATGGTCAATTGGGTCCAGTACTGAGGCTTATTCTTGGCCAAAGGCGAAGCATCAATTCCTCTCAATGGAATAGGATACTGCAAGGGCTCCAAGAAAAAACCACAGCGCCTAGCATACTCCAAGTCCATCAAATTCAGGGCAGCGCCTGAATCCACAAATGCCATAACGGAATAGGATGACAAAGAACAAATCAGAGTAACGGACAATAGAAATTTAGACTGTACCGTACCAATGGTGGCAGACCTAGCGAACTGCTTAGTGCGCTTAGGACAATCGGAGATAGCATGAGTGGAATCACCACAGTAAAAACACAGCCCATTCCGACGTCTGTGTTCTTGCCGTTCAGCTCTGGTCAAAGTCCTATCACATTGTGGAGGAGAGAAGGTTTTTCCACCAACATAGAAGAGGATTCTTTACTGTTAGGGCAGTGAGAATCTGGAATTGCTTGCCTGAGGAGGTGGTGATGGCGAACTCAGTCGAGGGGTTCAAGAGAGGCCTGGATGTCTTCCTGGAGCAGAACAATATTGTATCATACAATTATTAGGTTCTGTAGAAGGACGTAGATCTGGGGATTTATTATGATGGAATATAGGCTGAACTGGATGGACAAATGTCTTTTTTCGGCCTTACTAACTATGTTACTATGTTACATTGCATAGGCTCAGGCCCATGCTCAGATAGTACCGCCAAATGGTGCACAGCTTTACGCTCACGCAAGCGCCGATCGATCTGAATGGCCAAAGACATAGACTCATTCAGACCAGCAGGCATGGGAAATCCCACCATGACATCCTTAAGGGCTTCAGAGAGACCCTTTCTGAAGATTGCTGCCAGGGCACATTCATTCCACTGAGTGAGCACAGACCACTTTCTAAGCTTCTGACAATATATCTCCGCTTCATCCTGACCCTGACACAGAGCCAGCAAGATTTTCTCTGCCTGATCCACTGAATTAGGTTCGTCATAAAGCAATCCAAGCGTCAGGAAAAACACATCAACATCACGCAATGCCGGATCTCCTGGCGCAAGGGAAAATGCCCAGTCTTGAGGGTCACCACGTAACAAAGAAATAATGATCTTTACTTGTTGAACAGGGTCACCTGAGGAGCGAGGTTTCAAGGCAAGAAACAATTTACAATTATTTTTGAAATTCAAGAACTTAGATCTATCACCAAAAAACAAATCAGGAATTGAAATCCTAGGCTCTGACATCGGATTCTGAACCACAAAATCTTGAATGTTTTGTACCCTTGTAGTGAGATTATCCATCCAAGAGGACAGACCTTGAATGTCCATGTTTACACCTGTGTCCTGAACCACCCAGAGGTAAAGGGGAAAAGGGAGACAAACACACTGCAAAGAAAAAAAAATGGTCTCAGAACTTCTCTTATCCCTCTATTGAGATGCATTAGTACTTTGGGCCACCTGTACTGTTATGACCTGGTGGTCAGGACAATAATGGACCTGGTGGTTAAGAGCACACGGAATGACCTGATAGTTACTGATAATTAAGGACGAGCTCTGGGACGTGGGAACTCTGCTGACCGCAATCCCTAATCCTATCAAACACACTAGAAATAGCCGTGGATTGCGCCTAACGCTCCCTATGCAACTCAGCACAGCCTAAGGAACTAGCTAGCCCTGAAGATAGAAAAATAAAGCCTACCTTGCCTCAGAGAAATTCCCCAAAGGAAAAGGCAGCCCCCCACATATAATGACTGTGAGTAAAGATGAAAATACAAACACAGAGATGAAATAGATTTAGCAAAGTGAGGCCCGACTTACTGAACAGACCGAGGATAGAAAAGGTTATTTTGCGGTCAGCACAAAAACCTACAAAAAGACCACGCAGAGGGCGCAAAAAGACCCTCCGCACCGACTCACGGTGCGGAGGCGCTCCCTCTGCGTCCCAGAGCTTCCAGCAAGCAAGACAACAATAAAAATAGCAAGCTGGACAGAAAAATAGCAAACCAAAGAAATACAAGCTGGAACTTAGCTTCTGCTGGGAAGACAGGTCACAAGAACGATCCAGGAGTGAACTAGACCAATACTGGAACATTGACAGGTGGCATGGAGCAAAGATCTAAGTGGAGTTAAATAGAGCAGCAGCTAACGAATTAACCTCGTCACCTGTGGAAGGAAACTCAGAAACACCCACCAGAGGAAGTCCATGGACAGAACCAGCCGAAGTACCATTCATGACCACAGGAGGGAGCCCGACAACAGAATTCACAACACATGTCACATGAGCATGTCGTCGCATGGTGCATGTCGTCGCACACAGCATGTAGTTGCATGGTGCATGATGGCGCATGTTGTCGTATGGTGCATGTCGCCGCATGGTGCATGCATGTCGTCGCATGTAGCATGTCGTTGCATGTCGCCGCATGGTGCATGCATGTCGTCGCATGGTGCATGTCGTCGCATGGTGCATGTCGTCGCATGGTGCATGTCGCATGGTGCATGCAGCATGTCGTCGCATGGTGCATGTCGCATGGTGCATGTCGTCGCATGGTGTGTGTTGTATGTATGTATGTATGTATGTACTGTGTATGTTTTTTTTTTTTACATTCAACACATTAGCCGGATGATGGGACTACTACTGTCCCATCATTGGCTAATGTGCCACTCACTGTCAGTGTAGCAGGCAGAGCCCGATGGGACTTGTAGTCCCATCGGACGATGCCTGCACACACACACATCGCCGGCACACACACACACAGAGCCCCACACACGCCGGCGGGCAGACCCCCGCACACGCCGGCGGGCATGCACCCGCACACGCCGGCGGGCAGACACTGGCTCCGGTCCACAAAAACATCGGGGCCGGCGGGCAGATCCCCGGCGACCGCTGCACAGCCCCGCCCGCACATCATGATCCCAATCATCCCAGCAGCAGTGAGCACACAGAGCCCCGCTCGCCCCCAGCACAGCCCTGCAGCCCCCAGCACCGCCCACAGCCCAGTCACTCTTGCTGAGTGACTGCTGACTGTGGGGGCTGGTCACGCCTGCTGCTGACGTCACGTCAATTTCTAGAGTCTGGAAATTGACGTGACATCGGCGGAAATGAGCGGCGGCTGCAGTCTGGGGGTCACGTGACCCGGACTCAGCAGGCAGAATAGCGCCGCTCACAGGCGAAAACGGCAACGCAAGGTAATTGCCCAATTCATTAGGGGCCCCGGGGGGATACATTGGGGGGTTAATTGAAAGTAGTGGACAACCCCTTTAATAAAAAAGTAATCTGCAACATTAAGTTTATATCTAGATCGGATTAATATTCTAAAGTGAGATTACCAATTTACTTTTCACTTGCATGTTTGCTCAGTTTTTACCTCGTTGCGGCTGAAATTTTTCTATTCCCTAAATCTTCTGCTGTTCCCTTCTCTAGACCATCCTGTGTTCTCACTTTCGTGCAGGTTTCATTAGCCACTTTGTGACGGAGCCAAACTTGACCTTAAAGGAATATTTTCATCTCCAAGATAATCCAGTATGTAGTAGGTGTAATAATAGTATTAGCAAATACCTCCAATTACAAATGTAGTATAGTTTTTCTGATTCACTATATCTTTCCTCATGTGCAGGCATTGCAGGACATTAGGTATCCATGGTTACGATGACTGATGTAGTGACAGTTGTTACTGATTGTAACCATGGATATCGAAGGTCCCGCAATGCCTGCACATGAGGAAAGAGACATAGCGAATCAGAAGAACTATACTACATGTGTAATTGGAGGTATTTGCTATTACTATTATTACACCTACTACATTTTGGGATAGGATCTTGGAGACTGGAATATGCCTTTAATGACCAAGCTCTCCAGTTTTAAATCTGATGTGTCCCTTTGTGTGGACATAACTCTGGGATCCTTCAACATGTCCCATTGATTTTCAGAATGTTTTTTTTCATGGCACATTGTGCTTTGTTCATGTCAATAAAATTTGTATATTTGCATGAAAACATCTGAAATTTGACATATTTTATAAACTTTAAAACGTTTTTTTTTGTCCTATAGTCATACCACGCAAAGTGGTTAATAAACAACATTTCACATATGTTTTCTTTACGTCTGCATTATTTAATTGTTAGATGGTGACAATTTAGCAGCAGTTTGCAAATCCTAATTTTGTTATGACCCTAATCAGTTTTGAAGGGACTTTAGGGGATTTTTCAGTATATAGGCCCCTCAAATTGATACAATTTTAAAAACTGCACTTCTCATATTATTCAAAACGGTTTTCACGTAATTTATTGACCCTTCAAGGGTCACAGGAATCATTGCAAAGTGGAATGGAAAAAAACATTCCGCTAAAATATTGATTTAATCCTGTTTGTCATTTTCACAAAGGGTAATTAAAATAAATTACCGTAACCTCACAATTTGTTACGCACCTTCCCACAGACACAATGATATCCCACATGTAGTTGAAAACAAATGTTCAGGCACACAGCAGGGTTCAGATGAGAAAGAGCGATATTTGCTTTTTGGAGCACAACATTGATTTTAGTAGAATGCAGACACCATGTTAAATTTCTTCTTTTAACACAATCTTTTACTGAAGTAGCGCAATGCATCACCATATAATATTTCTACACATGTCCTCATAGAAATAGTAGAGGAAAAAGATGTAATGTTGCAAAATATATTCATTAAAACGTATAACTTTTATTAATGAATCATTTAAAAAAATTACTGGTTAAAATTCAAGCGTAGAAGAACTCTTACCCCATGGAAACATGACACACCAAAGAAAAAGCACAAGTCACATTTTAAGTACCTTGTTTATTTCCCGTGATTTACTAGTTTGATTAATTTATTTAAAAAAAAAAAAAAAAAAATATATATATATATATATATATAGTACAGACCAAAAGTTTGGACACACCTTCTCATTTAAAGATTTTTCTGTATTTTCATGACTATGAAAATTGTACATTCACACTGAAGGCATCAAATCTATGAATTAACACATGAGGAAATATATACTTAACAAAAAAGTGTGAAACAACTGAAAATATGTCTTATATTCTAGGTTCTTCAAAGTAGCCACCTTTTGCTTTGATGACTGCTTTGCACACTCTTGGCATTCTCTTGATGAGCTTCAAGATGTAGTCACCGGAAATGGTCTTCCAACAATCTAGAAGGAGTTCCCTGAGATGCTTACCACTTGTTGGCCCTTTTGCCTTCACTCTGCGGTCCAGCTCACCCCAAACCATCTCGATTGGGTTCAGGTCTGGCGTAGCACCCCATCACTCTCCTTCTGGGTCAAATAGCCCTTACACAGCCTGGAGGTGTGTTTGGGGTCATTGTCCTGTTGAAAAATAAATGATGGTCCAACTAAATGCAAACCGGATGGAATAGCATGCCGCTGCAAGATGCTGTGGTAGCCATGCTGGTTCAGTATGCCTTCAATTTTCAATAAATCCCCAACAGTGTCACCAGCAAAGCACCATCACACCTCCTCCATGCTTCACGGTGGAACCAGGCATGTAGAGTCCATCCGTTCACCTTTTCTGCGTCGCACAAAGACACGGTGGTTGGAACCAAAGATCTCAAATTTGGACTCATCAGACCAAAGCACAGATTTCCACTGGTCTAATGTCCATTCCTTGTGTTCTTTAGCCCAAACAAGTCTCTTCTGCTTGTTGCCTGTCCGTGGTTTCCTAGCAGATATTTTACAATGAAGGCCTGCTGCACAAAGTCTCCTCTTAACAGTTGTTGTAGAGATGTGTCTGCTGCTAGAACTCTGTGTGGCATTGACCTGGTCTCTAATCTGAGCTGCTGTTAACCTGCAATTTCTGAGGCTGGTGACTCGGATAAACTTATCCTCAGAAGCAGAGGTGACTCTTGGTCTTCCTTTCCTGGGGCGGTCCTCATGTGAGCCAGTTTCTTTGTAGCACTTGATGGTTTTTGCCTCTGCACTTGGGGGCACTTTCAAAGTTTTCCCAATTTTTCGGATTGACTGACCTTCGTTTCTTAAAGTAATGATGGCCACTCGTTTTTCTTTACTTAGCTGCTTTTTTCTTGCCATAATACAAATTCTAACAGTCTATTCAGTAGGACTATCAGCTGTGTATCCACCAGACTTCTGCACAACACAACTGATGGTTCCAACCCCATTTATAAGGCAAGAAATCCCACTTATTAAACCTGACAGGGCACACCTGTGAAGTGAAGACCATTCCCGGTGACTACCGCTTGAAGCTCATCAAGAGAATGCCAAGAGTGTGCAAAGCAGTCATCAAAGCAAAAGGTGGCTACTTTGAAGAACCTAGAATATAAGACATAATTTCAGTTGTTTTACACTTTTTTGTTAAGTATATAATTCCACATGTGTTAATTCATAGTTTTGATGCTTTCAGTGTGAATGTACAATTTTCTTAGTCATGAAAACACAGAAAAACCCTTAAATGAGGTGTGTCCAAACTTTTGGTCTGTACTGTGTGTGTGTGTATATATACTAGATTGTGGCCCGATTCTAACGCATCAGGTATTCTAGAATATGCATGTCCCCGTAGTATATGGACAATGATGATTCCAGAATTCGCGGCAGACTGTGCCCGTCACTGATAGGTCGAGGCAACCTTTATGACATCATCGTCGCCATGGCAACCATTATGACATCTACGTCGATACTGTGCCCGTCGCTGATTGGTCGAGGCCTGGTGGCCTCGACCAATCAGACGCGGGATGTCTACGTCCTTTATGACATCATCGTCGCTGTGCCCGTCACTGATTGGTCGAGGCCTGGCGGCCTCGACCAATCAGAGATGCGGGATTTCTACGTCGATACTGTGCCCGTCGCTGATTGGTCGAGGCAACCTTTATGACATCATCGTCGCCATGCTGTGCCAGTCTCTGATTGGTCGAGGCCTGGTGGCCTCGACCAATCACAGACGCGGGATTTCCAGGACAGATAGACAGACAGACGGAAAAACCCTTAGGCAATTATATATATAGATATATATATATATAGATATATATATATATCTATATATATAATTGTCTAAGGGTCACTTCTGTCTGTCTGTCTGTCCTTCTGTCTTTCACGGATATTCATTGGTCGCGGCCTCTGTCAGTCATGGAAATCCAAGTCGCTGATTGGTCGTGGCAAAACAGCCACGACCAATCAGCGATGGGCACAGTCCGGAAGAAAATGGCCTCTCCTTCCTCCCTGCAGTCAGTGCCCGGCGTCCGCATACTCCTCTCCGGTCAGCGCTCACACAGGGTTAATGGCAGCGTTGACCGTGGTGTAACGCACTCGGTTAACACTGCTATTAACTCTGTGTGACCAAATTTTTACTATTCATGCTGCCTATGCAGCATGAATAGTAAAAATATCTAATGTTAAAAATAATAATAAAAAAAATAGTTACATACTCACCCTCCGGTGGGCCCCCCGTATCAGGAACTGGCCTTTCCCGCTCCGTGCGACGCCCTGGTGACCGCTGCATGCATTGCGGTCTCGCGAGATGATGACGTGCGGTCTCGCGAGACCGCTACGTCATCATCTCGCGAGACCGCAATGCAATCTTCAGACCGGAGCGCGCGACGAGCATCTGGAACCGGCCGCTTCGATCCGAAGGCTCCAGGAGGTGAGTATGTAACAATTTTTTATTTACATTTTTTTTTAACAGTGATATGGTGCATACTACGTGACTGGGCAGTATACTATATGGCTCTGTGCTGTATACTACGTGGCTCTGTGCTGTATACTACGTGGCTATGTGCTGTATAGTACGTGACTGCTGTATACTACGTGGCTCTGCTGTATACTATGTGGCTCTGTGCTGTATACTACGTGGCTCTGTGCTGTATACTACGTGGCTCTGTGCTGTATACTACGTGGCTCTGTGCTGTATACTACGTGACTGCTGTATACTACGTGGCTCTGCTGTATACTATGTGGCTCTGTGCTGTATACTACGTGGCTCTGTGCTGTATAATACATGACTGCTGTATACTACGTGGCTCTGTGCTGTATACTACGTGACTGCTGTATACTACGTGACTGCTGTATACTACATGGCTCTGCTGTATACTACGTGGCTCTGTGCTGTATACTACATGGCTCTGTGTTGTATACTACGTGGCTGTGCTGTATACTATGTGGCTCTGTGCTATATACTACGTGACTCTGTGCTGTATACTACGTGACTCTGCTGTATACTACATGGCTCTGTGCTGTATACTACGTGGCTCTGTGCTGTATACTTATGCCACTCCAGTTACAAAAATGTAAGCAGTTCTTCTTTGTTTGGTGGCTTGTGAATATCCATCTTCCTCTTGCTTACATTCCAGAGGTTTTCAATGGGGTTCAGGTCTGGAGATTGGGCTGCCCATGACAGGGATTTGATGTGGTGGTCCTTCATCCACACCTTGATTGACCTAGCTGTGTGGCATGGCCATTGTCCTGCTGGAAAAACCAGTCCTCAGAGTTGGGGAACATTGCCTGAGCAGAAGGAATCAACTGTTTTTCCAGGATAACCTTGTATGCGTCTTGATTCATACATTCTTCACAAAGATTAACCTGCCCAATTCCAGCCTTAGGCTTTCACACTAGCGTCGTACGACGCAATGCATCGTGGTGACGTACCGACGCATGCTGTGAAAGCGCAGCCTAACGGGGGCAGCGGCAGTTTTACAACGCATCCGCTGCCCCATTGTGAGTTGCGGGGAGGAGGGGTGGCGTTCTGGCCGCGCATGCGCGCTCGGAAATGGCGGACACAACGCACCAAAAAACGTTACAAGCAACGTTTTTTGGTGCCGACGGTCTGCCACAACACGACGCAACCGTCGCACGACGGTTGAGACGTGTGGCTATGCGTCGCTAATACAAGCCTATGGAGAAAAAAAACGCATCCTGCAAACAAGTTTGCAGGATGTGTTTTTTCTGCAAAACGACGCATTGCGACGTGCGTCGCACAACGCTAGTGTGAAAGTAGCCTTACTGAAGAATCCCCAAATCATCACCGATCCACCAAATTTCACAATGGGTGCAAGACACTGTGGCTTTTACGCCTCTACAGGTCTCCGTATAACCATTAGACAACCAGGTGTTGATCTGGGGATGCTTCAGCAAGACTGGAATTGGGCAGGTTAATCTTTGCGTTAAAACATTAGTATTGTTTCTAAATGATTATGAACTTGTTTTGTTTTTTGCACTATTTGAGGTCTGCAAGCAATAAATTTTTTTGTTATTTTGACAATTTCTCATTTTTGAGAAAATACAAAATGTATTTCTTTTAACTTCGGAGACATGTTGTCAGTAGTTTACAGAATAAAAGAACAATTTACATTTTACTCAAAAACATACATATAAAGAGAAAAATCAGACAAACTGAAAATTTTGTAGTGGCATCTTAAATTTTGCCAGAGCTGTATTGTATTAAAAAGGGACCTGTAATGCAATATATTATCATTTCGACATAGGTCATTATGATTTATACTATGCACTTGCACTTTGACTATGATATGTATCAGCGTTTTTTACAAGACCCATGTATACCTTTTTCTGCATTAATTTTTTAAAGTAATTTTTGAAGGTATTCTTACTTAATATCAGGTCCAACGCACCTGTATAAACACATGGTGCTTTTCAGACTCGAGTCAGTGTTATTGTTGTTCTCCTACGCTTGAATTTTTACCAGTATTTTTTTTAAAATGATTCATTAATAAAAGTTGTACATTTTAATAAATATATTTTGCAATATTACATATTCTTCCACTATTATTCCTATGAGGACATGTGTATAAATACCATGTTAAATATGCAGCACCCTAGAGGTGCCAGAACACCCGAGACCCCCTCACAAACTATCCCCATTTTTGAAAATAGACCCTTCGAGGAATACTCCAAGGGGTGCTTTACACAACTTTATAGCATTGGGGCATGAGAGTATTTTTTTTTAACCAGTAAAATGTTTTTTTACGCCCCAAATGTATAATTTTCACAAGGGGTAATAGTTCAAAATGAACCTGAAAATGTATGGTTCTTGAAATTGTTCCAGAAAATTATTGCAATTACACTATTTGTTATACGCTTGTTTATTTCCATTAAAAAAAGGCAAATTGGACATAATTTTACACACAACCCCAAAAATGGGCCAGACAAAACTGTTTGACACCTTTCCAAAACTGTGGGTAACCAACTTTGTATCAAGCATGTGATGATCGTTCAAATTCACCTGTGTCAAGTAACAGTGTGGGCAATATGAAAATCACACCTGAAACCAGATAAAAAGGGAGAAGTTGACAAAATCATTGTGTGTGTGTGTGTTTGCATGGAGAACAGAAACTGAAGAACTGTCTTGAAGGACTTGAGAACCAAAATATCAACAATCTCAAGGTTACAAGTCCATCTCCAGAGATCTTAATGTTCCTTTGTCCACGGTGTGCAACATAATCAAAAAGTTTACAACCCATGGCAACTGTAGCTAATTTCCCTGCACGTGGACAACAGAGAAAAATTGATGCAAAGTTGCAACGCAGGATAGCCGGATGGTGGATAAGCAGCCCAAATCAAGTGCCAAAGAAATTCAAGCTGCCCTGCAGGTTCAGGTGCTTCAGTGTCGGTGCGATCTATCTGTCGACATTTGAATGAAGTCAAATGCCATGGCAGGAGACCTAGGAGAACCCCATTGCTGACACAGACATAAAAAGGTAGACTGCAGTTTTGCCAAAATGTATTCTACTGTTTACTGAAAACTGAATGAGGCCTACAAAGAAAAGAATACAGTACCTACAGTCAAATATGATGGAGGTTTGAAGATGTTTTATTGCTGTTTTGCTGCCCCTGGCAAATGGGTGCCTTGACACTGTTCAGATTACCAAAGGATTTTGGGATGCAATGTAGTGCCCAGTGTCAGAAAGGGTTTGCATCCTAGGTCATGGGTCTTCCAGCAGGACAGTCACCCCAAACATACTTCAAGAAGCACCCAGAAATGGATGGAAACAAAGTGCTGGAGAGTTCTGAAGTTTCCAGCAATGAGCCTTGTCTAAATCTCATTAAAGACCTGTGGAGAGATCCTAAAATTGCTTTTGGGAAAAGACGCCCTTCAAATATGAGAGACCTGGAGGTGTTTGCAAAAAAAAAAAAAAGTTGTCCAAAATTCCAGTTGAGAGGTGTAAGAAGCTTATTGATGGTTATTGGATGCGATTGATTGCAGTTACCGTATTTATTCCAAAGGGTGTGCAACCAAATATCAAGTTGATGGCGTCAACAATTTTGTCTGACCCATTTTTGGGTAAAATTATGTCCAATTTGCCTTTTTACTCAGTTTTTTTGTGTTTTTCCAATACACTCAAAGGAAATAAATGTGTGTATATAGCAAAACGTGTAATTGCAATCATTTTCTGGGAGAAATACTTCATTTTCTGGAACAATTTGAAAGGTGCAATCACTTTTGGCCATGACTGTACACATATTATTCTGGCAATTTACATGCTTTTTAATTATGAGATTCACAGCAAATTGAAAGTATAGATTGAATCTTTGGAAAAAAATTTGGTGAGACCAGCATTTTTGAATTTAAAAAGATCCATTCATCTCTAGAAAGGAAGTATGAGTCTAACAAAGCTCCAAGTGGTCATTATGACAATTACCAGATTACTATTATTGTTTTTTTTTATTAAGATCATATGAAAAACAATTCTTTTAAAAGATTTTCACTTTTGATTTTACCTATTTTAATTTAGACCAGTAAAATTGGCCAAAAAATCTGTAGGCTAAACATGTATTTTGCAGCTTTCTTGCGGCATATTTTGTGACAACACCCACCACAATATTTACCGTGGGAAAATCTGTACCAGTGGCATAATTTTTTTTTCGGTGGTGATTAAAGTGCTGTAGCATCACACCATACTGCCTGGTGTAATTCCTGGATTAGAGGTTTCAGTGATCCTACATATTGCAAAGCTGTAAAAACATGTATTAACCCCTTCACCCCAAAGCCTGTTTTCACCTTCCTGACAAGGCCAATTTTTACAATTCTGACAATTGTCACTTTGAGGTCATAACTCTAGAACGCTTCAGCGGATTCCGGTGACTCTGAGAATGTTTTCTCATGACATATTGTACTTTATGATAGTGGTAAAATTTATTTGATATGACTTGCGTTTATTTATTTAAAAGGGAAATTTAGCTAAAATCTTGAAAATTTCGTAATTTTTAAACTTTTAATTTTTATGCTCTTAATTCAATGAGTCATATCACACAAAATAGTTAATAAATAACATTTCCCACATGTCTATTTTACATCAGCACAATTTTGGAACCAATTTTTTTGTTGTTAGGAAGTTAGAAAGGTTAAAAGTTGACCAGCGATTTCTCATTTTTACAACAGAATTTGCAAAACCATTTCTTTTTAGGGACCACCTCACATTTGAAGTGACTCTGAGGGGCCTATATGACAGAAAATACCCCCAAATGTCACCATTCTAGAAACTGCACCCCTCAAGGTACTCAAAACCACATTCAAGAAGTTTATTAACCCTTCAGGTGCTTCACAGGAATTTTTGGAATGTGGAAGAAAAAAATAAACTTTTACTTTTCTTTCACAAAGATTTTCCTTTAGACCTAATTTTTTTTTAACTTTCGCAAGGATAACAGGAGAAAACGGACCATATATTTTGCTGTGCAATCTCTCCTGAGCATGCTGATACCCAATATGTTGGCAAATTCTACTGTTTGGGCACACGGCAGGGCTCGGAAGGGAAGGAGCGTCATTTCTTTTTTAATGTAAAATTTGCTGACATAATTAGCAGTCGCCATGTCGTGTTTGAAGAGCCCCTGATGTGCCTAAACAGTGGAAACCTCCCACAAGTGACACCATTTTGGACACTAGACCCTTTATGGAACTTATTTAGATGTATATTGAGCACCTTGAACCCACAGGTGCTTCACAGAAGTTTATAACATATGGCAGTGGAAATATAAAAAACACATTTTTCCAAAATACATCTTTTTTAGCTTAATATTTTGCATTTTCCTAAGGATAACAGGTGAAATTGCTCCATACAATTTATTGTTCAATTTCTCCTGAGTATATCGATACCCCATGTGTGGGGGAAAGCTACTATTTGAGCGCACAGCAGAGCTTAGAAGGGAAGGAGTGCCATTTGACTTTTTGAATGTAAAATGTACTGGAATAATTAACGGACGCCATGTCGCATTTGGAAAGCCGCCGGTTTGCCTATATAGTGGAAACCCACCTCATATTTTGGAAATTATAACCCTTTCGGAATTTATCTACAGATGTGACGATTTTGAATCCATGGGCGTTTTCCAGAAACAGGCAGCAGTGGATGTTGCTGAGTGAAAATTTCAAACTGCCTTTGTACTGATCAGTCGCTGTAGGGACCAGTACGTTGCAGTCACCAGTACATTATGCCCAGCTCAAGCTTCTGGAGACATGCACCTGTAAATTAAGTGTGCTCGCATCACTACAGAAATGCCAAACATGTGGGCGCTAAATGTTGTTTAGGCACACTGGGGCTTAGACGGGAAGGGGGATTTGGGAGCTGAAAATGTGCTGAATTTCTTTTGGGGAGCGTGAAGCCATTTAGCTTTTCCAGAGCCTTTGTGCTACCAGTAACATGGAAGCCCGCTATATTTCCGTTAACAGATGGCGGACCTGAATGAGGGCTTGCTTTTTTTGTGGATTTAGTTGCTTTTATTGGGAACATTTTACATAACGTTAGGGATCAAATTTATCCGGCATTCTATCCTGAGCACTTACTTTGGGTTTTCCATCTAAATCTCTGAGTGATGTGACAGGTGAAACCCCCGAGGAATCCATTCACTAAAATGAGGCAGCAGATTGACTCAGGAGTCCGTCTGGCCTCTGTTCAGAGGTGTCCTTTTCAGAAGTGCACAAAACTGTGGCCTATGGCACTTTTATGCAATCCTAAAAAGACGGACACTGCCGGATCAAAGGTCAGACGGCATCCACACTGCCTCAATCTGCCTCATTGTAGGGAATCTTCCATCGGGGGTTCTGTCTGAATCATGTATTTGAGATTTACACAGAAACCCCGGTACAAGCGCTCAGCGCAGAGCGCAGATTAAATGTGTGCCGAAGCTTTCTGCGATCTTTGGGAGGCAGAATGAAAAAAATCAGCAGCATGTGAAGAATTGGTTTTATTTTTTTTTTTTACGCCGTTCCTTGTGCGGTATAAGTGATTCGGCGACTTTATTTTTCAGGTCGGTGTGATTACACCAATACGAGATTTGTATCTGTTTTTATGTCTGGCTGCTGTCACACACTTAAAGCTGCTTTTTATAGAGGAAAAAAGAGGACAGCACCACTAATACTGCTGAGTCTATGTGTCACAGGTGTGGTAAACAATTGCGAGCTATACCTTAAGATTCCGGGTGTTCCTTCAGAAAAAAACATGATGATGAACTCCATTGAAGAAAGAAAATGGATAGCATTCACTGATCCTTAAGAAGTTCCATATTTTATTCAAAAACGGTTAAAACTCATGGCCAGGAGAGTGAGGACAGGATTGTACGATAGCAGGTGCTGATGTCAGCCGTTTCGCAGCGCTTCTACGTGTCAATGGGTAAGAGGATGTGACGGAGGAAGAAATACCCTGTCCGTGGCATACTCCTCCTGCTGCACTCTCCTCCTACCATATAATGAAATATATAAAGCAACATTAAAGATCACATACGGTACTTAAAAACCATTCATTTTAAAAAAGCACAAGTGGAAACATTATTTGTTACTAAAGATCTTAAAGATGTTAATAAAAAATCTTAAAAGAAACTTTCCAACGAAGAGCTATTGGTGAAAAATATGGCCTACGGCCACTATTCCCTTTATGGGAGGTGTTCCCTCAACTTATATGCCTCCCATATCTCCTGGTAACCTGATAGACCTCTTTGAGGCGCAGGTCATTAAATATATGGAGGCATTAATTTACCAAAAAGCCCCATCAAACCTTACAATTGCGGAAAGAAATGCATTGACAGATATCAAAGGTTGGTCTGATATAGTAGTAAGACCGGCGGACAAGGGTGGCAAGACTGTGTTGCTATCCAGGTCCTTCTACCTATCAGAGGCCAGTAGACAACTATCTGATGTTGGTAATTATACAAAGTTGCAGAGAGACCCTACCCACAAATTCAAGAATGAACTGAGATTTTTTTTGAGGAAGTTTGTAGATTTGAATATTATTTTTCAGAAGAAAGCAGAGAATCTGCTGCCGGAGTTCCCAACCAGACCACATTGGTACCACGTTCCGAAAATACACAAATCTTTGGTTTCTCCTCGAGGACATCCCATCGTGTCTGGGATAGGGTCACTCACTGAGCCCCTGTCCCAGTACATTGATTGGTTGTTACGACCATTGTTAAAGGATATTCCATCCTACCTTATGGACACTAACAGGACTTCACAAGGCAACCAGGTTTTTCGTTGGTGTTGATCGATGTTGAAAATCTCTTTGAGAATTATCCAAAAATTGGGGGCAGAAGTAATTAGAGAGAGTTTGAACACTACTGATAAAAACCAGGATTTTACTAATTTTGTCTGTGAAGGTGTGAATTTTGTCCTAACCCATAATGCGTTCATGTTTATGGATACGTGGTATTTACAAAACATTGGGACTGCGATGGGGACTCCTGCAGCATGCACTTTTGAGAATTTATTTTTAGGATTTTTTGAGGAAAAATTAATTTATTCAACAAATAATTCATTCTTGAAGCAGATCAGACTACCTCAGATATGTCAATGACATATATTCATCTTGTGGGATGGCTCTAAAAAATCATTTGAGTCTTTTGTGCAATACCTTAACCAGTTCAATACCCATGGGCATGTCATTCACATCCATATTTGGTGGATCGCGGTTAGAATTCCTTTATGTTCTAGTTGAAATAGTGGATGGGTCTGTCTGCACTTCTTTATACCGAAAACCCACAGCAACAAACTCGATGATGCATTATAATAGCTTTCATCCGGCATATACCAACCAGTCCTTGCCTTCTAGTCAATTTTTAAGAGTACAAAGAGCTAATAATACACGTGAGGGTTTTTCTAAGCAATCTGCTGAATTGTACAACAGATTTAAACAGAGATGATATCAGGATACTTTGTTGCGGACAGCCTTAGACAGAGTTGATGGGGGCATATCTGGTAAGATAATTTCTTTGGGGGAAAAGGTACTAGTTAAGAAAAAAGAGAAGAGGCTTACTTTTTGTTTTCAGTATGGCCCTATGGATCGACACATACGTTCTTCCATCAGGAAGAACTGGCACATCCTGGAAAGGGATAAAGAGCTAGCAGAAATCGTAGCAAGGGGACCTTTAATGTCTTGTAAACGCCGTACTAGATTGAGGGATATATTAGTCCAAAACCATATTAGAAAGGAGTGTACTAATTGGTTAAATGCAGGAATTCTGAAGGGAAATCATAGATTTTACTGTCCGTTTTGCAAATATGTTCCGGATCGGATTATACACACAAGTGAGATGGGTCCCGTGGGATTTAATGATAGAGTGGACATGTCAATCTTTTTGTAGAAAGGGTTTTTTTGAAAAAAGAAAAAATATTTTGTAAAAGGTTTTTTGGAAAAAAATATTTTTCACCAATAACTCTTCATTGGAAAGTTTCTTGTAATATCTTTTTGTAACAATGTTTCCACTCATGTTTTTGTAAAATGAATGTTTTTTAAGTATGTGATCTTTAATGGTTTTTTATGTAATTTATTATATGGTAGGAGGAGAGTGCGGAGGGAGGAGTATGCCACGGACAGGGTGCTTTTTCCTCCACATCCTCTTACCCATTGACCCATAGAAGCGCTGCTTTAGAGGGAAACGGCTGTCGTCAGCACCTGCTATCGTACACTCCTGTCCTCACTCTCCTGGCCATGATGTTTTAACCGTTTTTGAATAAAATATGGAACTTTTTAAGGATCGGTGAGTGCTATCCATTTTCTTTTTTCAATGATGTATTTATTGGTACCATTTTCGGGTACATGACATTTTTTGATCGTTTTCTATTTTGATTTTTGGGAATCACAATGAACAAAAACCAACAATTCAGGAATTGCTTTTCTTTTTTTTTTTTTATACCGTTATGCGTGTGGTAAAATTAATAAGACCACTTTATTCTTCGGGTCAGTATGATTACAGTGATACCACAGTTACGTCTTTTTTTTATGTTTTGGCGCTTTTATCCAAAACTATTTTATAGAAAAAATAATTATTTTTGCATCGCTTTATTCTGAGAGATATAACTTTTTTATTTTTCTGCTGATGGAGCTGTATGATGGATTGTTTTTTGCGGGACAAGATGACATTTTCAGCAGTACCATTTTTATTTATATCCGTCTTTTTTATCGCTTTTTTTGCACTTTTTGTTTGGCAGTATGATGATAAAGCAGTTTTATGCCTCGTATTTTTTTTTACGGTGTTCACTGAAGAGGTTAACTAGTGGGATAGTTTTATAGAGCTGGTCGTTAGGGACGCGGAGATACCAAATATGTGTCATATATATATATATATATATATATATATATATATATATATTTATATATATATATATATATATTTATTGGAAAAATATTTCTTTTTTTTTCTTTAGGAATTTTAAAAAAATATTTTTACACAGTCTAATAATTTTTTTTTTTTTTCACATTGTCCCAGGATGTGACATCACTATATAATGTCAGATCGCTGATCTGACACTTTGCACTGCGGAGTATCAGGTCAGCGATCTGACAGGCAGGGAAAAGGAGGCATGTCGGCACCTGCTCTCAGCAAGCGCTCACAAGCCACCTCCCTGCAGGACCCGGATGAACCCCACGGCCATCTTAGTGCCGGAAGTGTCTCCATGGATATAATTACAGTATACCACTGTTAACTTAAAATACACTATAAAAAGACCAATATACTACTATACAAGGCCAAAATAATACTGCTACACAATGTCTTCTACTACTACTAATATGAACATTGCCGCTACATAACACGCACTGTACAAAGACCAATAATACCGCCATACACCTACCACTGCATGACTGAAATGCATTAAGCTGTTACTAAAGAAAAAAACGCTATTGAAAAGACCGATATCACCATACGTTGACCATATAGTGTCAGATACCAGTCTTACCAACCATATTTCGGAGATTACACTACAGATATATACAGTATAGGGACTGACAGTTGATGTTCTTTCTGTTGGAGTTGTTTTCTTTTCTCGTCTTTTTCATTTGGCCCAGACCGACATGACAGCTTCTTCCAGTTAGGAGACTTATCTGTAGAGATTACAGCAAAACACGTTTGTCTTCTCATATTTCCAGCACCGTCTCCATCTATTCCCAACCTGCACAAACGCCCCATCTTACCTGCTCTTCCAGCGTGGAGCAGTGACCACAATACGTCAAATTTTATGTAATTACTATGACTACCCCTCCACATATTAATGCTGCCAAAAAGAGGGAGCCTATAAAAATAAGTGCCCCATAGAAAGTAGTAAAGCCCCCACTGTTCTACCCAGCAAGTAATAATGCAAGATAGGCTTTTCTGAATTTTATAATATCTGAATTGTCCCCTCCCAGCAGGGCTGCCACTAGAAATTTTGGGGCCCCATACTGGCAAAATTTTCGGGGCCCCCTTGAAACTCCGCCCAGGCTCCACCCCAGCCCCGCCTCCAGGCTCCACCCCACGAACTGTCCACAGTCCCACCGCTCTCTCTTGGAAAATCTCCACTTCTCACCTATCACACATTGACAGTTCCCATCACCAGATCACACATATAGCCAGCAGCTTTTGTTTTGGCCAAAAGATTTTTTTAAGCCGCCACCATAACACGGTAGACACTTTTGGCCGGGCCCTACTCTACTGTAACCTACTAAATATTTGTTAAAATATGCAATACAATTTAGGTATATTTGTATTTATTTTTCAATTTTTAAAATGACCTATAATACTACATACAAGGAACAAATACCACAGCACTATGACCAGATGACATATTACCACCACAGTGATCAAATAATATGAAATACAAGAAACAAATACCGCTACACCATGACCAGACCGCATATTACCACAAATGACTGAATACTACAATACTGATCAGTAATAAAAAATAAAAAAACACACTACTATCACCATCAGTGCCATTATGCACAGGAGATCTGTAATTAGTAAGCAGTGTACAGGTAATACAGTGATCACCAGTGACATTACACAAAGGAGCTCTGTATATAATGTATAAGTAATACAGTGATCACTGGTGACATTGTACACAGGACCTCTGTATATAGTATACAGTGTATAGTGTCAGTGTATAGGTAACACTGACTCACCAGTGACGTCTCTAGGTGAAGTCCTTCATCTTTCATCCAGCACAGACCGCCATCACTTCATCCAGCCAGGACTCGTCTCTGCAGAAAATAAAACAGTTATCTCGAGTTCCGCTTGTAGAACACATTACTTAATTTTCCCTACTTCTACATTACACCACATGAAGAAGGCAACATAGTATCACTCTACACAGTAACAGGACCGCCCCCCATTTAAAACAGTATACTCAAAAAATAAAATAAATACATCACTGCAATAATAATATCCCTTAATTAGCCCCTATGGTAATATTCGCCATCCTAGCCCCCGTGTGTCTCATTCCAGGCTCCAGCCATATGTTCTCCCATCCTGCCCTCATGAGTATCCATTCTGCCCCATATGATCTCCCCATCCTGCCCCATCTGTCTCCAATCTTGCCCCATCTGTCTCCATTTTGTCCCATCTGTGTCCAGCACTCTGCCCCATCTGTGTCCAGCACTCTGCCCCATCTGTGTCCAATCCTGCCCCATCTGTGTCCAGCACTCTGCCCCATCTGTGTTCAGCACTCTGCCCCATCTGTGTCCAATCCTGCCCCATCTGTGCCCAGCACTCTGCCCCATCTGTGTCCAATCCTGCCCCATCTGTGTCCAGTACTCTGCCCCATCTGTGTCCAGCACTCTGCCTCATCTGTGTCCAGCACTCTGCCCCATCTGTGTCCAATCCTGCCCCATCTGTGTCCAATCCTGCCCCATCTGTGTCCAATCCTGCCCCATCTGTGTCCAATCCTGCCCCATCTGTGTCCAGCACTCTGCCCCATCTGTTTCCAATCCTGCCCCATCTCTGTCCAGCACTCTTCCCCATCTCTGTCCAGCACTCTGCCCCATCTCTGTCCAGCACTCTGCCCCATCTCTGTCCAGCACTCTGCCCCATCTCTGTCCAGCACTCTGCCCCATCTGGGTCCAATCCTGCCCCATCAGTGTCCAGCACTCTGCCCCACCAGTGTCCAGCACTCTGCCCCATCAGTGTCCAGCACTCTGCCCCATCAGTGTCCAGCACTCTGCCCCATCAGTGTCCAGCACTCTGCTCCATCAGTGTCCAGCACTCTGTCCCATCAGTGTCCAGCACTCTGCCCCATCTGTGTCCAGCACTCTGCCCCATCTGTGTCCAGCACTCTGTCCCATCAGTGTCCAGCACTCTGTCCCATCAGTGTCCAGCACTCTGTCCCATCAGTGTCCAGCACTCTGCCCCATCAGTGTCCAGCACTCTGCCCCATCAGTGTCCAGCACTCTGCCCCATCAGTGTCCAGCACTCTGTCCCATCAGTGTCCAGCACTCTGCCCCATCAGTGTCCAGCACTCTGCCCCATCAGTGTCCAGCACTCTGCCCCATCAGTGTCCATCACTCTGCCCCATCTGTGTCCATCACTCTGCCCCATCTGTGTCCAATCCTGCCCCATCTGTGTCCAATCCTGCCCCATCTGT
The DNA here is from genome assembly GCF_032444005.1 of Ranitomeya imitator. Classification (NCBI taxonomy): domain Eukaryota; kingdom Metazoa; phylum Chordata; class Amphibia; order Anura; family Dendrobatidae; genus Ranitomeya; species Ranitomeya imitator. The sequence goes on from NC_091283.1 coordinate 698,987,292, forward strand.
GTCCATCACTCTGCCCCATCTGTGTCCAATCCTGCCCCATCTCTGTCCAGCACTCTGCCCCATCTCTGTCCAGCAGTCTGCCCCATCTCTGTCCAGCACTCTGCCCCATCTCTGTCCAGCACTCTGCGCCATCTCTGTCCAGCACTCTGCCCCATCTGTGTCCAGCACTCTGCCCCATCTCTGTCCAGCACTCTGCCCCATCTCTGTCCAGCACTCTGCCCCATCTCTGTCCAGCACTCTGCCCCCCCTGTGTCCAGCTTTCTGCCCCCCCTGTGTCCAGCTTTACTGCCCCCCCTGTGTCCAGCTTTACTGCCCCCCCTGTGTCCAGCTTTTCTGCCCCCTCTGTGTCCAGCTTTCTGCCCCCCCTGTTTTCAGCTTTCTGCCCCCCCGTGTCCAGCTTTCTGCCCCCCCTGTGTCCAGCTTTCTGCCCCCCCTGTGTCCAGCTTTCTGCCCCCCCCTGTGTCCAGCTTTCTGCCCCCCCTGTGTCCAGCTTTCTGCCCCCCCTGTGTCCAGCTTTCTGCCCCCCCTGTGTCCAGCTTTCTGCCCCCCCTGTGTCCAGCTTTCTGCCCCCCCTGTGTCCAGCTTTACTGCCCCCCCCTGTGTCCAGCTTTACTGCCCCCCCCCCTGTGTCCAGCTTTACTGCCCCCCCTGTGTCCAGCTTTACTGCCCCCCCTGTGTCCAGCTTTACTGCCCCCCCTGTGTCCAGCTTTCTGCCCCCCCTGTGTCCAGCTTTCTGCCCCCCTGTGTCCGGCTTTACTGCCCCCCCCTGTGTCCAGCTTTACTGCCCTGGCCTTCTCCCCCCCTACCTCCTCCCCCCCCCCCCCCCCCCCCGGATCGCCGCTCTCAATAAAAAAAAAAAAAAGTTCTGCTTACCAGCCGCGCTCCTGCTCTCTCCACGCAGCTGCAGCTTGCACTCGCCAGCGACTGACAATGACGTCAGACGCCGGCGACCTGCACGCTGCGGCTGGCGGCTGTTAACTATGCGGGCCCGCACGTCAATAGCGTTAAACAGCTGTAGCGCCGGCCGCCGCTAAGGGCCCGGTTCAGCCTGCGGCTGCCGGTAGGGGCCCGGTGAGCAGGTAAGAGGGGGCCCGATGCGGGCCCCCTCTGCTCACCGGGCCCCATACGCCAGTCACGGCTGTAATGCCCTGATGGCGGCCCTGCCTCCCAGCAACAAATTCCCTTGAGTATCCCCTTTAAGTATCAATGCCGCGGTTAGCAGTGGGGTACCACAGGGGTCAGTATTGGGCCCTCTTCTTTTTAACATATTTATTAATGACCTTGTAGGGGGCATTCAGAGTAGAATTTCAATATTTGCAGATGACGCTAAACTCTGCAGGGTAATCAATACAGAGGAGGACAATTTTATATTACAGGATGATTTATGTAAACTAGAAGCTTGGGCCGATAAATGGCAAATGAGATTTAATGGGGATAAATGTAAGGTCATGCACTTGGGTAGAAGTAATAAGATGTATAATTATGTGCTTAATTCTAAAACTCTGGGCAAAACCGTCAATGAAAAAGACCTGGGTGTATGGGTGGATGACAAACTCACATTTAGTGGCCAGTGTCAGGCAGCTGCTACAAAGGCAAATAAAATAATGGGATGCATTAAAAGAGGCATAGATTCTCATGAGGAGAACATAATTTTACCTCTATACAAGTCACTAGTTTGACCACACTTAGAATACTGTGCACAGTTCTGGTCTCCGGTGTATAAGAAAGACATAGCTGAACTAAAGCGGGTGCAGAGAAGAGCGACCAAGGTTATTAGAGGACTGGGGGGTCTGCAATACCAAGATAGGTTATTATTACACTTGGGGCTATTTAGTTTGGAAAAACGGAGACTAAGGGGTGATCTTATGTTAATGTATAAATATATGAGGGGATAGTACAAAGACCTTTCTGATGATCTTTTTAACCATAGACCTGAAACCGGGACAAGGGGGCATCCTCTACATCTGGAGGAAAAATGGTTTAAGCATAATAACAGACGCGGATTCTTTTCTGTAAGAGCAGTGAGACTATGGAACTCTCTGCCGTATGATGTTATAATGAGTGATTCATTACTTAAATTTAAGAGGGGACTGGATACCTTTCTGGAAAAGTATAATGTTACAGGGTATATACACAAGATTCCTTGATAGGGCGTTGATCCAGGGAACTAGTCTGATCGTATGTGGAGTCGGGAAGGAATTTTTTCCCCCAATGTGGAGCTTACTCTTTGCCACATGGGGTTTTTGCCTTCCTCTGGATCAACATGTTAGGTTAGGCTATGGGTTGAACTAGATGGATTTATAGTCTTCCTTCAACCTTAATAACTATGTAACTATGTAAAATAATGTCCTGAGTTCTCCTACAGACCCCCTACACACTGTATGATTTGCCCTACCACTCCCCACAGCTCCCTCCACACTGCATGATTGTCCTCACAGCTCCCTACGGACTGTATGAAGATTCCTACAGCTCTCTACACACTGCATGATGGTCCCCACAGCTACATACGCTCTGTATGATGATACCAACAGCTCCCTACACGCTGTATGATGGTCCGACTCCTCATAGCTCCCTATGCACTGTATGATCACCACCAAAGCTCCCTACACACTGCATGATTGTACACAGCTCCCTATGCACTGTATGAAGATCCCCACAGCTCCCTACACACTGCATGATGGTCCCCGCAGCTCCTTATGCACTGTATGATGGCCCCTACAAATCACCATATCCAGTACAATGGCCCCCGCAGCCCGATATATACTGTATGATGGCCTCCACACCGCCTTGTACACTATATTATGGCTCCCTATATGCAGTTTAATTGCCTCATGGCCCCTTGTACACTATATTATTATTATTATTATTATTATTATTATACATTTTTATAGCGCCATTTATTCCATGCCGCTTTACATGTGACCCCACAGCTCCCTATATGCTGCTTGATTGCCCCACAGCCCTTTATACACAATATTGCACTCACCCAGCCCTTATATATAGCATGATGGCACCCACTTCCCTTTTACATATATACACTGCTCAAAAAAATAAAGGGAACACTAAACTCCAACATCCTAGATATCACTGAATGAAATATTCCAGTTGTAAATCTTTATTCATTACATAGTGGAATGTGTTGAGAACAATAAAACCTAAAAATGCGATGGATCCGTCGTGTTTTGGCGGACCGTCGTCTGGAAAAAGCGTTCAATGTAACGTTTTTTGTCTGCATCGGGAAAACGTGTCGCGACGGATCCTGCAGCATACGTCGTTGACTAGAATGGAAGCCTATGGATGCAGGATCAGTTGTGACATGTCGTATGACGGAAACCACCACTGGAATCCGTTTTTTTACACTGAGCATGCTCAGAATCAGGAATTTGTAGCCAATTGGCCAGACAGGCCCCAAATCTATATAAACCTGGCCTGGGGCGTCACCACCAAATGTGCCAGCAAGACTCCTGCCAGCCTGAAGACAGCCAGCCAGTCAATATATTGGTTTCCCTATTTTCCAGTAGCCAATCACATTTGGGAGACTCCCATTTTTAGGCATGGAAAACTGATCCGTCAAAAAAACGGATGGTAAAAACGGGTGCAACGGATCCAGTTTTTCGACGGAACCGTCTAGCGGATCCGTCGAAATACTGGATGCGTTGCATCCGTTTTTCACTATTTTTGACGCATCCGTTGATACATTGCGCCAACGCATTGTGACGGATTAAAAAAACGGAAGTGTGCAAATAGCCTTAATGTGCAATCATATACTAAGCAATCACCCCCTCCAAGAATTGGTAGGCTGTGAGTAGTTTATTTTATCAGTATTTTGCACCTGTGTTGTCGCCATCTGTACTACATGGGTATGCTGCATCCTGATAGTGCATTTGTTCAGAGACCTGGGCAGGTAAGCACTGCTGACCCTTTTCTGCTATATGAATTCTCGAGAATGAGTTCTGGTTGTCCGTGTGTAAAGGTTGCTATACAAAAAATATTCACGGGTCCCAAATTCAAGGTGAGTGATAAAGTCTGTGTTTCTTCCAAAAATATTAAAGGGACACTGTCACCTGAATTTGGAGGGAACAATCTTCAGCCATGGAAGCGGGGTTTTGGGGTTTTTGATTCACCCTTTCCTTACCCGCTGGCTGCATGCTGGCTGCAATATTGGATTGAAGTTCATTCTCTGTCCTCCATAGTACACGCCTGCGCAAGGCAAGATTGCACCTTGTGCAGGCATGTACTACGGAGGACAGAGTATGAACTTCAATCCAATACTGCAGCCAGCATGCAGCCAGCGGGTAAGGAAAGGGTGAATCAAAAACCCCAAAACCCCGCCTCTATGGCTGAAGATAGTTCCCTCCAAATTCAGGTGACAGTGTCCCTTTAAATTGAAAGTGCCATCAGCGAAGTTGGGTCCTAAATAGTGATGAGCGAACGTGCTCGCCACTACTCTGTACTCGCCCGAGTATCGCTAAGGCTACGTTCACATTAGCGTTATGCGTGTTTGCGTCGGGCGACGCAGCGGCGACGCATGCGTCATGCGCCCCTATATTTAACATGGGGGACGCATGCGTCTTTTTGTGCTGCGTTGTGCGATGCATGCGTTTTTTTTGCCGCAAGCGTCGGGCCAAGAAAATGCAACAAGTTGCATTTTTCTTGCATCCAAATTTCGGCAAAAAATGACGCATGCGTCGCAAAACGCAGCGTTTTTGCGTGGGTTTTGTTGTGTTTTTATTTGCGTTGTGTGTTGCGTCGCCGACGCAGCGGCGCACAACGCAAATGTGAACGTAGCCTATGCTCAGTGTACTCGGCGAGCACCAAGCATTTCCGGGATTATTCAGCGGGAGCTCGGGTTGTCCGCCCTGCAATTCTGGCGCTCTTTAGAGCACCAATGACAGTGCAGGGATTGTCCGCCATGCACTGTAATGCCGCAGCCATCTTTGTTGTGGTATTACAGTGATTGGCTGGCCGCACAGCGTCATCAGGTCTATAAGAGACATGGCGCCGCCCTGCTCGCCACATTCTGCTCCGGACTTAGCGAGTGTAGGGAGAGCTGCTGCTGAGATAGGGTGAGAATCGTGCTTTTAATATAGTTAGTGTGGGTCTGCTAGTGTGCAGTCCACAACTCCTGAGAAACCAACAGTCTTTTTTTAGGGCTAATTCGGGGATCCCGAGATTGCAGCGACAGGTGGGCAGAGGAGTCTATGTGCACATATCCACTTCAGTGCAAGGCCTGCAGGCACTGTATGTGAGTACATAGATCTCACTGCATACCTCCAAAAGCTCCATTACTGTCTGCTGCTGCTTCTTCTATCTATATACAGTTAGGTCCATATATATTTGGACAGACAACGTTTTTCTAATTTTGGTTATAGACATTACTACAATGAATTTTAAACAAAACAATTCAGATGCAGTAGAAGTTCAGACTTTCAGCTTTCATTTGAGGGTATCCACGTTAAAATTGGATGAAGGGTTTGGGAGTTTCAGCTCCTTAACACGTGCCACCCTGTTTTTAAAGTGACCAAAAGTAATTGGACAATTGACTCCAAGGCTATTTCATGGACCGGTGTGGGCAATCCCTTCTTTATGTCATTCTCAATTATGCAGATAAAAGGTCTGGAGTTGATTTGAGGTGTGGTCCTTGCATTTGGAAGGTTTTGCTGTGAAGTAAACATGTGGTCAAAGGAGCTCTCCATGCAGGTGAAACAAGCCGTCCTTAAGCTGCGAAAACAAAAAAAAACCATCCAAGAAATTGCCACAATAATAGCAGTGGCAAAATCTACAGTTAGGTACATCCTGAGAAAGAAAGAAAGCACTGGTGAACTCATCAATGCAAAAAGACCTGGGCGCCCACGGAAGACAACAGTGGTGGATGATCGCAGAATAATCTCCATGGTGAAGAGAAACCCCTTCACAACAGCCAACTAAGTGAACAACACTCTCCAGGAGGTCGGCGTATCAATATCCAAATCTACCATAAAGAGAAGACTGCATGAAAGTAAATACAGAGGGTTCACTGCACGGTGCAAGCCACTCATAAGCATCAAGAATAAAAAGGATAGACTGGACTTTGCTAAAAAACATCTAAAAAAGCCAGCACAGTTCTGGGAGAACATTCTTTGGACAGATGAAACCAAGATCAACCTCTACCAGAATGATGGAAAGAGAAAAGTATGGCGAAGGCATGGTACAGCTCACGATCCAAAGCATACCATATCATCTGTAAAACACGGCAGAGGCAGTGTGATGGCTTGGGCATCCATGGCTGCCAGTGACACTGGGTCACTAGTGTTTATTGATGATGTGACACAGGACAGAAGCAGCCGAATGAATTCTGAGGTATTCAGAGCCATACGGTGTGCTCAGATCCAGCCAAATGCGGCCAAACTGATTGGTCATCGTTTCATACTACAGATGGACAATGACCCAAAACATAAAGCCAAAGCAACCCAGGAGTTTATTAAAGCCAAGAAGTGGAATATTCTTGAATGGCCAAGTCAGTCACCTGATCTCAACCCAATTGAGCATGCATTTCACTTGTTACAGACTAAACTTCAGACAGAAAGGCCTACAAACAAACAGCAACTGAAAACCACTGCAGTGAAAGCCTGGCAGAGTATCAAAAAGGAGGAAACACAGCGTCTGGTGATGTCCATGAGTTCAAGACTTCAGGCAGTCATTGCCAACAAAGGGTTTTCAACCAAGTACCAGAAATGAACATTTTATTTAAAATTATTGAATCTGTCCAATTACTTTTGGCCCCTTTAAAAAAAGGGTGGCACGTGTTAAGGAGCTGAAACTCCTAAACCCTTCATCCAATTTTAATGTGGATACCCTCAAATGAAAGCTGAAAGTCTGAACTTCAACTGCATCTGAATTGTTTTGTTTAAAATTCATTGTGGTAATGTCTATAACCAAAATTAGAAAAATGTTGTCTCTGTCCAAATATATATGGACCTAACTGTATATAACTAGATTGTGGCCCGATTGTAACGCATCGGGTATTCTAGAATATGTATGTCCCCGTAGTATATGGACAATGATGATTCCAGAATTCGCGGCAGACTGTGCCCGTCGCTGATTGGTTGAGGCAACCTTTATGACATTGTCGCCATGGCAACCATTATGACATCTACGTCATAGAACTTAACACAATTGAATGAAATTATGAAACAGATCATCAAAATATATAAACCACATTACATGAACTGTAACTGTATTTAAATAAATCATCGGACAAAAGAAGGACATTGACACTATAATATATTTATTAACAATATCAAGACAAAATATTTTTGTACACCACATTTCTTGTGAATACCTTTTGACTACCTATAAGCAACTTTCCTTGTAAAGGGGTAGGAAGAACTTGCACCTTGACGTTGGATCTCATTTTAACTCTTGAAAATGCAACGTAGAGTTGTCCATGACCAAAAACGGGCTGCGGTAGATATATGCCAACACGGTGTAGAGTTTGACCTTGTGACTTGTTTATTGTCATGGCAAAAGCTGGTTTTATTGGAAACTGTCGACGCCGAAGCCTAAATCGAAGACCCGTGTCTGAAGGACATAAATCAATGCGTGGAATGAACACTTCATCTCCTTTTGCTGATCCAGTGATCACTCTTGCTTGAATGACGTGAGAATGGAGTCCAGTAACAATAAGGCGAGTTCCATTACATAGACCATTTTTCGTATTTAGATTCCGCAGCAACATTATGATTGTTCCAACTTTCAGTTGAAGTCTGTGGGATGGCATTCCTGATGGCGTAAGACTATTTAAAAATTCAACTTATACTCACCAGGCATTCTATCCATCACACGGGAATTTAGCAGAGCCACGGCATCATTCTTGGGACAGAGAATTGCATGAGAAGAGGCCCTCTCAACACTGCTTTGGTCGTTCACATCAATTTCAATGCATTGTCCAAAAACATCAGTTACGATGCAGTCAATGCACAACATGTCTTCTGGTATTTCAATAATATCTTCTCCAAGGTTGTATTGGTTGCTAAGTTCACCGTTGCCAAGTTTAAGAAGCCAGTTGCTATACTCTGGGTCCGAAGATCGCATATTGTTAATTAGTTGGAGTTTATTGAACTGTTTCCAAAGGTCAGCCATTTTTAAGCTGGACTCGATAAAATCTGTTCTTGTTCCATTTAGTATGACTTGAAGGCATTGCCTAAAATCTCCACCAATGACAAAAACTTTACCTCCAAACGGAATTTTATTTTTTTCAGCAACATTTGTAGTCATTACTTCACGCAGAAGTCTGTCAATTAAGCTCAAAGCGTATTTGGGTGCCATGGTGCACTCGTCAAGTATGAAAACATGTGTATTTTTTAACAGTCTTCCTGCAAATGTGTCTTGTTTTATTCTGGAAATGGAGATTTCGTTGACTGGAACTGGTATCCCAAAGAGTGAATGGATAGTGCGACCTCCTCGTAAAAGGTTTGCTGCAATCCCTGTTGTAGCCGATGGCAATACGACTTTTCCCAACCCTCTAACGTGATGCATTAAAGCTTCATAGAGGTATGTTTTACCGCTCCCTCCTGGACCGTCAATAAAGAAACATTTTGGCCTTGCATCTGCTTGGTTTTCTATAGCGCTCACAATAGTGTCATATGCAATCCGTTGTTGTTCATTTAAGGAGTTTGTCTTCTCTGTTGCCAGCAATAATTCATAAGCTTCGTCATACTCTGGAACTTGTGGAACTTGAATGGCAGGCTGGGGCAAATTAAAGTCTGAAAACGTTTTTCCATGTAGTAGTAAGATATTTTGGACATTTTGCATGGCATACGATTCGCAATTTTGACAACTTCCACTTCTGCTGTGAAGACGTAGGCAGTAGTCCTCGATTAGATGTTCTTTAAAATTTGTCCAAAGTTGAGCTGGATTTGTAGGCGGTCCAAATACACAGATGTAGGCAAACAATTCACGAAGTTGCTTAGGCATATGTAGAGTAACTGCGTCTTCTAAAGTAAGTTTCCACACAGTATCATCCAATAGAAGTCCTAAGGCCAAAGCTGCAGCTTTAAATGTATCGTGCAATAATCAGTTAACTGTTTTCAAATCGTCATACGTTTTAGCTCCTTTGATATGTAGTAGTAACAGCCGAAGGCAATATCTTTCTTGATCCTTGACACTAACAGTATACATGCGTCCAATTATTCTGCTAACTCCTCGTTGTCTTGGATTCCAAGTTTTATTCCAAACGTAATGCTCTGGAATCTCTCGGTACAAATACTGCCTTGCGTTTTCGTCACGTTGGTTCAGCAAAAACCATTCCATTAATGTTGATGTCGTGCTTAAAGTTTTTGAGACATCTTTGACTTCAGCATCTTCAAAGAAATAAAGCTGCTGTTGATTTGGTAAATGAATAGCTAAACATATAATGGCATGGGACTGTGAATGCATTGGAAACGCAAATATCCTCCAAGCTGCTTCTGGAGCACTGACATATCTTGAGTCAACAAAAGTTGATGATTCATCGTGATTGACTGTTTTCTGTTGTATTTCGATGTTAGCTTTGTCATGCCCCTTGTAGATGTACTTGAAGAGATATTTTACACTTTTTATTGAAGCACAGACTTCTATGTTGATGTGACAGTTGTAGCATTTTGATAAGTACAGGTTGTATGGGACTATCCATGAGTTATTTATAATTTTATTGTTGCAAGCAATGTTATCAATGTGTTGTCGCCGGTAGGATGGGTAGCCATCCAAGTCTTTAACAGTGTGCTGTTTCAACTCCTTTGGAAACCCTTTTGTACACTTTCCGTTTTCCATGCATGGACTTTTTGGATTTGCTACACCGCATGGGCCATGAACCATATGAGAGACTACAATATTATACAGTTCTGGATACTTTTCTTGGTTAGGAATTTCAGCCCACACTATATTGTCGATTTCTTCCTCCGTACGAATCTTGGAATCCGTGTCTAAGATAATTAGTATATGCGCATGTGGGAGACCTCGTTTCTGAAACTCTATGACGTGTACCATTGCTACGACTGTTCCAAAAAGTCCATTTTTGATGTCTTTCAAAAGGCTGATGAGTTTCAGTCGAAATACGCGTGCGACTAATTCCGGACTGTGTTCAACTTTTTGCCAGGGTTCTAGATATTCGGTAATTTCTGGCCATTTAGGATTACAGGTCATTGTCACAAAAATGTCAGGTCTTCCAAACTTTGTTACTATTGCCATTGCATCTTGATAACGCTGTTGCATGTTGCGGGGGCTACCTTCAAACGATGACGGGAGGATTACTGTTTTTCCAATTGGAATTCCCTTTTCAATTGATTGTTTTTGCAAATGTTCTTGAAGAACGCAGTAGTCTTCAACTTTAAGTTGTTTTTGGTTCATTCTTATATGAAATTTAGACGATTAGCTTCAATTTTAACATATGTGTCAACCAAGTACTGTTGTGTCAGTTTCCCACCGTTTAAAATAGGATTGAAGTAATTTCGGACAGACAGACGAAAAGTATTGCAGCTGTGTAATTCTTCTTGAAGTTCCTTGTTGGTTTAGGTTTTCATGCCACCCTTGTTCACCTCTTGGAAAGAATAGCGGATACAGAAGAGCATCAAGGTTGCTGTGCAAAATGCTAATTCGTTGTGTCTTAGGAACCAAAGGGTTGTTTTGGTCTGGCTTAAGATGGACTAATATATCCCTTTGAAAAGGAGGTTCTCCATCATCGTTTTGAAAAACAACTGCGACCTCACTTACACGTGGTTTGTTATAAAGTCGGGGATCCTGTTTACGTTCTTGTTTAATGGCCATGACAATAGAAGGCATTTCAGTACCATTTTGTATAGCCCTCTGTTCCTCCTCAGCTTGAACGTCTTTTAGCATGCGATATGCGGCAGCAAATGGGCTTATTTTTTGTAAATGTACAGCAATTTGGTTCATCAGTTCAGCATCACACTTTTCGTTTTCTTTTAGGTTCATCCTTTGTTCTGTAGCCTCATTTGTATCAATGATGTATAATTGTGCAAATTTTGGTGGTTGTCCTATTTCTGGGTGAAGTGTTCCAGTGCGATGGTAGATCTGGCCGTGAATTTTAAAACAATAAGGTCCGAATCCAGGGGGCGGTGCAATGTTGGCACCGAATGAAGCAAACGCATGAGAACTGTTGATGCTTCTGATATTTTCCATAAAATTTCTACTATGTTGATGCATTCCTTTCATTAACTGCTCAAACAGATCTGAGTAGTGAGGTCTCGGTAGCATAACTTTTCCTTTTTGGCAGCATTGAGTAAACTGATTGTCAGATGGTTTTTCATCAATGAAATTCAGAGAGTCGCATTTAGAGCAAACTGCATTCATATTCCCACAGTAGTGTTCATGAATTGTACTTTCATTGTCTGTTACATAATGTGCAAGTTGTTGAATATTGTCCTGGTCGTGCCTTAGTTGGTAGAGCATTCGTTTTTTATGAATTTGGCGATCATGTTGTTCCTGTTGCACAACAGTTTGTTGTGGTGTCTCCGGTTGACGACGGTGTCTGTGAGATTCCGTATCCTGGGCTTGTCTGGCGGCAGTTTGTTGTGGTGTCTCCTGTTGGCGACGTTGTCTGTGAGATTCCACATCCTGGGTTTGTCTGGCGGCAGTTTCTTGTGGTGTCTCCTGTTGGCGACGTTGTCTGTGAGATTCCATATCCTGGGCTTGTCTGGCGGCAGTTTGTTGTGGTGTCTCCTGTTGGCAACGTTGTCTGTGAGATTCCACATCCTGGGCTTGTCTGGCGGCAGTTTCTTGTGGTGTCTCCTTTTGGCGACGTTGTCTGTGAGATTCCGTATCCTGGGCTTGTCTGGCGGCAGTTTGTTGTGGTGTCTCCTGTTGGCAACGTTGTCTGTGAGATTCCACATCCTGGGCTTGTCTGGCGGCAGTTTCTTGTGGTGTCTCCTGTTGGCGACGTTGTCTGTGAGATTCCACATCCTGGGCTTGTCTGGCGTCAGTTTCTTGTGGTGTCTCCTGTTGGTGACGTCTGTGAGATTCCGCATCCTGGGCTTGTCTGGCGTCAGTTTCTTGTGGTGTCTCCTGTTGGCGAAGTTGTCTGTGAGATTCCACATCCTGGGCTTGTCTGACATCAGTTTCTTGTGGTGTCTCCTGTTGGCGACGTTGTCTGTGAGATTCCGCATCCTGGGCTTGTCTGGCGTCAGTTTCTTGTGGTGTCTCCTGTTGGCGACGTTGTCTGTGAGATTCCGCATCCTGGGCTTGTCTGGCGTCAGTTTCTTGTGGTGTCTCCTGTTGGTGGCGTTGTCTGTGAGATTCCACATCCTGGGCTTGTCTGGCGTCAGTTTCTTGTGGTGTCTCCTGTTGGCGACGTTGTCTGTGAGATTCCACATCCTGGGCTTGTCTGGCGTCAGTTTCTTGTGGTGTCTCCTGTTGGCGACGTTGTCTGTGAGATTCCACATCCTGGGCTTGTCTGGCGTCAATTTCTTGTGGTGTCTCCTGTTGGCGACGTTGTCTGTGAGATTCCACATCCTAGGCTTGTCTGGCGTCAGTTTGTTGTGCTGTCTCCTGTTCCCGATGTTGTCGTTTTCTTGCTGCTGCTGCTTTTCTGTCATCCTCATTGGCGTATTTTCGTTTACGACCCATTCTACATACAGGGAGACGCAGGCACGCACCCTACACAATGGCGACACTTGACAGCAGTGGAGGACAATGATAGACGCAGGCACGCACCATACACAATGGCGGCACTTGACAGCAGTGGAGGACAATGATGATTCCAGAATGCGCAGCAGACTGTGCCCGTCGCTGAATCAGAAACGTGTGATTTCTACGTCCTTTATGACATCATCGTCGCTGTGCCCGTTGTCTGTCAGATTCTACATCCTGGGCTTGTCTGGCGTCAGTTTCTTGTGGTGTCTCCTGTTGGCGACGTTGTCTGTGAGATTCCACATCCTGGGCTTGTCTGGCGTCAGTTTCTTGTGGTGTCTCCTGTTGGCGACGTTGTCTGTGAGATTCCACATCCTGGGCTTGTCTGGCGTCAGTTTGTTGTGATGTCTCCTGTTCCCGATGTTGTCGTTTTCTTGCTGCTGCTGCTTTTCTGTCATCCTCATTGGCGTATTTTTGTTTACGACTCATTCTACATACAGGGAGACGCAGGCACGCACCCTACACAATGGCGGCACTTGACAGCAGTGGAGGACAATGATGATTCCAGAATTCGCAGCAGACTGTGCCCGTCGCTGAATAAAAAATGTGTGATTTCTACGTCCTTTATGACATCATCGTCACTGTGCCCGTCTCTGGCGGCCTCGACCAATCAGAGAGGCGGGATTTCTACGTCGATGCTGTGCCCGTCGCTGATTGGTCGAGGCCTGGCGGCCTCGACCAATCAGAGACGCGGGATTTCCAGGACAGACAGAAAGACAGACAGACGGAAAAAACCCTTAGACAATTATATATATAGACTAGATTGTGGCCCGATTCTAACGCATCGGGTATTCTAGAATATGCATGTCCCCGTAGTATATGGACATTGATGATTCCAGAATTCGCGGCAGACTGTGGCCGTCGCTGATTGGTTGAGGCAACCTTCATGACATCATCGTCGCCATGGCAACCATTATGACATCTACGTCGATACTGTGCCCGTCGCTGATTGGTCGAGGTGAATTCGTGGCAGACTGTGCCCATCGCTGATTGGTCGAGGCAACCTTTATGACATCATCATCGCCATGTCGATGCTGTGCCCGTCGACCAATCAGAGACGTGGGATTTCCAGGACAGACAGACAGAAAGACAGACAGACAGACGGAAAAACCCTTAGACAATTATATATATAGATAGATTGTCTAAGGGTTTTTCTGTCTGTCTGTCCTGGAAATCCCGCGTCTCTAATTGGTCGAGGCCGCCAGGCCTCGACCAATCAGCGACGGGCACAGCATGGCGACGATGATGTCATAAAGGTTGCCTCGACCAATCAGCGACGGGCACAGTCTGCCGCGATTTCGCCTCGACCAATCAGCGACGGGCACAGTATCGACGTAGATGTCATAATGGTTTCCATGGCGACGATGTCATAAAGGTTGCCTCGACCACAGTCTGCCGCGAATTCTGGAATCATCATTGTCCTCCACTGCTGTCAAGTGCCGCCATTGTGTTGTCTAAGGGTCTAATTGTCTGTCTCGGAAATCCCGGCTGGCAGCAACCAATCAGCGATATTAGTGCGGGATTTAAACACCACTCACAGCGCAACATACATACATACATACATACATTCTAGAATTCCCGATGCGATTGAAATCTAAGAACGTGCAAATCTACATTTATTTTTTGTCCCAGACACCAGATGTGAGTGCGCCAAAAAATCTTTTTTTTTCTTTATTTTTTTGTGTCATAGCCAACTTGTTGAACCAACTTAGTTGTGCCCAAAAAAATCAAGGCCACATTTAGATCAGTCTGTTATCTGAGTCTGAGGGCTGGTGTATTGGTGATGGAAAAATCGTAGTTTCGCAGGCATACGTAACATAGTTCTGTGTGCTAGCCTTGTTCTCCTTTTTTTTTTTTTTTCAAAAATTCACCCCCCAAAAAATATGTTTTATACAGTCTTTTACGTCAAGCTGAGGCCTGTTGTATCTGTTTGAAAAATCGTAGCTTCACAGCCATAAGTTCCATAGTTCTGTCTGCTAGCCTTGTTCCACTTTTTTCTTTTTTAAAAAAAATTCTCCATACCCCCCCCCCCCCAAAAAAAAAAAAATGTATACAGTCTGTTATGTCAAGCTGAGGCCTGTTGCATCTGTGGTGGAAAAATCGTAGCTTCACAGGTATGGGAGAACCTGCACAATTGGTGGCTGACTACTTTTTTTTCTTCACTGTATACACACACACTCTCACCTGAATCAGGTGTCACGCTCGGCAGATCACAGCTTCCGGTCTCATCCTCCTGAGCTCTGCTCTCCTGTGACTTCTTCCCCACCCATCCTGAGCCGACACTAGAGGCTGCTCTGATTCCTGAGACAGGAGGATGCAATGTCCGCATGTGTCCTCCTGTCTGCAGCCGGGCGCCTCTCCCCACAGGTAGGGAAGGTAACAACAGGCAGTGATCACGGCAGTGGGGCTGCAGCGTCAGTGCACAGGCAGAGTAGCTTTCACCTGACTCGCTGTCGCCCCCACTGCAGTCTGTCAGGAGTTTCGGGACTCTGGGCAAAACATTACATTCATCATGCAGGCGGCGGCGCCTGCGCTGTAGCATGATACCTTTTATAATATCCACATTTTCTTTTTTTTTTATCAGATAGATTTTTATTATCCGCAAAGAATAAACAATCAGAATATTTCTCATGACAATGTTTCATAATGTTTCATTAAACATTTACAGTTAACTTTTTCCCCCCCGACCCAGAGCCCCCCCACCCCGCCCAACCCCAGAGACCTCAGCCAGAGCCACCCCACTTCCCATCATCATACAAACATTTGAATAAACATTAGTTATATTTCCATTGAATACTAGGCTCCCTATGTTCTCATTTATCATCCTAATTCAAGTCCATCCACGGTTGCCACAGCTTGTGGAAGATGTCCAGCTTATTCCTTTTGGTGTAGATACTTTTCTCCAAAGTAAGTATATGCTCTGCTTGCTTAAGAAAGTCTCTTCTTGTTGGAGGTTCCTCTCTAATCCAAAATTTGGCGATCAATTTCCTAGCAATGAATAACAATCGTGCAATAGCTATTTTAAACATGTTGTCCGTAACAATTTCCTCCACATATCCCAATATGCAAGTCAGTGGAACCCTAGGGATAGAACATCCATACACCAGTTCAATACGATTTAAAACAACTATCCAGAAGGAGGACAGTCTAGGGCACTGCCACATCATATGCAATATCCCCGCCTGGGATTGTGAGCACCAAGGGCATTCCGAGTTCTGCCTAAGCCCAGCCTTGAACAACCTGTCAGGGGTTCTATAGGCCCTATGGATTACGAATAACTGTGATAGCCTGCCAGGTTCACTCATTGATATCTTGGGCACATATTCTAGGACCGACTCCCATCTATCATTGTCAATTATTCCCAATTCAGCTTCCCATTTCCCTTTGGCTCGGATGGGATATTTTTCCAGGAAAGAAAAAAGTAGATACCCATATATTTCTGAAATCGCCCCCTTCGTGCAGCTATTCTTAAGGATATAGTCGAGCATGAGATCAATCTGTACCACTATGGCTCCCCTTTTATTCTGTGCCTGATAAGCATGAGAGATACGATTATACTGGAACAATTCAGACCGTGGCAACTGAAATTCTTCCTGCAACTCCTCAAATGTTTTAAGTCTGCCCTGACTTATCAGCTGCCCCAGCCGTTTAATACCTGCTGCAGACCAAAAGTGAAAACCCTCCCTCTGCCTAAATTCCGGTAGATAAATGTTGTCCCAAATAGGCGAGAATCTGGTGAACCCACTCACTTCCCTAATGAGTTTGACTTTTTCCCATACTCTGTGAATTAATCTGATAGTGCACCCCTGTGAACCCATTTGTTTGAATTGTCCTCCCTCCAAACTGTCACTCAAAACGTCTGCCTGTAGTAAGAACCTCAAGCTATTAGGTATTTGCACACTCCCTGCCTCCTCCCCCCATCCTTTGAGATGTTGACACTGTGCTGCTAAGAAGTATAGCCATGGATTAGGAAGTGCAAGACCCCCCTCTGTTTTGGCCCTCTGAAGTATCTCCTGTTTAAACCTAGGACTCTTTCCTCCCCATATTAATTCCCCAAACAAAGACCTAATCTTACGGAATCTGCACTGTGTAATCCAAATGGGAGAGTTATGTAGCACGTACAACAACTGTGGCATTACAATCATTTTTAAGAGGTTCACCCTACCAACCACCGATAAATGTAATTTGTTCCATGCCGCAATCTTGGTACGAATTTTCTGCATTAATGGACTTAAATTCAGTTCCTCAAAGGTAGTTAGAGGAAGAGCAATCTGAATACCCAAATATTTGAATTTTTGAACAATCTTTAATTTTGTGGTTATCGCCCTCTCTCCACTGCCAATACTGTCCCCCTCAATCAACAACATACAAGACTTATCCCAGTTTATTGTGAGACCCGAAAACCGACCAAACTCCTCAATCAAAGCAACCGCATTGCACAGGGACCTTTCAGAATCCTCCAGGAACAACAAAATATCGTCAGCATATAATGCAATTTTGTCTTCCCTCCTACCATAGATGAAACCTCTGACCTCCTGAGCACCTCTTATTTT
Source organism: Ranitomeya imitator (assembly GCF_032444005.1). Taxonomy (NCBI): domain Eukaryota; kingdom Metazoa; phylum Chordata; class Amphibia; order Anura; family Dendrobatidae; genus Ranitomeya; species Ranitomeya imitator. Next base: position 699,004,508 of record NC_091283.1, read on the forward strand.
AGCCGCTAACGGCTCCACGGCCAGAGCGAAGAGCAACGGGGACAGCGGACACCCCTGTCTGGTACCCCTAAACAGCGGGATACTCTCTGACAAATTATTATTAACTCTAATTTTTGCCGTTGGGAACGAGTACAGCAACTTAACCCAGGAGATGAATTTTGGACCAAACCCCAGGCGATCCAGTACCGACCACAAGTAACTCCACTCCACACAATCAAAGGCCTTGTGGGCATCTAAAGACACCACAACTCTTTTTCCGGCATTGTCTGCAGGAATTTGCATATTTAAAAATAGCCTTCTCAAGTTAATTGCCGTGGATTTATTGGGCATAAAGCCAGACTGGTCTGGGTGAATCAATTTATCGATCACTTGGGACAGCCTGTTCGCCAGGGCCTTCGCCAAAATCTTTATGTCAGCCGTTAGAAGTGAAATTGGTCTATACGACTCCGGCTGTTGAGGATCTTTATCAGCTTTAGGAATAACCACCACAATGACCTCTCTCATTGATGGAGGCAGCACTCCCCTCTCCAACGACTCAGAGAACACTCGCTCCAATTTGGGCATTAACTCTGCATTAAGAATTTTATAAACCTCTACTGGGATACCGTCCGTCCCCGGAGCCTTGCCCCCCGCCATATCTGCCAAAGCCGCCTTGAATTCTTCCTCCCCAAGCGGTCTATCCATCCACTCCCTTTCCTCTCTACCTAGTCTGGGTAAGTCAACCTCTTTCAGATATCTATTCATTTCCTCAGGACTTTTATCCACCCTAGAGGAATATAATTTACTATAAAATCTCCGAAAAACGTCTAAAATTTCCCCCCCCTAACTGTTTTACCTTCCTCTGTTCTTATGGAGTATACATGTGAAGAATCCCGCTGCGCAGAAACCACCACCGAGAGCAAATGTCCTACCTTCTCTCCCTCAGAATAAAATGTTTCCTTTTGAAAGGCTCTCAACCTATCTGCCCTACGCATATGGAGTTCCTCGACCGCTACCTGAGCCGCCCTCATACGAAGTTGCGCTTCTCTTGAATTCATAATATCCACATTTTCAATTGATTTTGTGATATACATTTCTTGAGGGAAAAAACAATCAAAATGTCACCGTTGGCTGTGCATCATTTGGAACGCGATAGATTCTACTGCGCAGGTGCTGCAGCCATTTTGCTAGAGAATAAAAAAATTGCCTTCATCAAGATGGTACCAGCAGCAGCATCATTTGGATCTCTGGTAGAAGCTACTGTACAGGTGCCACCGCCATTTTGATGGAGTCATTTTTTTTTTCATCTAGCAAAATGGCAGCGTCTGCGCAGTAGCATCTATTGCGTTCCAAATGATGCATGGCCACTGGCGACATTTTCTTTTTTTTCTTTCAAGAAATATGAAAAAAATCTAATGAAAATACAGATAATATAAATCGTATCATGCTACAGTGCAGGTGCCGCCGGCGCCTGCATAATTAATGTAATTTTTTTTTCTAACAATATGATATGCAGTATGTAAAATTGGGGGCAGGTCACTGAGGGATCAGTGATCTGTCAGAAGCCATACACGTGAATACCTAGGCCACCCCGGAGCACGAGCATATCATTAACTCCAAACTACAAATACAAATTAAACAACAACCACAAGACTGATTTCATCACCAGGTATCATTTTAATCAGTATAATGTTGCCAACCTGACACTGTCTGTAGGAAACTCAGCACAATCCTGCTGACAGGTTCCCTTGAAAGACATTGTGAGGGAAAAAACATGTAAAAGAAATATGAAGTAACCACGTTAGATCTGTAGATACTGTACTGTAACTTGAAACGCTTTGTGCTTATTGGTTCTTCAGTTTTTCTGATCCGTGTGCTGTCCATTTTAATAACTGACCCATTAAGTTTACATTTCATTATTTTTTGACTGATCCATGCATCGGATCCGAGTAAAACTTCTGCCATGATTCATCCTTCTTTTGGACGGACTTTTCTTAGAGTAAGACCACATTCACATGTTCAGTATTTAGTCAGCATTTTACCACAGTATTTGTAAACCAAAACCAGGAGAGGAACAACCAGAGAAGTACAATAGAAATATGTCACCACTTCTGCATTTATCACCCACTGCTGGTTTTGCCTTACAATTACTGATATACAATACTGAAAAAATACTGAACTCTGGAACGTGGCCTAAAAGTTTGGATTTTAGGCATTTTTTATTTTTGTGCCAAGTTCATTATGGTTATTGTGCCATTTTTGCTTGTTCTTTGTCCTTTTCTGTTTGCTCAACAATATAGATGAGTTTTCTCTGTGGTCGGTTGTTCCCTGACACTGTGTGAATGTAGCGTAGATTCATACAGGACAGAATTGCTGCACTTTACCTGGGACGTTCGCGGCTCACAGTAGCAGACAAATGACGTTACACATCTTACCGACCTGCTAGTCAGCGTTTCTGCATAGAAGCCGCTTGTGGTTCAAAATTTTAAATCCACAGTATGTAGTTTGTCTCCAGTTTAGTGTTGCGGGGGTGACTGTATATCCAAGTCAAAATGATTTTCTGTGCAATATTTGGCACTGTGTTGACCAACCATTAATGGTCTAGACCCTTCACATAGCCTTGAGCCTTCCACACAACCAATAAGGTGCCATCAGAAACTATCACTCTGTAACTGCTGATTTGGACACTTATTTTGATGCTTGGAAGTTTAGATACCGTTTATACATAGTTTAGTGAGTGTATTAAGGAATGTGTATTGGTTATTACCACTAGTCAAGGTAGTAAAAAATGAAAATCCAAGACTCCAGTTTCACTTTGAAGCAATTCTGTATTTATTTCTGCAAGCACATTAGGTCAAACACCGAATACCCTGCTTCACAGTACAGATTTGATTGAACAAGCTGGTGGGAATGGAACAAAATAACCAAATAATACAGATATGGACTGAGAAAAAGAGGTGTATGAGAAAAAGCATCACTACTGAGAAAAATAAGCTCAGGGATAACTGCATGGCTGAGTATCCCGCTATGACAAGACTCAGAAACCATCAATCCTGCATTAGAGAAGACTCTTACTGATGGACTATAACCAACATAAAACCTTTGTGCATTTGTCTTTGCATGAAATGGACTTTAAGTATGTGCAGTTTCAAGGCCTTTCCGTAGTCCAGTGAGTGACTGCATGCGGTCAGTTAGTGTAGTATGGATTACATTGTATGGTCAGATATAGTACGTACTAGCTTTAGAAAAGCAGCTAAAGGCAGATACTAATACTTCAATCACAATGATGGTAAATGTGTCATGGACTTGAAGTCTCAGCCCTAACACTAAGCAATGAAACTAGGTGGGTTTTGCCAGATAATATCTTAATGACTGTTGACTGGGGTATCGAAGGGACACTTAGAAATTAATTCAAGATAACATAAGATGGAAAAACCATTGATGTTTTCTTTGACTTGCAAACCAATGCAATGTTGATCTCCAGAAGATACGTGTATCAAATTCCTCAACTAAAAAACTAAAAAATAATAATTTGGCCACTTTTAATGGCTTAAAGTAGTTCTGTGGTGAAATCAAGTTATCTATTCACAGGATAGAGGATAGCATTGATTGGTGGGATCTTCTATCCCCATTAGAACGGAGCAAAAGTGCACATGCTCAACCACTGCTCCATACATTCTCTATGGGGTTCCAGAAGAAGCCAAGTGCCACTCTCAGTAGCTCCGCAGGGAATGGATGGGGCAATGGTGGAGTGGGCGCACTGCTGACCCATTCTAAAGGGGATACAAATTCTGCCAACTGGGAACAAGTCACAGCAGTTGGACCACCACCAGTCAATAAGATATCACCTATTCTGTGGATAGGTACTAAATTGTTATCACAGGAGTACCCTTTTAATACAGCATTTTGATCACACAACTTTGTATTACTCCAGCAGAGTTTAGGCAGTAGTGTGAAAGGATGATGAGAATTACTGTGAATAGAAATATTCTTCACCTGGAAATATGGCTGTGACTAGTTAATACTGTACTCCACTATACTAATGTCACATTCTTTATACGTCCAGAATAATGAGCAATAGGTCTTTGTTGGCCATCATGTGATGGTCATCGTTGAAATCCACAAAATTGGGGCAATATTGATTTGCTTTGGTCCTTCGTTACCACTTTTTTGCTAGGCATAAGTCACGGTAGTCATCAGCTCTCCATTGTGAGGGTCCTGACAAATAACCTATATCTCCGTGTTCTGGACTTATGAGTGTGGCAATGAGGGATATGCTAACTATATATACATTTTTATAAATGCATATATTAGATCTAGTTTTTCAAGGCAGAACATATTTTAACAAGCAGCACTTTAAAGGCACCTTCATTGCTTCTAAGGTTAGCTTAGTATATGTGCGTTCTCAATGTGTCTATATGTGGTTGATTGTGTCTCTATCAATTGGCCCCCATGACTTCTTCCATAACAATTTATTGGCCCTTAAACCAAAGAGTCAGACAACAGTCAATCTCTTAAAAAGTCTGTAGCGCTAGGATATGGCATGAATCATCACTATCTGATTTTAGCAAGATGTAGTTGCTGGGGCGCTGAGAAATGGAGTACATAATGGCACCCAGTGCCCATTAAAAACCCACAGATTTATAAACACCAATTAATTTGAGAAGACAGGGCCCTGCCCTTTTTATATTAATAATAGTAGCATATAATAGGGTTAACCCTTGTGTCAAAAAGGCTTATATAGTGCATGTATAAATTCTGTGTTTTGGTGGCCATTCCAGCAGCATAGGGTTCTTCATTTTTTTTTCTCTATAATAAATAAAAATAAGAAAACATGTATCCCTTTCTAATTTATATTTTCATAAGTGCTTAAAGCATGAAATATATATATTTATATAATTGTATTTGTATACCAGTAATTTTAAGTCTGTAAAAGATTATATACAAAAAAAACAAAAAAAACAGCAGAACCCCAACCAGCGAGGACTGTCTTCCTGACCATAACATTCTGCACAATACAAGAAATAACAAACATAAAAAAGCTAAATTCCTGTGTGCTTCAGGCGGCCGAAGAATCTCTTCTCAGGCTCTATTCAAAAGCGTTGACCTGTTTGGAAATAAAAAAGAAACTTTAGACTTAACTGTGAGGAGTAACACCCAAGTGACCTCCAGAGCAAGGATGAGTAAGTAACACCCAGGTGACCTAATGGAGCAACATCACATTGTAGGAATGTTATTGTTGGCTTCATTATTGTAGCCATATTTATAATATGCCAACGTTTCTCATATAAGCAATGTAACTAGTAACTAAAGAATAACGTGAAGCTACTAACATCAGCAGCAGTAGACCTGGTGTATGATGATAACTTACATTCTTTTTATAATTTACCCTCTATATATGGTGGGAAGGTGGATGCTACAGGTTAAAGGGGTAATTTGTGGAGATATAACATTTCTGTACTGTCCCTGCCCTCATACACTATAAAAATGAGATGCCCAGTGCAGTTCTATTATCTTTAGTGTCATAGAAAACATTAGAATCCATAAAGCCACTCCAAGGTGGGGGCATTTACCCCTGTCCTCCTCTCTCTTAAGCAATTTCTAGTAGGAAAAAGAGCTTACATTCTAAACCTCCTTGAAGTAGAATTGCACAGTGGACATAATGGAAGTGAGGAAATTACATATAGCTGAGAAGTGACAAATCTAATAAAATTCCTTTTGAAGCTCAGACTCCCTGGTGTTAAACAATTAATGCAGGATACCTATTGTGAAATTAGACATTACGCCTGGTGTTTCATTGGAGGAGGAGCAATTCTCCTCTGCTCTTCTCCAGGATAAACTGCTATGATGAAAGAACTTCCCCAGGCTGTGTGTCTCCAATGGAAAGTTATGAATATTGGGTTTATAAAGATCCTATATTGATGGCACATTTTCAACTTCAGGACAAATTGCAGAATAACTCAGAACTATGACACCTGCATATAAGCCAGGGCAAGACTGAACGTTTGTAGTCTTCAGAGGCAAAGATATCTCATAAGTTGGGAATTTCATAAAATCCTGAAGGGCTGAGAACACCCCACAAACTGACTCACGTGAAGTCATCGGTGGGGGGGGGGGGGAAATGTGGTTGTAACTTAGGTGCTGCTAAAAGATCAAAGCATATTATAGTTGTGTTTTTGGCAGAGATGCATATCAGTGAATGCACAATCCTGTTTACAGGACTTTCCAATCAAAATGCTCTCCTTCGCTAAAATGAGCCATCTCTGTGACCAGCATAGTAAGTTTATTTTATGTAATTGTATATGCTGTAATGTTTTGTCCCTTTTGTAAAGTGTTTTGCATATTATTTTTTTATAAACTCTGCTTTTAGTTGTGGTTTAAATATAAAATTTAATAATTCTGTTTCTTTTGTTCTGTAACCCGCACCTCTGAAGTAATACGTTACCTAAAACGGCATCCAATTGGTCAGAAAACAATTGGTGGTGGAGAGTAGTTCATTGGCTATCGCAGAGTTGGCTGTGACCATTCCGGGGTGTATATGTATGTATGTATGTGAGTCGCCCGCCAGGGCCGTGGGGTACTCGGTACCGGGTCCTGCGGTTCACAGGGGGATGTCACAGGTGGCTGCGACCCAGTCCGTGGCCCTGGGCGCTCATGTAAAAGTGAAAGGTCTTTAAAAGGGAATAAAGTTTATGTTCATGACGCCACCTGTGGTATTCGGTTAGTGGGGACCGACGCTGCTTTAAGGGGTCCTCTGGGGTGATGATAGGGCAGCTAGATGGTATAACTTCCCACAGAAGTATATCCCCAGGGCTCCCGGTGTATAGATGGAAGATGGTGAGAAGTGCAGTAAAGAACGAGGACAGAAGGTTGCAGTCTCTTTCCCTTGGTTTACTGAAGACTTCAGCATCTGCAGTCCAGGGCACCAGATCACAGGGCAGGCAGGGTCTGGCCGGCTTGAAGGCAAGTTAGGAGTCCCCTTGCACAGGTGGAAATCAAAAGCCTTCCTCTAGCGCCGTGGTGGTGTAGTCCCTTATGGCTTAAAGCTCCACATAAGGTCCTCACAGATGTTATCTCTCTCTCTGTCCCCCGGGTAGGATAGGACATAACCCGTATGACTGGTGGCTTGAGGCTATTTATAGGGACTCTAGCACGACCCGGCCTGAGGGGTTCCACCGTGCCTCCTGAGTGTTACGTCGGACAGGTAACATAGAGTTCAGCTGTCCTGCCGGTCTCTGATGTACAGTTATATGAAAAAGTTTGGGCACCCCTATTAATCTTAAGCTTAATGTTTTATAAAAATTGCCTTTTTTGCAACAGCTATTTCAGTTTCATATATCTAATAACTGTTGGACACAGTAATGTTTCTGCCTTAAAATGAGGTTTATTGTACTAACAGAAAATGTGCAATCTGCATTCAAACAAAATTTGACAGGTGCATAAGTATGGGCACCCTTATCATTTTCTTGTTTTAACCCCTTCCCGACCCATGACGCCACGTAGGCGTCATGAAAGTCGGTGCCATTCCGACCCATGACGCCTATGCGGCGTCATGGAAAGATCGCGTCCCTGCAGGCCGGGTGAAAGGGTTAACTCCCATTTCACCCGATCTGCAGGGACAGGGGGAGTGGTAGTTTAGCCCAGGGGGGGTGGCTTCACCCCCTCGTGGCTACGATCGCTCTGATTGGCTGTTGAAAGTGAAACTGCCAATCAGAGCGATTTGTAATATTTCACCCATTATAACGGGTGAAATATTACAATCCAGCCATGGCCGATGCTGAAATATCATCGGCCATGGCTGGAAATACTAGTGTGCCCCCACCCCACCCCTCCGATCGCCCCCCCACCCCCCCGATCTGGCCGGTACACTGCTCCGGCTCCCCTCCGCCCTGTGCTCCGCTCCCCCCCGTGCTCGTGTCCGCTCGCCCCGTGCTCCAATCACCCCCCCGTGCTCCAATCACCCCCCCTGCACTCCGATCCACCCCCCCCCGTGCTCCGTTCCACCCCCCCGTGCTCCGTTCCAGCCCCCCCGTGCTCCGTTCCACGCCCCCCGCGCTCCGTTCCACCCCTCCCGCGCTCCGATTCCCCCCCCCGTGCTCCGATCCCCCCCCCGTGGTCCCCCCCCACCCTATCATACTTACCGATCCAGCCGGGGTCCCGTCCGTCTTCTCCCGGGCGCCGCCATCTTCCAAAATGGCGGGCGCATGCGCAGTGCGCCCGCCGAATCTGCCGGCCGGCAGATTCGTTCCAAAGTGCATTTTGATCACTGAGATATAATCTATCTCAGTGATCAAAATAAAAAAAATAATAAATGACCCCCCCCCTTTGTCACCCCCATAGGTAGGGACAATAAAAAAATAAAGAAATTTTTTTTTTCCCACTAATGTTAGAATAGGGTTAGGGTTAGGGGTAGGGTTAGGGGTAGGGTTAGGGTTAGGGGTAGGGGTAGGGTTAGGGTTAGGGGTAGGGTTAGGGTTAGGGTTAGGGGTAGGGCTAGGGTTAGGGTTAGGGTTAGGGTTAGGAATGTGCACACGTATTCTGGTCCTCTGCGGATTTTTCCGCTGCGGATTTGATAAATCCGCAGTGCTAAACCGCTGCGGATTTATGGCGGATTTACCGCGTTTTTTTCTGCGCATTTCACTGCGGTTTTACAATTGCGATTTTCTATTGGAGCAGTTGTAAAACCGCTGCGGAATCCGCACAAAGAAGTGACATGCTGCGGAATGTAAACCGCTGCGTTTCCGTGCAGTTTTTCCGCAGCATGTGTACAGCGATTTTTGTTTCCCGTAGGTTTACATTGAACTGTACACTCATGGGAAACTGCTGCGGATCCGCAGCGTTTTCCGCAGCGTGTGCACATACCTTTAGAATTAGGCTATGTGCACACGGTGCGGATTTGGCTGCGGATTCGCAGCAGTGTTCCATCAGGTTTACAGTACCATGTAAACATATGAAAAACCAAATCCGCTGTGCCCATGGTGCGGAAAATACCGCGCGGGAACGCTGCGTTGTATTTTCCGCAGCATGTCAATTCTTTGTGCGGATTCCGCAGCGTTTTACACCTGTTCCTCAATAGGAATCCGCAGGTGAAATCCGCACAAAAAACACTGGAAATCCGCGGAAAATCCGCAGGTAAAACGCAGTGCCTTTTACCCGCAGATTTTTCAAAAATGGTGCGGAAATATCTCACACGAATCCGCAACGTGGGCACATAGCCTTAGGGTTAGGGTTGGAATTAGGGTTGTGGTTAGGGTTAGGGGTGTGTTGGGGTTAGGGTTGTGGTTAGGGGTGTGTTGGGGTTAGGGTTGTGATTAGGGTTATGGCTACAGTTGGGATTAGGGTTAGGGGTGTGTTGGGGTTAGTGTTGGAGTTAGAATTGAGGGGTTACCACTGTTTAGGCACATCAGGGGTCTCCAAACGCAACATGGCGCCACCATTGATTCCAGCCAATCTCGTATTCAAAAAGTCAAATGGTGCTCCCTCACTTCCGAGCCCTGACGTGTGCCCAAACAGTGGTTTACCCCCACATATGGGGTACCAGCATACTCAGGACAAACTGCGCAACAATTACTGGGGTCCAATTTCTCCTGTTACCCTTGTGAAAATAAAAAAATGCTTGCTAAAACATAATTTTTGAGGAAAGAAAAATGATTTTTTATTTTCACGGCTCTGCGTTGTAAACGTCTGTGAAGCACTTGGAGGTTCAAAGTGCTCACCACATATCTAGATAAGTTCCTTGGGGGGTCTAGTTTCTAAAATGGGGTCACTTGTGGGGGGTTTCTACTGTTTAGGCACACCAGGGGCTCTGCAAACGCAACGTGACACCCGCAGACCATTCCATCAAAGTCTGCATTTCAAAAGTGACTACTTCCCTTCTGAGCCCCGACGTGTGCCCAAACAGTGGTTTACCCCCACATATGGGGTATCAGCGTACTCAGGAGAAACTGGACAACAACTTTTGGGGTCCAATTTCTCCTGTAACCCTTGGGAAAATAAAAAATTCTGGGCTAAATAATTATTTTTGAGGAAAGAAAACGTATTTATTATTTTCACGGCTCTGCATTATAAACTTCTATGAAGTTCAAAGTGCTCATCACACATCTAGATAAGTTCCTTTCAGGGTCTAGTTTCCAAAATGGGGTCACTTGTGGGGGGTTTCTACTGTTTAGGCACATCAGGGGCTCTGCAAACGCAACGTGACGCCCGCAGAGCATTCCATCAAAGTCTGCATTTCAAAACGTCACTACTTCAATTCCAAGCCCCGGCATGTGCCCAAACAGTAGTTTACCCCCACATATGGGGTATCACCGTACTCAGGAGAAACTGGACAACAAATATTGGGGTCAAATTTCTCCTGTTACCCTTGGGAAAATTAAAAAATTCTGGGCTAAATAATTATTTTTGAGGAAAGAAAACGTATTTATTATTTTCACGGCTCTGCATTATAAACTTCTATGAAGCACTTGGGGGTTCAAAGTGCTCACCACACATCTAGATAAGTTCCTTTGGGGGTCTAGTTTCCAAAATGGGGTCACTTGTGGGGGGTTTCTACTGTTAAGCCACATCAGGGGCTCTGCAAACGCAACGTGACGCCCACAGAGCATTCCATCAAAGTCTGCATTTCAAAACGTCACTACTTCACTTCCGAGCCCCGGCATGTGCCCAAACAGTGATTTACCCCCACATATGGGGTATCAGCGTACTCAGGAGAAACTGGAAAACAACTTTTGGGGTCAAATTTCTCCTGTTACCCTTGGGAAAATAAAAAATTGCAGGCTAAAAGATCATTTTTGAGAAAATAATTTTTTTTTTTATTTTCATGGCTCTGCGTTATAAACTTCTGTGAAGCACTTGGGGGTTCAAAGTCCTCACCACACATCTAGATTAGTTCCTTTGGGGGTCTAGTTTCTAAAATGGTGTCATTTCTGGGGGATCTCCAATGTTTAGGCACACAGGGGCTCTCCAAACGTGACATGGTGTCCGCTAATGATTGGAGCTAATTTTCCATTTAAAAAGCCAAATGGCGTGCCATCCCTTCCGAGCCCTGCCGTGCGCCCAAACAGTGGTTTACCCCCACATATGGGGTATCAGCGTACTCAGGACAAACTGGACAACAATATTTGGGGTCCAATTTCTCCTATTATCCTTGGCAAAATAGGAAATTCCAGGCTAAAAAATCATTTTTGAGGAAAGAAAAATTATTTTTTATTTTCATGGCTCTGCGTTATAAACTTCTGTGAAGCACCTGGGGGTTTAAAGTGCTCAATATGCATCTAGATAAGTTCCTTGGGGGGTCTAGTTTCCAAAATGGGGTCACTTGTGCGGGAGCTCCAATGTTTAGGCACACAGGGGCTCTCCAAACGCGACATGGTGTCCGCTAACAATTGGAGCTAATTTTCCATTCAAAAAGTCAAATGGCGCGCCTTCTCTTCCGAGCCCTGCCGAGTGCCCAAACAGTGGTTTACCCCCACATATGAGGTATCGGCGTACTCGGGAGAAATTGCCCAACAAATTTTATGATCCATTTTATCCTACTGCCCATGTGAAAATGAAAAAATTGAGGCGAAAAGAATTTTTTTGTGAAAAAAAATTACTTTTTCATTTTTACAGATCAATTTGTGAAGCACCTGAGGGTTTAAAGTGCTCACTAGGCATCTAAATTAGTTCCTTGGGGGGTCTAGTTTCCAAAATGGGGTCACTTGTGGGGGAGCGCCAATGTTTAGGCACACAGGAGCTATCCAAACGCGACATGGTGTCCGCTAACGATGGAAATAATTTTTCATTCAAAAAGTCAAATGGCGCTCCTTTCCTTCCGAGCCTTACCATGTGCCCAAACAGTGGTTTACCCCCACATGTGAGGTATTGGTGTACTCAGGAGAAATTGCCCAACACATTTTAGGATCCATTTTATCCTGTTGCCCATGTGAAAATGAAAAAATTGAGGCTAAAAGAATTTTTTTGTGAAAAAAAAGTACTTTTTCATTTTTACGGATCAATTTGTGAAGCAGCTGGGGGTTTAAAGTGCTCACTATGCATCTAGATAAGTTCCTTGGGGCGTCTAGTTTCCAAAATGGGGTCACTTGTGGGGGAGCTCCAATTTTTAGGCAAACGGGGGCTCTCCAAACGTGACATGGTGTCCGCTAAAGAGTGGAGCCAATTTTTGATTCAAAAAGTCAAATGGCGCTCCTTCCCTTCCAAGCCCTGCCGTGCGCCCAAACAGTGGTTTACCCCCACATATGAGGTATCAGCGTACTCAGGACAAATTGGACAACAACTTTCGTGGTTCAGTTTCTCCTTTTACCATTGGGAAAATAAAAAAATTGTTGCTAAAAGATAATTTTTGTGACTAAAAAGTTAAATGTTCATTTTTTCCTTCCATGTTGCTTCTGCTGCTGTGAAGCACCTGAAGGGTTAATAAACTTCTTGAATGTGGTTTTGAGTACCTTGAGGGGTGCAGTTTTTAGAATGGTGTCACTTTTGGGTATTTTCAGCCATATAGACCCCTCAAACTGACTTCAAATGTGAGGTGGTCCCTAAAAAAAATGGTTTTGTAAATTTCGTTGTAAAAATGACAAATCGCTGGTCGAATTTTAACCCTTATAACTTCCTAACAAAAAAAAATTTTGTTTCCAAAATTGTGCTGATGTAAAGTAAACATGTGGGAAATGTTATTTATTAACTATTTTGTGTCATATATCTCTCTGGTTTAACAGAATAAAAATTCAAAATGTGAAAATTGCGAAATTTTCAAAATTTTCGCCAAATTTCCGTGTTTATCACAAATAAATGCAGAATTTATTGACCTAAATTTACCACTAACATGAAGCCCAATATGTCACGAAAAAACAATCTCAGAACCGCTAGGATCCGTTGAAGCGTTCCTGAGTTATTACCTCATAAAGGGACACTGGTCAGAATTGCAAAAAACGGCAAGGTCTTTAAGGTCAAAATAGGCTGGGTCTTGAAGGGGTTAAATAGTCCTACCTACTTTTTACTGACTTACTAAAGCACTTTTTTTGGTTTTTTAACCTCATTGAGCTTTGAACTTCATAGCCAGGTGTATGCAATCATGAGAAAATCTACTTAAAGTGGCCACTTGCAAGTTGTTCTCCTGTTTGAATCTTCTCTGAAGAGTGGCATCATGGGCTCCTCAAAACAACTGTCTAATGATCTGAAAACAAAGATTATTCAACATAGTTGTTCAGGGGAAGGATACAAAAAGCTGTCTCAGAGATTTAACCTGTCAATTTCCACTGTGAGGAACATAGTAAGGAAATGGAAGAACACAGGTACAGTTCTTGTTAAGGCCAGAAGTGGCAGGCCAAGAAAAACATCAGAAAGGCAGAGAAGAATTGTGAGATCAGTCAAGGACAATCCTCAGACAACCTCCAAATAGCTGCAGCATCAACTTGCTGCAGATGGTGTCACTGTGCATTGGTCAACTATACAACGCACTTTGCACAAGGAGAAGCTGTATGGGAGAATGATGCGAAAGAAGCCGTTTCTGCAAGCACGCCACAAACAGAGTCGGCTGAGGTATGCAAAAGCACATTTGGAGAAGCCAATTTCTTTTTGGAAGAAGGTCCTGTGGACTGATGAAACCAAGATTGAGTAGTTTGGTCATACAAAAAGGCGTTATGCATGGCGGCCAAAAAACACAGCATTCCAAGAAAAACACTTGCTACCCACAGTAAAATTTGGTGGAGGTTCCATCATGCTTTGGGGCTGTGTGGCCAATGCCGACACCGGGAATCTTGTTAAAGTTGAGGGACGCATGGATTCCTCTCAGTATCAGAAGATTCTTGACAATAATGTTCATGAATCAGTGACAAAGTTGAAGTTACGCAGGGGATTGATAGACAATGATCCAAAACACCGCTCCAAATCTACTCAGGCATTCATGCAGAGGAACAATTACACTGTTCTGGAATGGCCCTCCCAGTCCCCAGACCTGAATATCATTGAACATCTGTGGGATCATTTGAAGAGGGCTGTCCATGCTCGGCGACCATCAAACTTAACTGAACTGGAATTGTTTTGTAAAGAGGAATGGTCAAAAATATCTTCATCCAGGATCCAGGAAGTCATTTAAAGCTACAGGAAGCGACTGGAGGCTGTTATTTTTGCAAAAGGAGGATCTACTAAATATGAATGTCACTTTTCTGGTGGGGTGCCCATACTTATGCACCTGTCAAATTTAGTTTGAATGCAGATTGCACATTTTCTTTTAGTACAATGAACATCATTTCAAGGCAGAAACATTACTGTGTCCAACAGTTATTAGATATATGAAACTGAAATAGCTGTTGCAAAAAAAACAATTTTTATAAAACATTAAGCTTAAGATTAATAGGGGTGCCCAAACTTTTTCATATAACTGTAGGTCATAGAGGTCCTTACAACCTCGGTGTTCCGGCTACCAGTCTCTGCGCCTCAGAAGGAGGCAGCCTGCTCGGGGCTGGTCTGCCCCTGATGTTCTCTCCTGTGCTTTGCTCTCCTGCACGCTCTCTGCAATGTATTCGGCTTTCTCAATGTCTCTTTCCAGGAGCTGCTGCACTGTGGCGGCACAGCTCCGTAAAACCTTCCGCTGCCTTAAACTGAACCAGTCTGTCTCCTGACTGGACCTTCCTGGAATTGACTGACTTTCCCTACAGACTACCATATATATATATATATATATATATATACATACATGTATCTCTCTCTCTCTATGTGTGTATATATATATATATATATATATATATATATATATATATATATATATATATATATAGTCATCTAGCAGGTAGGATCAAAAGCTCCCCCGGGTGGCCTGGAGTGTGAATGTGTTGCCTGTTTGTGGTACCTGTTGACAGTTATCCCTTCTTGCCTTCAAGCGTAACATCACTCTCCCCGTGAGGAAAGCAATGCTACTGTAACGACCAGGACCCTGGGACGCCACATGTATGTATGTATGTATGTATATATATATATATATATATATATATAATATGTGTATGTTTGTTTGTTTGTGTATATACAGTGGGGCAAAAAAGTATTTAGTCAGTCAGCAATAGTGCAAGTTCCACCACTTAAAAAGATGAGAGGCGTCTGTAATTTACATCATAGGTAGACCTCAACTATGGGAGACAAACTGAGAAAAAAAAAATCCAGAAAATCACATTGTCTGTTTTTTTAACATTATATTTGCATATTATGGTGGAAAATAAGTATTTGGTCAGAAACAAACAATCAAGATTTCTGGCTCTCACAGACCTGTAACTTCTTCTTTAAGAGTCTCCTCTTTCCTCCACTCATTACCTGTAGTAATGGCACCTGTTTAAACTTGTTATCAGTATAAAAAGACACCTGTGCACACCCTCAAACAGTCTGACTCCAAACTCCACTATGGTGAAGACCAAAGAGCTGTCAAAGGACACCAGAAACAAAATTGTAGCCCTGCACCAGGCTGGGAAGACTCAATCTGCAATAGCCAACCAGCTTGGAGTGAAGAAATCAACAGCGGGAGCAATAATTAGAAAATGGAAGACATACAAGACCACTGATAATCTCCCTCGATCTGGGGCTCCACGCAAAATCCCACCCCGTGGGGTCAGAATGATCACAAGAACGGTGAGCAAAAATCCCAGAACCACGCGGGGGGACCTAGTGAACGAACTGCAGAGAGCTGGGACCAATGTAACAAGGCCTACCATAAGTAACACACTATGCCACCATGGACTCAGATCCTGCAGTGCCAGACGTGTCCCACTGCTTAAGCCAGTACATGTCCGGGCCCGTCTGAAGTTTGCTAGAGAGCATTTGGATGATCCAGAGGAGTTTTGGGAGAATGTCCTATGGTCTGATGAAACCAAACTGGAACTGTTTGGTAGAAACACAACTTGTCGTGTTTGGAGGAAAAAGAATACTGAGTTGCATCCATCAAACACCATACCTACTGTAAAGCATGGTGGTGGAAACATCATGCTTTGGGGCTGTTTCTCTGCAAAGGGGCCAGGACGACTGATCCGGGTACATGAAAGAATGAATGGGGCCATGTATCGTGAGATTTTGAGTGCAAACCTCCTTCCATCAGCAAGGGCATTGAAGATGAAACGTGGCTGGGTCTTTCAACATGACAATGATCCAAAGCACACCGCCAGGGCAACGAAGGAGTGGCTTCGTAAGATGCATTTCAAGGTCCTGGAGTGGCCTAGCCAGTCTCCAGATCTCAACCCTATAGAAAACCTTTGGAGGGAGCTGAAAGTCCGTGTTGCCAAGCGAAAAGCCAAAAACATCACTGCTCTAGAGGAGATCTGCATGGAGGAATGGGCCAACATACCAACAACAGTGTGTGGCAACCTTGTGAAGACTTACAGAAAACGTTTGACCTCTGTCATTGCCAACAAAGGATATATTACAAAGTATTGAGATGAAATTTTGTTTCTGACCAAATACTTATTTTCCACCATAATATGCAAATAAAATGTTAAAAAAAACAGACAATGTGATTTTCTGGATTTTTTTTTCTAAGTTTGTCTCCCATAGTTGAGGTCTACCTATGATGTAAATTACAGACGCCTCTCATCTTTTTAAGTGGTGGAACTTGCACTATTGCTGACTGACTAAATACTTTTTTGCCCCACTGTATATATATATGTGTGTACATATATATATGTGTATACATGTGTGTGTATGTATGTATATATATATACAGTGGGGCAAAAAAGTATTTAGTCAGTCAGCAATAGTGCAAGTTCCACCACTTAAAAAGATGAGAGGCGTCTGTAATTTACATCACAGGTAGACCTCAACTATGGGAGACAAACTGAGACAAAAAAATCCAGAAAATCACATTGTCTGTTTTTTTATTATTTTATTTGCATATTATGGTGGAAAACAAGTATTTGGTCAGAAACAAAATTTCATCTCAATACTTTGTAATATATCCTTTGTTGGCAATGACAGAGGTCAAACGTTTTCTGTAAGTCTTCACAAGGTTGCCACACACTGTTGTTGGTATGTTGGCCCATTCCTCCATGCAGATCTCCTCTAGAGCAGTGATGTTTTTGGCTTTTCGCTTGGCAACACGGACTTTCAACTCCCTCCAAAGGTTTTCTATAGGGTTGAGATCTGGAGACTGGCTAGGCCACTCCAGGACCTTGAAATGCTTCTTACGAAGCCAATTCTTCGTTGGCCGGGCGGTGTGCTTTGGATCATTGTCATGTTGCAAGACCCAGCCACGTTTCATCTTCAATGCCCTTGCTGATGGAAGGAGGTTTGCACTCAAAGTCTCACGATACATGGCCCATTCATTCTTTCATGTACCCGGATCAGTCGTCCTGGCCCCTTTGCAGAGAAACAGCCCCAAAGCATGATGTTTCCACCACCATGCTTTACAGTAGGTATGGTGTTTGATGGATGCAACTCAGTATTCTTTTTCCTCCAAACACGACAAGTTGTGTTTCTAACAAACAGTTCCAGTTTGGTTTAATCAGACCATAGGACATTCTCCCAAAACTCCTCTGGATCATCCAAATGCTCTCTAGCAAACTTCAGACGGGCCCGGACATGTACTGGCTTAAGCAGTGGGACACATCTGGCACTGCAGGATCTGAGTCCATGGTGGCGTAGTGTGTTACTTATGGTAGGCCTTGTTACATTGGTCCCAGCTCTCTGCAGTTCATTCACTAGGTCCCCCCGCGTGGTTCTGGGATTTTTGCTCACCGTTCTTGAGATCATTCTGACCCCACGGGGTGGGATTTTGCGTGGAGCCCCAGATCGAGGGAGATTATCAGTGGTCTTGTATGTCTTCCATTTTCTAATTATTGCTCCCACTGTTGATTTCTTCACTCCAAGCTGGTTGGCTATTGCAGATTCAGGCTTCCCAGCCTGGTGCAGGGCTACAATTTTGTTTCTGGTGTCCTTTGACAGCTCTTTGGTCTTCACCATAGTGGAGTTTGGAGTCAGACTGTTTAAGGGTGTGCACAGGTGTCTTTTTATACTGATAACAAGTTTAAACAGGTGCCATTACTATAGGTAATGAGTGGAGGAAAGAGGAGACTCTTAAAGAAGAAGTTACAGGTCTGTGAGAGCCAGAAATCTTGATTGTTTGTTTCTGACCAAATACTTATTTTCCACCATAATATGCAAAAAAAATGTTAAAAAAACAGACAATGTGATTTTCTGGATTTTTTTTTCTCAGTTTGTCTCCCATAGTTGAGGTCTACCTATGATGTAAATTACAGACGCCTCTCATCTTTTTAAGTGGTGGAACTTGCACTATTGCTGACTGACTAAATACTTTTTTGCCCCACTGTATGTATATATATATATATATATATATATATATATATATATATACACATATACATTTTTTTTTCTTCCATGAGTTGGAATCAAAGGTGTATATATACAGTATACAGCTACTGTTAGTTCTTCAATAACCAGCCTACTCGTGGTAACAGCCACAGACTCATCTGTTAATCATCAGCTGATGGTGTAATTCTCCTGATTGCCTGGGGCAGCTGAGGGCTGTTTACGACAAAAAGGTAACAGTGGGGTGATTCTGCGTGATCTCACGTGCTGTGATTTGTGACATTTAGAACACTTGTTTACCCCTCCCATCTGGGTCATTACATCACAGAACAGTGTTCCGCTTACCTCTGTAAAAGCCAGTCCAAGAAGAGGGAGTGTGGCCACATACCCTGTTCTCTACAGAAAACTGGCTATTATCAGGAGACTGGTTGATAGTACCAGCATGGAGCTGAACACTCCTGTAATGTCTCAGACATGAGGGGTGAGCAATGAGGAGCAGCTCCTGCCACGACAGCCCCCTGATGTCTCCTTGTTTGCAGTTGGAGGTGAGGGGCATGGCCTGCCCCTTGCCTTAAGTAGTATTCAGTCCCCCAATAATGTCTCCTTCACTTGCAGGGCTATTAGCAGTGAGCAGGCCATGCCCCCTCACCATGGACTGCAGACAGGGAGACACTATCAGGGGGCTGGTGTGACAGGAGCTGCTCCTCACTGTTAACCCCTCCAGTCTGAGATGTTACACCAGTCTGCAGCTCCATGCTGATATCAGTCAGTCAGTCTCCTGATAATAGCTGTTTCTCTACATAAAACTGGATGTGGTCACATCCCGTCTTCTTGGGACTGGCTGTTACAGCAGGGAGTTTCACACTGCTGTATGACATAATGTCCCAGACTTAAGGTTGGAGTAGTGAGGAGCAGCTGCTGTCACACGGAATTAAATTACAAGTGTTCTAAAGACAATATAACTGCACTGGGCATATCATCTTTATAGTGTATGAGGGCAGGGACAGTACAATTTTTTTTTTACCCTGGGGTACCAATGATATAGTTCAGTTGAGAGTCCCCTCATTATCAATGTAGTTTGTAGGACTTTGTCCATTTATATAAGACTAATATAATATTGCATGCCAAATGATTTTCTTATTATTGGCAGAAAATGATGACTGTACCTGAGAGTCTTCCAGCTGTCCTTTTCCATGTGATTATCTGGACCCTCATTTTCGAAGGAGGCAACAAATAGAGCTGCAACAATATAAATCACCTGTATTACTATACTGTAAATATAGAGTATTTTTTTATTCGCATAAAGACATAGCAAAAATTTGGCACCTATGGCTAGGGACATAAATGGGACTGGCACAACAATAACATTAGTTTCTAAATATTCTCCTGCATTCATTTTTATTCATCTATACATATAAAAATGCCAAAAATATCTAAGATACTTGTATGCATGCTTATTCCTAACATGTCCTATATGCACACATCTAATATGTCCGGTGTGCACGCTTATAGCTAACTAGCTATTGAACCCGTTCTACACCCGGGTGGCGAGCATTTATATTGGTATATGGTCTCCATCCTGGTATGTGCTGCTCCATCCTGCGCCCTAATCTTGTCATGTGCTGATCCCATCCTGTGCCCCCATCCTGTCATGTGCTGCTCCCATCCTGCACCCCCATTCTGACATGTGCTGCTCCCATCCTGCTCCCCCATTCTGACATGTGCTGCTCCCATCCTGCGTCCCCATCCTGTCATGTGCTGCTCCCATCCTGCGCCCCCATTCTGACATGTGCTGCTCCCATCCTGCGCCCCCGCTCTGACATGTGCTGCTCCCATCCTGCGCCCCCATTCTGTCATGTGCTGCTCCATCCTGCGCCTCCATCCTGTCATGTGCTGCTCCATCCTGCGTCCCCATCCTGTCATGTGCTGCTCCCATCCTGCGTCCCCATCCTGTCATGTGCTGCTCCCATCCTGCGCCCCGATTCTGACATGTGCTGCTTCCATCCTGCGCCCCCGTTCTGTCATGTGCTGCCCTATTCTGTCATGTGCTACTCCCATCCTGCGCCCCCGTTCTGTCATGTGCTGCTCCCATCCTGCGCCCCCGTTCTGTCATGTGCTGCTCTCATCCTGCACCACCGTTCTTTAATTTGCTGCTCCCATCCATATGCCCCATACGATGCTCCATAAAGGTTTATGGCCCCCATAAAATGCTCCATAGTATATGCCCCCGTACACTGCTACATTATGGTTTATGGCCCCATAAGATGCTCCATTATGGTTTATGGCCCCATAAGCTGCTCCTTTGTATATGCCCCGTATGCTGCTGCAATATATAAAAAAAAATAAATACCATACTCACCTATGGTCGCTGGGCGCCGAGTGCTTGGGGGCCTGAGCAGGCGGGGACACCGGCGCGCTGTGGGGGTCAGGTGCCGGTATCGCCGCTAGTTCAGGCCCCCCAGCACTTACTATATTCACCTGGCTCCGTTCGACTGCTGCGCGCCGCCATCTTCCCGGTCCTCTGGCTGTGACTGGTCAGTCAGAGGGCGGCACCGGCGCGCATTAAGCGCGTCATCGTGCCCTCTGAACTGAAGGTCACAGGCCGAGGACCGTGAAGATGGCGGCGCGCAGCGGTGGAACGGGACAGGTGAATATAGCTCATACTTACCCTCCTGGCGGTCCCTGACTCTCCGGTGGAGATCGCGGTGTGCGTTCAGTGCTTACGCATACCGCGATCTCCTGGGAGCGTCACTCTGTGAGGCCCAGACTGCGCCGGCGCTTGCGCAGTCTATAAAGGCTTTGGACAGAGTGACGCTCCCAGCGTTATATTATACTGTAGATATGTCCTATATGTACACTTATATACCAATTAGGATATGATATGTACTTAGGTGTTTTACTATATGTACACTTATACCAAATATGTCCTGTATGCACACTTATAGCCATATACCGATGTCCTGTATACACATATTTAATGTCCGGTATGCACACATATCCAATATGTCCTGGAAGCATGTTTATGTCTAATATGTCCTGTATGCACAGTTATATCTAATATGTCCTGTATGCACATATACAGGTGCTTCTCACAAAATTAGAATATCATCAAAAAGTTAATTTATTTCAGTTCTTCAATAAAAAAAAGTGAAACTCATTTTATAGAGACATTACAAACAGAGTGATCTATTTCACTCAATACTGAGCAAAGGGTCTGAATACTTATGATCATGTGATATTTCTTTTTTAATATATTTGCAAAATTTTCTACATTTTTGGGTTTTTTTCAGCCAAGATGGGGTGTAGAGTGAACATTAATGAGAGAAAAAAATGAACTTTTTTGAATTTACCAAGTGGCTGCAATGAAACAAAGAGTGAAAAATTTAAAGGGATCGGAATACTTTCCGTACCCACTGTATGTACACATATCTAATATGCACTGTATGTACACTTATATCTAATATGTCTTTTATGCACACTTACCTTCTTCTGTGTAAATTGGAGATGTTAGAAGGTAGGTTTGAATCTTCTTATCCTTTTCAAATGGACATTCTACCTGTTTCCAGGTCAGGAAATCGTGAATTTGTCTGGATATTTCTGAAAACTTCTGTATAAACGAAAATACAAAAAAATGTAAGAAAAGAAATATACATAATAATTTTTATTTATATAGCGCCAACATATTCCGCAGCGCTTTACAAATTATAGAGGGGACTTGTACAGACAATAGACATTACAGCATAACAGAAATACAGTTCAAAACAGATACCAGGAGGAGTGAGGGCCCTGCTCGCATCAGCATTCATAGAGTTAACAATTCCCTGAAAACAGACCTTGATGTTATGTGCCAGAAGCACTGCTCTTTGAAAGTTTATTTTTAATTTATTAAGAGCTGAAATAGTCTAGTGCATCTACTTCTATTGAAAACCTAAGTGTTTTTCACAGAGCTTCAGCTCCTGCAGCCGTTGCATTTTAGTAATCTACCTGCAGAGGGAGTAAGAGCCCCAGTAAGATCCCATAGCCCAGAAATGGTCATTACCTGCAGCATAGTCGTCACCAGAGTTGTGAATGACACGTGTTTCATATAATGCATTGTGCCTGGCATCAAATATAAGCGTTTACTATATAATTGTCTAAGGGTCATTTCCATCTGTCATTCTGTCTGTCCCGGATATTCATTGGTCGCGGCCTCTGTCTGTCATGGAAATCCAAGTTGCTGATTGGTCGTGGCAAAAGGACCACGACCATTGCCACGACCAATCAGCGACGGGCACAGTCCGGCGGCAACATGGCCGCTCCTTCCTCCCTATGCAGCATCAATAGTAAAAAGATCTAATGTTAAAAATAATAATAAAAAAAAATCATCATATATTCACCTTCCGGCACCTTTCCTGCTCTTCGCGACGCTCCGGTGACCAGTCCATGCATTGCGATCTCGCGAGATGATGACGTATCGGTCTCGCGAGACTGCCACATCATCATCTCGTGAGACCGCAATACATTCTTGAGACCGGAGCGCGTGAGGAGCGTCGGTAAACGCTTCCTGGATCCAGGGGCCAACGGAGGGTGAGTATATAACTATTATTTATTTTAATTCTTTTTTTTTTAACAGGGATATGGTGCCCACATTGCTATATACTACGTGGCTGGGCAATATACTACGTGGCTGGGCAATATACTACGCGGGCTGGGCAATATACTATGCGGGCTGGGCAATATACTACGTGGGCTGTGCAATATACTACGCGGGCTGGGCAATATACTATGCGGGCTGGGCAATATACTACGCGGGCTGGGCAATATACTACATGGCTGGGCAATATACTACGCGGGCTGGGCAATATACTACATGACTGGGCAATATACTACGTGGCTGGGCAATATACTACGTGGTTGGGCAATATAGTACATGACTGGGCAATATACTACGTGGCTGGGCAATATACTACGTGGCTGGGTAATATACTACGTGGTTGGGCAATATACTACGCGGGCTGGACAATATACTACGTGACTGGGCAATATACTACGTGACTGGGCAATATACTACGCGGGCTGGACAATATAATACGTGGCTGGGCAATATTCTACGTGGCTGGGCAATATACTACGTGGCTGGGCAATATACTACGTGGCTGGGCAATATACTACGTGGCTGGGCAACATACTACGTGGCTGGGCAATATACTACGTGACTGTGCAATATACTACGTGGCTGGGTAATATACTACGTGGCTGGGCAATATACTACGTGGCTGGGCAATATACTACGTGAGCTGTGCAATATACTACGTGGACATGCATATTCTAGAATACCCGATGAGTTAGAATCGGGCAACCATCTAGTTTCTTTATAATGTCTGATGCTTGTTACAGTGTAAAAAGTACACCATTGCAAGAAAAATACAGAACTTGATAAAATGTCCAATTCTGTAGTTGTGAGACTCCTGACTATATGGTCTAATAACAATGCTCCGTTTTTAATAAACCCTACTATGTAAAATGTAGAAGTGTGAGCCCGTGCCAATCACACCGTGGCTGTGCTAGGAATCCTGGAGCAAAGCTTCTGCTCCCCGCTCGCTTGTTAGCTTATGTCCTGCAGCAATGTGACCACTATGGCCAGTAGCCCATGGGCTTACCTTAAAGTTAATGTGTCCATTTGGTAAACGGTTGGAGTGGATCTTGTGGAGGAAGAAGATGTCTTTGATAAACAGGTTGAACACTGGGATGACGATCTTCTCCCGGCTGCTGTTGGCACTCTGGGACCTTTGTGTTGCTCCTTGAAGTGCGGTGCGGTAATTGCAGAAATTGCTGGATGGATCCATATGATGCTGCAAACAACATATAAAAGCAGGTTAGTAAAGCTAAACTTTACAGGTTTCATAATGGAATCTTACGGCTTATCGCTGCATGTTTTCAGTGCGTTTTTGCATGCAGAAGAAACACAGTGCTTTACAGAAGCAGCAAAATAAATGACATTCCTAAAGTCTCATTCACAAGGCTACATCTGATTTCCTTGCATTTTTTGAGTTGTGTTTTTTCTTTTTTAAACCACAGCATGGAAGTTCTTTCTGCATTTTTTTACCCATTCAATTGAAAAACGTTAAAAAAAGCATGAAAACATAAACGTGCGTAGTATATACAGCATTGTTTCTACCAATAATAGTTTTTCATATGGAAGAAAAAGCTGGAAAAAAGCACTGTGTGAACATTCCCTTATGTTTTTCCAGCACCAGTCAGTGAATTTCTGTGTTGCCTGTAGAGGGCAGTATTAACTCTGTTTTAAAAATCAGACAACAGCTATCAAGAATAAGTGAAAGCTCATCATCATCACCATCTCTTCTGGATGATGATGAAGAAGAGTCAGAGGTCACATGTTTACAGTTGTACACAATGGGGGAGCTTGAATATACTCTAACATTTCATTCACCTTACTCTGTGGATACATGTCTGTTCCTGGCTCAGAATTAAAAATGCATGCTTTGTGCCAAAAAAACAGGTCTGATATCATTCCATGTATTATTATTAATTTAAATGCACTCCAAAAGCCGGTTATATGAATTACTATTTAACCCTAATGAGAGAAGCAGCTAGCTACTTCCTTCTGCCCTGGTGTCACCGATAAACTACACTTCCCAGCATTCCCCGCAGTTTCACTTTTCTTTCATAATCTCAGTGTTTATAAATCAGCCTTCAGGCTCTAGAATGTGTGACACATTTCTGTAAAATCCATTTAGTATCTGACACTAGATCCTATCTCACACTACACAGGGATCGATACAATCACAAAGCCTCCAGACTGTGAGAAGGGCAATTAAAAAGATGGCTTAAAGGGAACGAACACCTTCAGAACATTTGTTTTTTACTTGCATTCATGTCTTTGTTTCTAAAACAATTTTTTCCATTGGATGGACCTTCTATATAATGTATGTTTCTCAGGCATGGGCTACAGAATGAGTATCTGAGAATCTGTAAGGCTACGTTCAGACTAGCGTTGTGCGCCGCTGCGTCGGCGACGCGACGCACAACGCACCGAAAAACGCGGCAAAACGCACGCAAAAACGCTGCGTTTTGCGACGCGTGCGTCGTTTTTTGCCGAAAATCAGACGCAAGAAAAATGCAACTTGTTGCACTTTCTTGGTCCGACGCTTGCGGCAAAAAAGACACATTTGTCGCAAAACGCAACAAGCAAAAACGCATGCGTCCCCCATGTTAAACATAGGGGCGCATGATGCGTGCGTCGCCGCTGCGTCGCCGACGCACACTAGCACAACGCTAGTCTGAACGTACCCTAAGGAAGCCTATACCTCTTATCTTTCTTCTTCTGAGCTCCTCTCAGCCTAATTTATGACCACAAAGTTCAGTTCAAGGTTCATGTCATCAAATCAGCTGAGAGAAGCTTAGAAAAACAAGATAAGACTTATAAACTCTCCAGCCTGGCTGATAGATTTTTACTGTACCTCATTCTGCAGCCAGCAATAGACAAACACCGTAAAATGGTTAATGAATAACACATGACAAAATACTACTTGATACACTACAATACTTGATGCATTACTAGCATGATTCAATTAATACAAAAAATTCCCCAGGAGTCCAGATTCTTTAAACTGATGGTGGAACAGGTTTGCTGGGAAACCAGATCATTTCGGATTGGTGCTAAACTCTGAGGATACATTGTAAACAGGTCCCCATTGCCAAGTAATCTACCAGATGAACTAAACATAGGCTTCCTGGATTAAGACCGTAATGTGATATACTTTATAGTAAATAATTCTTTTACTAACCTCCAACACATCAAACTTAGCCGTTTTGACTTTTGACCATGTTTTCTTGAGCCTTGCCACAGGACTGAGGTTCATCCCAGCTGCAAAACATCACACAGTTCATTTACATTATTAAAACCTAATACAAGCAGAAATGCAATAATCTGTGAATAAAGAATTAAAGGAGGTCCGAAGTCAAGATAAATTTCATTGTTACTCTCTATCTATTTAGTCCCATAAGCTAAGCTATTTTCTAATATACTCGTATTAAAAAATCCCCTACCCTTCCCTACCTACAAAGTCCAACTGCTATTATTTTTTTTTTCTATTTGATGACACTTTGTTGAGTATACCACTGCATGCTGGGATAATCAAACCAAGCATCATCAGAGCAGGGAACAGAGGATACGGTCACTGTCACAGCCCCTGCCTCCTCCCCGAAAGAAGCGACATCAGAGCAGGGGGCAAAGGATGCGGTCACTGTCACAGCCCCTGCCTCCTCCCCGAAAGAAGCGACATCAGAGCAGGGGGCAAAGGATGCGGTCACTGTCACAGCCCCTGCCTCCTCCCTGAAACAAAGCATCATCAGAGCAGGGGGCAGAGGATGCGGTCACTGTCACAGCCCCTGCCTCCTCCCCGAAAGAAGCGACATCAGAGCAGGGGGCAAAGGATGCGGTCACTGTCACAGCCCCTGCCTCCTCCCCTAAAGAAGCGACATCAGAGCAGGGGGCAAAGGATGCGGTCACTGTCACAGCCCCTGCCTCCTCCCTGAAACAAAGCATCATCAGAGCAGGGGGCAGAGGATACGGTCACTGTCACAGCCCCTGCATCCTCCCCGAAAGAAGCGACATCAGAGCAGGGGGCAAAGGATGCGGTCACTGTCACAGCCCCTGCCTCCTCCCCTAAAGAAGCGACATCAGAGCAGGGGGCAAAGGATGCGGTCACTGTCACAGCCCCTGCCTCCTCCCTGAAACAAAGCATCATCAGAGCAGGGGGCAGAGGATGCGGTCACTGTCACAGCCCCTGCCTCCTCCCTGAAACAAAGCATCATCAGAGCAGGGGGCAGAGGATGCGGTCACTGTCACAGCCCCTGCCTCCTCCCCGAAAGAAGCGACATCAGAGCAGGGGGCAAAGGATGCGGTCACTGTCACAGCCCCAGCCTCCTCCCTGAAAGAAGCTACATCAGAGCAAGGGACAGAGGCTGCGGTCACTGTCACAGCCCCTGCCTCCTCCCTGAAACAAAGCATCATCAGAGCAGGGGGTAGAAGATGTGGTCACTGTCACAGCCCCTGCCTCCTCCCTGAAACAAAGCTTCATCAGAGCACGGGGCAGAGGCTGCGGTCACTGTCACAGCCCCTGCCTCCTCCCTGAAACAAAGCATCATCAGAGCAGGGGGCAGAGGATGCGGTCACTGTCACAGCCCCTGCCTCCTCCCCGAAAGAAGCGACATCAGAGCAGGGGGCAAAGGATGCGGTCACTGTCACAGCCCCTGCCTCCTCCCTGAAACGAAGCATCATCAGAGCAGGGGGTAGAAGATGTGGTCACTGTCACAGCCCCTGCCCCCTCCCTGAAACAAAGCTTCATCAGAGCACGGGGCAGAGGATGCAGTCACTGTCACAGCCCCTGCCTCCTCCCTGAATCAAAGCGTCACGAGAACAGGGGGCAGAGAATGCGGTCACTGTCACAGCCCCTGCCCCCTCCCTGAAACAAAGCGTCATGAGAGCAGGGGCAGAGGATGCGGTCACTGTCACAGCCACTGCCTCCTCCCTGAAAGAAGCTACATCAGAGCCGGGGGCAGATGATTCGGTGACTGTCACAGCCCCAGCCTCCTCCCTGAAAGAAGCGACATCAGAGCAGGGGGCAAAAGATGCGGTCACTGTAACAGCCCCTGCCCCCTCCCTGAAACAAAGCGTCATCAGAGCAGGGGGCAGAGGATACGGTCACTGTCACAGCCCCTGCCCCCTCCTAAAAGAAGCGACATCAGAGCAGGGGGCAGAGGATGCAGTCACTGTCACAGCCCCTGCCCCCTCGCTGAATCAAAGAGTCACGAGAGCAGGGGGCAGAGGATGCGGTCACTGTCACAGCCCCTGCCCTCTCCCTGAAACAAAGCGTCATCAGAGCAGGGGCAGAGGATGCGGTCACTATCACAGCCCCTGCCCCCTCCCTGAAACAAAGCGTCATGAGAGCAGGGGGAAAGGATGCGGTCACTGTCACAGCCCCTGCCTCTTCCCTGAAACAAAGGGGCTGTGCTTATCCCTGCTGTGTCCCTCACTGCAAGCTGTACACTTTGCGATCTGCACAGTGACAGCGACCTCTCTGTTGTCGGCTCAGATCGGTAATAATTAGCCAGCAACAGAGCAGTGTCAGAATATTCGGCATACAGGAGACCAGCGATGTCACTAGCGGGGGCTGCGCTAGTCTCCTTCACGACGGGTCTTCTGACATTACTCTGTTGCTGACTGATTATTACTGATCTATGCCTACAACAGAGAGAACTCTCTCACTTTGCAGATCACATAGTGCACAGTTCACAGGGAGGGACACAGCAGGGATGAGCACAGCCCCCTGAAATGGGCGTTACTGATGAAGCTTCGTTTCAGAGAGGGGGCAGGGGCTGTGACAGTGACCGCATCCTCTGCCCCCTGCTCTGATGACGCTTTGTTTCAGGGAGGAGGCAGGGGCTGTGACAGTGACCGCAGCCTCTACACCCTGCTCTGATGACGCTTCGTTTGAGCATCCCAGCGTGCCCTGTGACTCTCAAAGTGTCAGCACACAGGAAATAGGAAAAAAAATAGAATAGCAGTTCTAGTAGGTAGGGAAGGAAAGGGAATTTTTACAGCAAGTATACTAGAAAATAGCTTAGATTACGGCTCTAAATAGATAGGGATTTAGAAAAATGTAATTGACTTTGGACCACCTCTTTAAGGACAATAAAGTATCTAATGAACTAAGTAAATAGGTCCCAATTGATCAAAGCTTTTAAGTGACAATTCTGGAGGAAAAAGCTTTGAAAAGTTGCAAAACTTTAGCACAACTCGGAGTTTCACAAATATTTTGTGAGTTTTGGCATTTTCACCCTAGAGTTTTGATGTAAAAGCTTTGATGAATCTGGATAAGTTTTGCCTAGCTCTGCCAAAATGAAGAAGAAATGGGCGGAGGTGGAGCTGGACGGGGGCATGCGGTGGGTGTGACACCACAGATTGTCATAATTCATTCTTATGCCAGAAACCTTACTCCAGTCCTTGAGGCACACAGAAGAGCACGGCTGTTAATGAATCAGGAGCGTCTGACTCCAACACGCCTTTTCATCAAGACCATTGTGAACATGGTTAGTCTAAATGATTTGAGGCCTTAGATATGTAATCCAGTTATAAATAGTATAGGAAGACCTGGCACTTTGTCTTGTTTGTTCTACTTGTAAGGAAGACACATAATGTGACTATCACTGTATTCTAGTAGTAAGTGACTATTCAAAATACAGTAACCATATGGGCATTGCCTATCTGAAAAACATCTTCTAATACAAACTTACAAATTATGGCCATCATAGAGTTGAAATTGCCGATATTGAAACACTCCCGGGCAACGTCTATGAAGAACTCCATCACTCTTGTTCTCTGCTTCTTTTTTACAACCTGTGAGAGATACAACATATCAATGATTTTTAGTGAAAATATGAATATATTAAATATATACGATTTTTAAATAAACTTGTATAATCTATATGGGGTTATAAATTAATAACCTAACTACAATGCAACCTTCTGTGCCTTCAGGTGCATGTAACAGAGTATGGAGTCAGGTTTGATGACTGAGATGAGCGGAGTAATGAAGTTATAGGGCCCCAATGCAAAATCTGACCCCAGATCTCCCGCCTATCTTGTGCTTTAACTGGTATAGTGGTGTCAGAGGCAGACCTCACAGCTACGCATTTGTGCAAACAGCAGGAAATACGGCTTTCAACTCCGTCACCAAAATTAATATTGTACGGAAGGCAATAAAAAATAGTCATCTCAAAATTTAGGAATTATAATCCTATCATTTTACAATTTCAGTCATCAGCACTATAAAGAAAAGTAATCCTTGGAGTTGGGTGGAGAACAAGAAAACGTGACTTCATTCCTACCCAAATGGTGTATTAACAATGGATCTGGAGGTATCTAAGTAGAAATAATATGGTTCTGGCCAATTACTCATTGTGTATCGGAGAGAGAGGTCTGTGACACTAGGAAGACGCTAAAAGAAAGAATGAAGTGACTGTGTACGAGATGTAAATAAAGGCAAAAGCAGAACACCTAGGAGCCAGGTGATCCGTTACAGGATCCGCTCCCATTGTGCCATTGTTACCCATTTTCTGTTACATCATTTGTATCCTTCTATTAACCCATATATGTGGTTTTTATGGCTGCATGCAAGATTCTCAATAGGCTTTGGCTGATATGTACAGAATATAAGTGACATGCAGAAGCACAAAACATTGGTTAAGTTTAAAAAAATAAAATGTGACTGGCTCCTAGTTTTTCTAAGAAAATAGCATGCCTAATTGAAAAGGAAGTTAAAGAGCGCAGATCTTTGTCACACCACAAGACTTGAGGACCAGCAGTAACAGCATGAAACAGGAAACTTGTAGCCAGAGCAAAAGGTCAAAATAGCAGATTCTTTTCATGCAGTATTATAAATGTAGAATGGTGAAATATTATGTGAAACATCGCTGCCCTATGTAAAAGGCAGTTACCGTATATTATTCTCAGGATCCCACTGCTTGGTCTTAGGGAACAGGACATCCTTTGTGGATGTAGTTACTGGTCATTGTCAGATCATACATCTCAATACTGCAATATTATGAGTTTGGTGCCATTTGTCCATATGCATCCAATGGGGAAAGGAGAATAAGCTGTTACGGGACACCTCTGGCAATGACTTATGCCCCTAAGAACAAGAATTTGTGGGGCCACCTTTAGTAGGGTGCTCAGTCTAATCACATCTAAAACTGGCAACTTGGAGATCTTGTCCTGATCACTAAATGTGGTTGTTAGCTCTTACCATATACTTATTACATCTCCAGTTTACTCCTGACATAGGCTAGCCCACGCCACAAAATACTGTGATTTACCAAAAAGAGGGCAGCACAACTCACAAAGAATAGAAGTTGTATAATATCATGTTAAATTGACATTCCTTCCAGAACTCACTTTGCATATCTCTGTAGCCACCAGCATACTGAGGCAGTTAAACCAGTTGTCATAGGCCTCTAGGTTATAGGTCTTGGCGACATCACTTCGGCACTGAGGAATAATAGAAAATACTGAATATTGTTATGAGGAAGGATACATTTGGAAGGTTTTATGCAAAGTCTGATAATGCAGCTGTGTATTTAGAATAAGTTAGAAACTGGAGTCCTCTGGATGTTGTCAAATATATCAGAAATATAGAGTACGGTGTGCAGTGATTGGTATAGGATATCACTAGTATAGGTAGTGTGCGATAACTAGCAGTAACATACCTTATGGTTATCCAGAGAGTCCATGTGACTGATTATCTGCATTAGATCTTCAGGGTAAATGTTTCCTAGTCGTTCCTGTTACAAAACAAACGCCGTAAGTATCAAGATGTCAATATTCTTTTCCATTTGTATTCTTCTAAAGGTTTAGATGCATAGCGTAGCGTTAGGCTGACTTATCCAGCAATGATACTCACTAGTTCGATTGTCGTCAGCTGTTGGGCCAAGACAAGTGGGTCTCCACACACGCTCAAGATATCTTTTTGTGCAGACTGGGGCTTGGCTTTGAGAATTGTCCCTTTGTCCATAACTGGCTGTCGGATCTTTTCGCGAATTTCTTGATACTGGCCCCGTGTGGAAAGAGCCAGCAGCACATTCTGGGTCATCTGACCGATACTCTTCTTTATTGTACCATTCTCCTAAATGGGAAATGAAGAACAATATGTCAAATTGTTGAGTGATACAAACTATGGACTGAATGGTTATAAACATATACAGTAATACTGCGGTCTGATGGATGTGAACTAAAGTTTATCATCATAATGAGATGTTGTAACCAAAGATGTAATACAGGAGGAGCAGAGGTAACAGTCCACTGAGGTGCCCACGGGTATTATAAGAGTCAGATGGTAGCTGGGGTTGTAGACACAAACTCCATTATGAGGTATATGTAGACAACAGATCATCCAAGAAGTAATCATGGGGTCGCCAGTGAACAGATATTATTATTCTTCTCCTCTTTTGTCATTGCAAAAGGCCCCAATCTAATCCCCAATTGATGATCTTAGGGGAGGAAGAATCAGGAGTCTACCAATGGTCTATTTCCCTCTCCTCATTTAATACACAAGCACACTCAATGTGAGTATATGGGTGGCATTGGAAGGAATAGCGGTCGGCTGCTCAAACATGTAACTACGGTATGTATCTTCTATGTATATGTGTGCATTAGTG
This sequence comes from Ranitomeya imitator, assembly GCF_032444005.1. Taxonomy (NCBI): domain Eukaryota; kingdom Metazoa; phylum Chordata; class Amphibia; order Anura; family Dendrobatidae; genus Ranitomeya; species Ranitomeya imitator. The sequence continues at coordinate 699,037,001 of NC_091283.1, forward strand.
CCACAAAGTACCTCTCACAGTGCAAATGAGCAAAAGGAGGTCAAGAGTGTTTTTAAACAAATATATCAATTTATTAAATAAAGCAGAAGAGATTATTATATCAATTCAGAGTATCACAAACCAAGCAGGAATATAGGGGAATTCTACCAGGATATACGTACACTACTGTTCAAAAGTTAGGGTCACCCAGACAATTTTGTGTTTTCCATGAAAACGCATACTTTTACTAATCAAATGAGATGCCAAATGAATTGAAAATCTAGTCCAGACATTGACAAGGTTCGAAAAAAAGATTTTTATTTGAAATAATAATTTTCTCCTTCAAACTTTGCTTTTGTCAAAGAATGCTCCCTTTGCAGCAATTACAGCATTGTAGATCTTTGGCATTTTAACAGTTAATTTGCTGAGGTAATCTGGAGAAATTACACCCCATGCTTCCAGAAGCCCCTCCGACAAGTTGGTTTGGCTTGATGGGCACTTTTTGCGTACCATACGGTCAAGCTGCTCCCACAACAGCTCAGTGGGGTTGAGATCTGGTAACTGCACTGGCCACTCCATTACAGATGGAATACTATCTGCCTCCTTCTTCCCTAAATAGTTCTTGCATAATTTGGAGGTGTGCTGTGGGTCATTGTCCTGTAGTAGGATGAAATTGGCCCAATCAAGCGCTGTGCACAGGGTATGGCATGGCGTTGCAAAATGGAGTGATAGCCTTCCTTATTCAAAATCCCTTTTACCTTGTACAAATCTCCCACTTTACCAGCACCAAAGCAACCCCAGACCTTCACATTACCTCCACCATGCTTGACAGATGGTGTCAGACACTCTTCCAGCATCTTTTCAGTTTTTCTGCGTCCACAAAGGTTCTTCTGTGTGATCCAAACACCTCAAACTTGGATTCGTCTGTCCATAACACTTTTTTCCAATCTTCCCCTGTCCAATGTTTGTGTTCTTTTGCCCATATTAATCTTTTTCTTTTATTAGCCAGTCTCAGATTTGGCTTTTCTTTGCGACTCTGCCCTGAAAGTCAGCATCCCAGAGTCGCTTCTTCACTTTAGACATTGACACTGGCGTTTTGCGTGTTCTATTTAATGAAGCTGACAGTTGAGGTGTCGATTTCTCAAACTACAAACTCTAATGTACTTGTCTTGTTGCTCAGTTGTGCAGCGGGGCCTCCCACTTCTCTTTGTACTCTGGTTAGAGCCTGTTTGTCCTCTCCTCTGAAGGGAGTAGTACACACCGTTGTAGGAAATCTTCAGTTTCTTGGCAATTTCTCGCATGGAATAGCCTTCATTTTTAAGAACAAGAATAGACTGTCGAGGTTCACATGAAAGTTCTTTTTTTTCTGCACATTTTGAGAATTTAATGGAACCCAACAAATGTAATGCTCCAGATTCTCAACTAGCTCAAAGGGAGGTCAGGTTTATAGGTTCTCTAATCAGCCAAACTGTTTTCAGCTGTGCTAGCATACTTGCACAAGGGTTTACAAGGGTATTCTAACCATCCATTAGCCTTCTTACACAGTTGGCAAACACAAAGTACCATAAGAACACTGGAGTGATGTTTCTTTGAAATGGGCCTCTATACACCTATGAAGATACTGCATTACAAACCAGACGTTTGCAGCTAAAATAGTCATTTACCACATTAACAATGAATAGAGTGTATTTCTGAATCATTTAATGTTAGCTTCATTGGAAAAAAACTGTGCTTTTCTTTCAAAAATAAGGACATTTCTAAGTTACCCCAAACTTTTGAACGGTAGTGTAGCAAAATATGATCTATATATTATGCACTAAAAAATATCTGAGCTGAACAGCACCATAAAAATAGTAAATAATTAGACCAGTTTAAGGTGGACCTATTGCTTATGCTCCAATTGTCCCAAAGAGAACATCATATGCCAGTGCATATGACGAAGACCTGGCGAAATGCGCGTAGGTGCGGCAGGCTGGTGTCCAGGTGTCCATTACTATGTAAGTTATAGCAAAGCACATGCACTTTACCCTTTATCTATTACCTATTTGCACTTCATGCACTCCAGCACTTTGTATAGTGTTCCATTGCACTGAGGCTCCCTTGCACTGGCATATGATGTTCTCTTTGGGACAATCGGAGCATCAGCAATAGGTCCAGCTAAACTCATCTTTATAATTATTTACTATTTTTATGGTGCTGTTCTGCTCAGATATTTTTAGTGCATAATCTATAGGTCATATTTTGCAAAATCCTGGTAGAATTCGCCTATATTCCTGCTTGGTTTGCGATACTCTGAATTGATATAATAATCTCTTGTGATTTATTTAATAAATTGCTATATTTGTTTAAAAATACTCTTGACTTCATTTTGCTCATTTGCACTAAGAGGTACTTTGTGGTATTTATCTTTTGAGTTATCTCTACTTTTCAATGTGTTTAGACCTAATTTGGCATTTATTTGTGTTTAAATGTGTGCATTAGTGTAACCCAAACTGGACAAGTGGCCAATAGAGACTTGGTCATCTTCCACCCTATGGAAACCATAGACATAAGATAGCTGCTAATGTCGTTGCCTTCCACTTAAAACCAACTGGACCAGCAATCTTCATACTTATATTGAGTACAACAATACAAAAGGTAACAATCTATATCCTAAAGAGACTGCTTCATTTCTAGAAGTGGTCCCATGGAAGGCTAAACACTTAGAAGTTCCAAACCATCAGAAAACCACAGGTTGCCTATATGTTTTATGAGTACAGTTTTACATTGCACCGTCATAGTTAACTATATAAATGCTCAGCAAGCATATTGTTTTATGAATTGACTGAAAAGAGCCTGTGAATACAAATGATTGCATTGTTCATGAGTAGCCGGTGTGCATTATGCTTCGCGGCTGGAGCACTAGAAGGGGCAGATGGTACAATGATGATGTCCAGAGACAGCACTCTGCCTGTGTGAGCTCGAAAACTGATAACAAAAGCCCCTTTCTTGCTGCTTGGCTCATGCAGGCAGCAGGAAGAGTGAATGATAAATGAAATGGAGACTAATTGCGTGAAATTATCTGTCTTTCTTCATCTGAAGTTGGGCCCTGCTTTCATTTCTCCAACTGATAGCACAGCTCTCCCGCCAATGCCATCTTTTAAGTTTTAGATTATCACAGTTAAAAACAATCAAGTGGATTAACCCTCTCAGAAATTGTCATAATAATCAATGTAATGAAATGAGAAAGTCACTGTTATTCAAAAGAGAGAGAGAGAGAACATCGGAAAATAGCCCTCATCTTACCACCTTAAGTTTCTCACCTCATCGCATTGCGTGATCCGATGTGCAATCTCCTTTAGCTCCTTCCTGGCTCTTTCATCCTGGAAGTCGAAAGGAAATGTCTCAGTCCATTCCCTCAGCAACTGGATGATTTTAGCAGCAAAAGACTTCAATTTCGCCTGTATCAAGATAAATCACATTTATTTATTTTAAAAGAGTAGCCATCACATCAGTTACACAGGTATTCCACTCCTCTCTCTTTATCTACCAAAATAATACACCACGGTGATATGCGGTTATTTATTTTGTTAGCAAACTCAGACCAAACAAAAGAACAGAAAAACCCATTCAAGCATTTGACCCTTTTTATTGTGTGTATGGAAAAAAGGAGCCACTAACATCAAACCTGGCCTGATTCACATTTACATGGACATTACACCTGTACTCGCACTGGTTTAGGACCCACCCACATCAGTTTTTGTCATACGTGATCTGCCTATTTTATGTGGGCACATTCATTTGCACTAGTATATTCACTACACAGGGACACATTATACTGTATGTGGAGCACTGTGAGGGCATCATACTGTATGTGGAGCACTATGGAGGCATCAGACTGTGTGTGGAGCACTGTGAGGGCATCATACTGTATGGAGCACTGTGAGGGCATCATACTGTATGTGGAGCACTGTGAGGGCATCATACTGTATGTGGAGCACTGTGAGGGCATCATACTGTATGTGGAGCATTGTGGGGGCATCATACTGTATGTGGATCAATGTGGGCATCATACTGTATGTAGAGCACTGTGATGGTATCATACTGTATGTGGAGCATTGTGGGGGCATCATACTCTATGTGGAGCATTGTGGGGGCATCATACTGTATGTGGAGCACTGTGAGGGCATCATACTGTATGTGGAGCACTGAGGGCATCATACTGTATGCGGAGCATTGTGGGGGCATCATACTGTATGTGGATCAATGTGGGCATCATACTGTATGTGGAGCACTGTGATGGCATCATACTGTTTGTGGAGCAATGTGAGAGCATCATACTGTATGTGGAGCACTGTGGGGGCTTCATATGCTGTATGGAGAAATCACTATGGGCACATCATGTCATGTTATGGCATCATACTATGTGGAGGACACTCTGGGGGTATCATATTGGTTGCTGTGGACACTGTAGGGGCCATGAACTGGATGCTATATGTATGTGTGTTATATAAAGGGCTGGGTGAAGGTAGGGTATTGGCTTAACATAACATGTAAATTGTCGTTGTACGTTATGCACCCCACAGTGTGTGCCACTGTTTCTTATCTTTGAAAGTTAGATGTATGGCATTGGGGCAAGCTGTGCCACCCTTTAATGGTGATGCTCCGTCCCAGCCGACTAAAAAATGAATGAGATCATTGCTTTCCACTGATATGGGCAAGCAGAGAAGTCATGTATGAGCTGTCAGCGTGCTCTATAAGGAAATGGTGTAGGCTGCTCTATAAGAATATGTGCGCTGCTTCCTGTGGAACACACTTGTCACACTACGTAAGCATGTAACTTCCCATTGGACTCCCCCTCATCCCTCCTACAATCTTTATGTGACACATAGCACAGCATGAAAATAATAACAGGGGTGTATGGGAAATCCACAGTAAACTTTCACTTCTACAGGCTGGAAACCCCCCGAGAAATGTCATACTGTTCCTTACGAGTGGCGTAGAACAATGCCAATAACGAGTATGTGAAGAGGAGTGGGCTGCTGCCGAACAGTTGCTAAGAGAATCTGACGTGGCTGTCTGAGATGAATCACGGGCGTACCATGTCTGCTGTGCAGCAGCTTCTCCTCTACATCCCCGTGCTGTGTTCTGCTATTGCACTGTCTGCATTGTACAGGTAACAGCTGGCAGAGTGTCCACTGTACAGACGCTCCTGCACCCTCCACATCCTGGTTCTTTCATAAAATGCCAGCACTGACCCTGAAGTGAAGAGACAGGCAGGCAGGGGACGTATCGGCCGTAATAATGCAGATTTAAGCTTTAGTCACACTAAACGACTTACCAACGATCACGACCAGCGATACGACCTGGCCGTGATCGTTGGTAAGTCGTTGTGTGGTCGCTGGGGAGCGATCAACGATCAGGGGAACGACTTCGGCATCGTTGAAACTGTCTTCAATGATGCCGAATTCCCCGGGTAACCAGGGTAAACATCGGGTTACTAAGTGCAGGGCCGCGCTTAGTAACCCGATATTTACCCTGGTTACCATTGTAAAAGTAAAAAAAAAATCACTACATACTCACATTCTGATGTCTGTCACGTCCCCTGCCGGCGTCCACAGGGGTAAAACTGCTTTCGGCAAGAGCGCTGCTAATGCACGCGCTGCTGCCGAGAGCTTCCCTGCACTGACTGTGTCAGCGCCGGCAGTAACAGCGTGTGCTCTGCTTTACGGCCGGCGCTGACAGTCAGTGCAGGAAAGCTCTCGGCCAGAGCGCGTGCATTAGCAGTGCTCCTGCCGAAAGCAGTTTTAACCCTGTGGACGCCGGGGGACGTGACAGACATCAGAATGTGAGTATGTACTGTTTTTTTTTTTTTTTTACTTTTACAATGGTAACCAGGGTAAATATCGGGTTACTAAGCGCAGCCCTGGCTTAGTCACACACGCCGATCCAGCGATGACAGCGGGTGATCAGCGACCAAAAAATGCTCCTGATCATTCCCCAACGACCAACGATCTCCCAGCAGGGGCCTGATCGTTGGTCGCTGTCACACATAACGAGATCGTTAGCGGGGTCGTTGCTACGTCACCAAAAGTGTGACGTTGCAACTATATCTTTAACGATATCGTTATGTGTGACTCCAGCTTTATATTGCATTCAAGGCAGGAGTGGACAGGAGAGCAATTCATGGACCATTTGCAGTCCAATAGTTCATCATAATGCACAATTCCACCTGCTTTTGGGGTGGCAGTGGCCCCCTCACCTCTTGAGCCCCCGGGTGCATCTGCACAGGTTGCACCAATGGTATGTCTGGCCCTGATTCAAGATCTATAGAAAGCTGGGTGAGAAGTAGTAGGACTCTTAAGACGAATATATTAGGATGATTCACATAAAAGGTCAATCAGAAGCATCTAGGAGCCCATCTAGCAGAGGAATGGTGAAGGGTAATTATTAGAACATACGTTGTTTTTTTTGTTTTTGTTTTTTTTTTAAATCATGCTGGGTCATTGAAAAGACAAAATAAAGGGTTGGACAGCCACTTCAGGATACATGATTTGGAATATGTAAAATCACCAAAAAAATTTCCACCAAAAAAGCAGCAGACATTTATGTAGGTACCAAGAGAAAAAAAAAAAATCAGTGACAGGAAAATATTCAAACCTACAACATGCTATACTTTCTATATATAATAATAATTACTGTACCATAGAGCACAAAATAAATGAATACAAATTGAAAAATACATTGTTTTTCAGCTACCAACTGCTACAAGCAGAATTTGTAGTTTTAGCTTCAACAGGCTGTTAATGAGCATTATCTGCCTGCACATGGCCACCGTGCCGACAGTATGTGACCGTCACATCATATATGACCAGCTGCAGGAACACACGTCTCAAGTAGAAGCAATAATGACCAGATTTCATCTGCTGACGACCAGTGACAGATTCATTCTAGCACCTAATCATAACACCTGATAGACAATCTTTGCTGTAGTTTTGTGTGGCCCAGTGACCATGAAGACTACAGAACCCCTGGGAAGGTGCAGACCTCTCTGTGCCTCCTCCAGCGCCCTTACCTTGTCAGCCTCCATTCCAACTTCCAGCTGTTGTTTCTGTTTGATGCAGATCTGTCCCACTTTTGCTAGGATCTCATGGGGGTGGATAAACACACGTGCACTCAGCAGGAAGGTGAAGATGTAGGTTCTCTGGGGGGAAGAAGCACAGGTTTCAATATAAAAATCATGTTCTGCTCATAGTCATTATCCTGATATAGGATTATAATTACATGGATCTGTAGACCAGCTTGTGATTTGTGGGAGACGTGACCCTGACAAGGTTCGGCACTACCTGTAATGATTGACAGGCCAATTTGCTGAAAAGAAAAGTGCACAAACCTGGCATGTCTCCACACGTCTTTATATAGCAGACAATATACATTACCGGAAACCTGTCGCCCAACCATGGGCATCAGAGCCTGGAAGCCTGATTGTAGCATTGACCAGGGACTATAGGCAGAACCAGGGCTAATTAGACTACACCCATCTTCTCTCTGCTCCAAGTGACTGACAGGTCTCTCCCTATGTACACACATGGTGTAGACCAACTAGAGCGGTGCTGTGAGAAGCCGGCCAGGGGAGCACCAGATTAGCCACATCTCTGCCTATAGCCCTCTTGTAGGCTTTCCATCTATGCTTAATAGAAACCATACCTGGCTGCAATCATGCAATGATTCGTAGTGCCCGTGGTTAGGGCAGGAAGAATCTACTGACAGCTTCTCTTTAAGGCTCGATTAGGTTAACATGTGACAGCATTTTAGTGACTGTATAACGACCTCAATACTTGGACCTTCTCTTGCTCAAAAACACTGGAACTAGAGAAGAAAGCTGCTGTCAGGCACTCTTAACAATTTCATAATGTAAATATATTTCATGGTTCTATCAATCTATGACCCCAGAATATCAATATTTGGTATTTATGCAGGAGTCAGCACCTTGTCTTACTGGAAATAATGGCTCCGTGCAGAACCCTGGAGAAAGGTGATAACGGGCCAGCTAGGACCAGTGACCCTACGTTGTCTGCAGCTTCTAAAGTAAAACGCAGTTGTAGAAACTTCACCGTTTTGCTGAATAGACTTTTCGGGAACGTAATCGTCCTTTCGTTATCTTCAGTAGCCTGGAGCGGTGCTGTGACTTGCCAATCATGCCATCCAGCTTCTGACTTTTGATAATGGGTAGACGGAAGGATTCTGGGAGAGAAAACTGCTAATGTTTGCGTTACACCTGTAACATGCCCTTAGGGAGCAGCTCCTACATGTGTGGGGTAGCATGAAATAACACTCCTGTCTGCTCAGCTTCTGTCTGAATTTGTCTTGGCTCCTCACCGCACGGCGTGTTTGCTTCCACTCTGTTTGCTTTAAAATGCTTTTTTCCCACAGTCAGCGTAGCAAACCCTGGCGGCGGTCTCTCCTCTATGACAGGATTGGGTTTTCTCCCTGCTAAGGGCTGCTCTGCGCTCCAACAAAGATCTTATTAATTCACAATGCTTTTCCATAATTTAGCTTGCTTGTACTGCACTGAGACGGATTCCTTCATTAGTAGAACAGTAAGAATAATGGTAATAATAGCCATATTAATGCCGTCACATTTCCTATACAGGCAGTCACCAAGCTGTATAACGTGAAATATGTGATTACTACAGAGGGTACATTCCTTCCTGACTGATCAGTCTTTACTGCAGTTATAGCATTGTATTCACAACATGTACAGGCACAACTGTAGCTGGGCTTTTCTACGCCCAGGGCAAAAGGTTTAATGCATTGCCCTCACAGTGGCCAGGGCAAGGCTGCGAGATGGCTTTGCCCTGGGACACCGGGTGCATGTCCAGATTGGATAACCCTACCTGCTCCTCTGTATGGAGCATCCTGTAATAACTCTTGAACCCGCAATCACAATACACAAGGCACCACATTGGTCTTTGCAGGAGACACAACTTCCTACCTGTTGCCTTGTTACACTAGTGTTAATGGGGCAGTGCATGAGAAATGAATAAGGAACCATAAATCGCTTGGTTTCCTAGCAACACAATCAATCATGCGATTAAAGGGGAGACATTGGACAATTTGGTGCAGGGTTATTGCTGCATGTGGGCAGGAATTTGATTGTGTCTTAGAGAAAAGCTTCTCTGACCTTTCACATCCACGGGATATTTGGAGCCCGGGTTCGGAGGCAGCACATTCTGTTCTGACAAGAGCAGAAAACAAGGGCTAAACAGGGACCGATAGACAAAGAAGCCATTTAAAGGGTCACAAAAGAAAGGATATCACCAACTGAGGCGCTGTTGGCAACTGGAGGAGGTTATAAAATATATGGCACATGTCCAGGACACTGCAGGGGCAGCAAAATAAGGAAGAGGTACCAGGCCTAGAGAGCAATGGCATGCCATGCATGCCCGCTGCCTAATGGCCACTATCACACCAGACACCCAGAGCAGGTCACACCATAGAAATGGTATCTACTATAACGCAAGAAAGCAGTTTACTTACATCCGGATAGTAATCCACCGTGGGCACCAGCCTCTCGATCAGGGCTTCCAAGGACCCAGACACCAAGCAGCCATCTTGATATACTGGATCTCCACATTGCTCCCCCATCTCGGGCTGCACCTGTGCACTACAGGCAGAACCAAGCATGCTGGGAAATATTGGTGTCTGTGGCATGCTTTCCTAGGGGACAGAAAAACCAAAATCATGTTATATTGTAACCCAGGACACACAGAGCCATCGTCTGGGACTACGGAGCCTATGGGGAGGAAAGCCTCAGCTGTCAATTCCTCAAGGACCACTTCTCAAAGGTAATGCATTAGATAAGAAGATTGGCTCAACTCACTACTACATGAGCAACGAGGATATCCTGGATCATCAGGGTGTAGCACAATACACCAGGAGGGGCACTCATTTTAATGTTTGCCATAAAGTCTTATTTAGCCAACCAACATATTGTAAATTACAAGATGTGCAAATAATTACCGTACATAATTTACAATCTGTTGGTTGTACACTTATCAGATGCCACAAACAAAATGGTTTGTAAATGTTCAGCGGCTTGTAAGCACTTTTCATCATTCCACAATGGGAACACAACAAATTGTAGAGTTATAGGTATAGAAAACGTTTTAAACCACTAAGAGGAGGGGATCACCATGGAAAACTCCTCAATAGGGAATCTTGGTGGATATATATTCTACAAACTAGGGCTCCGTTGGGCATGAATGTAAGACATGACTTTACATACCACTATGAATGACTTTTTTTTTTTGCCTTCCAGGACATAGAGTGATAAAAAGGTTTTTGAAGACATTGTTGTGTTTTAATGAGTTTCTTTAAACAGCTGCGATCAGGCTCTATTGATAGGTTACCTTGGTCACTTGACTTAACAGGGTGGGTTATATAAGGTTGTATAGCATGCAATGATTAAGAACTGCAAGGTTTGAAATGCGTATGCTACTACAGTATATACAAGCATCTTTATTTCCCTAGGAAGGAGCAAAACATAAAAGCATAAATCATTTCACATTGCTGCTTCTCAACTCAAGTTGAAAAATAATGTATGAAAATAAGACATCTACAAAAGGTCAAGCACTGGGAACAGAATGTGACTAATAACAGAACAGATTTGTCTCTGTCTCCCTATCACAGATTCCTTGACTGTCTCCTTGAATGGCTCCCTCTATAGAGAATACTATACTTATAATTCCTAAGGACATCTTGTCCCACCACATTCCAACTTTTAAAGCACTACAATGAGATCTGAGATATCAGTGCATTCATTAATATCTTGTTTGCTGGTGATAGCTAAAATTTGACACCGACTTCACTGCATGCTTTTCAATTCATTCGCTGAAAAATACCCAGAAGGAATTCAGTCTGTTTTCATTCAACCGAGGTTTCAGGCAAGGAATGTAGTCTGGTTAGAGCACATAAAGAGCCTTCAAAGTCCAAGGTCAGGACCACAGTTGTGTTTATGGGCTCTATGGCACGTTGCTATTTACAGCTGAAGAACACAACAGGTTACGCTTCTCCATCTGTGGAATTCCACCTCCGCAATTCTCAATGCGCTCATTTGTGGGAGGATATAAGCATGAAGCCCACACACATGCAAAGTTTCTATTGTAGGCAATATCATTTGTATAATAGGTGAACATGTACATAGTCCTGGACACCATTATTCGAACACCAAACAAAAGATTTAAGATATCTTCTAGTCTACCAAGGTATATAGGCTACATAGGGGTATATATCAACTAAAGACCCACCAAAGGCAATACGTTAGGGTTGAGCCTTCATGCAAATGTTTTATGGACAGGAGACTTCATATTTAACACAATGGTCGGCCTGCCTTACCTGGTAATAACTGGATGACTACGAATAATGGTGACTTAGTAATGTCTTCTATTACTTGTCCGCCTACATTGTCTCTAGACAATTGCATATTTATACCTCTGCTAGAAATAACTTCCTTCAGGATTGAACCTTGAAATAGCTCAAAGCTTCTCTAAAACAAAATCCTCACAGTTTGGAAAATCGGAATTTTACAATGTTTTGTCTCCTTCCATTTGAACACACTGGAGTTATTCAACTGGGCCAAATCATATATTGTTATATTCATACATATTGTTATAATATATTTATTAAAAGTCAGTAGTGAGGTGAACATCAATAATTTCCCAAATTTCCTGGAAGGTTATGTTCACACATTGTAATTTTGCTACATTTTTTTCCACAGGCAAAAAACCTGCTTTCTTGTAAGTAAAGAAGCTGCTTACAAAAAGCAGGTTTTGCTGAGTTCTTGCTGCATTTTTGTTGTCTCTTGTGCATGTTGATAAAGTTTAGTGGCCCAAAAAAGCCTGATTTAACTTCCTTAGGTTTGTGCACCAAAAACGGATACCTGCGTTTTTGCTGTGTTTTTACACTTCCCCATTGTTTCCTACAGGTGAAAAAATCATGCAAATATGCTAAAAGAAGTGACATCCTGCAGTTTGCAAAAAAAGTTTGCAGTTTGCATTTTTGCTGCCTTTTCTCATGCAAATTAAAAGCAGCATTTACAGTACCAGCAAAGTCTATGAGATTGCAGAAATCTCATGCACACACACTGGGTTTATTTTTCTGACTGACTTGGAAAACAAGCGGTTGTGCCCTGTTTTGCCAATAGTATGTAGAAAATGTACAGGCTTTAAATGTGAACTGTCATGGTGCAGTGGCACAGATTTAGGCTCCTGGTACACACCAGCTTTGGCTGCAATGCAGGTTATGGGGCAAAAGATTGCTGTATACGCGAATAGGGTCACACTTTTATCTGCAAAGTACCACAAACAAGTCACAAAAAGTCAGAACTATTGGGATTTTTTACAACTTGCTTGTCACAGTCACGGCACCTTGCAGATTGCAATGCGACCCCTTAAGCTGCATGGCCTGTAAAAAGTGCTTCACTTTGTAATCTTGCAGTGTCTGAATACAGCCTGTGAGGCAGTGACTGGTGTTACATGTGAGGGCCACTGTATGTTCCTCCCAGGATGCGTATGGAGACGTATTGAGGCCATGAGAGTGCACTGCAGTCACAGGCGTAGCTGTGGTTGCAATGCAAACTAAAGTTAGTCTACAGCTCAGGAAAAAATTAAGAGACCACAGCAAAATGTTGAGTTTGTCTGATTTTTCTCTTTATAGGTATATTTTTGAGTAAAATGTAAATTGTTCTTTTATTCTATAAAGTTCTGAGAACATGTCTCCGAAGATCCAAGCAATAAATTTTGTATTTTTTTCTGACCAAGAAAAATTTTCAAAATTAAAAAAAAACAACAACAAAAAAAACACCCAGTGCTTTCAGACATCAAATAATGCAAAGAAAACAAGTTCAATAATAATTTAGAAACAACAATACTAATGTTTTAACTCAGGAAGAGTTCAGAAATCAATATTTTGTGGAATAACCATGATTTTTAATCACAGCTTTCATGCGTCTTCACATGCTTTCCACCAGTCTTTCACACTGCTTTTGGGTGACCTTATGCCATGCCTGATACAAAAATGTTAGCAGTTCTTCTTTGTTTGATGGCTTGTGACTATCCATCCTCATGATTACATTCTAGAGGTTTTCAATGGGGTTCAGGTCTGATTGGGCTACCCATGACAAGGTTTTGATGTGGTGCCAGAGCTGTAGGTCTTGAACATGCTGGTTGTCCAAGGCAGATTTAGGGAAAACCTGCTCTGGACTTTTGTGTTGAAATGGACTACTGGACGGTAGTGGTGCAGTCCGCTTCATTCCAGACCGGATTTTTTAGGTGGTTGAAGGCCACAGATTCAAGTTCAAAAACCTGCAGTATAGGATTTGGGTGTGTCAGATTGAGTCAGTGTCAGTCTGATGTTGGCAGGAGTACAGAGCAGGAGGCTCTGCAGAGCTACACGCTGTGTGAGGCAACACAGGTCAGCGGAGCCAAACAGCCAAGGCATCTGAAAAGTCTGGCACCCCACAATATACACAGCGGTGCAGTCGCTCACAGCAACTGGTCTCAGGAGGTGGACTGGCATGTTTAGTGACTAAACTGGAGGATAAGGTTCCCGGCATTGATCCGGAGGATATTGTGTACTGTGTATTGCTGTGAGTAAAGATACATTAAAACGGCGGTGCAGTCGCCCACGACAACTGGTCAGAGATGGACTGGCGTGTTTAATGACTGTAATCCAGAGGATATGTGCACGGCTGCGAACCAGAGGTGGACTGGTGTGTTTAGTGACTGTGATCCAGAGGATATGTGCACGGCTGCGAACCGGAGGTGGACTGTCTTGTTCCCGGCTGCGATCTGGAGGATATTGTGTACTGTGTATTGCTGTGAGTAAAGAGACATTAATATGGCGGTGTTATGGTCAGAGGTGGACTGGCGTGTTTAGTGACTGTAATCCAGAGGATATGTGCACAGCTGCGAACCAGAGATGTACTGTCTTGTTCCCGGCTGCGATCCGGAGGATATCATGTGCTGTGTTTTTTGAGTTGAACATTAAAGAGTCGTTTTGCTTCTAACTTTGCAGAGTCACTCCCTCATCACTGCATAGGGTGCTACCGCTGCACTACAAGCCTTACAAGTTCACATAATTTTTGTTACATACAGGGTATTCTGGGGTTTTAATCATCACCAGAAAACCTAGAATCTTTTGGACATTTGTTATGCTGCAAGCCAATAAATATTGGAAAATTCCTAGTCCCATAGTCCTAGTAACACTGTAGAGTTTCTCCATCCAAAATTCAAAAACTACTCCCCAGTGATTGAATGCAGCCTAAGAGGAGAGTAACTCCATCTCCTTCTGAAACATATGTAATGCATCTTATTACATAAGACCCCCCATAACAGATCAGACTTCCCTCCTTACTATTAATCATCCAGCAGCACTGTTATATAAAGATCATGGTTATATAATATTACACATGTTAGGTGTGCTGTGCTGAGTTCCTGATTACATAACAAGAACATATTCTTTAAGTCTGGATTGCATCTTCAATGTCTAAGGAACTTCCTATGTCTCAAAGGAAAGGTTGAAGGTAACAACTAATTTACTAGGATAGCCCAGGAATGACAGAGTGTCCCTCAGTGGCTGACTAGCTCAGACGGGCTCAGTACATGAGGTGGCACCCGCTAATTGGAGGCTTAGATTTGAGTGACACAACAACAATGTGGCCAGGTAGAACAGCTTGTTTTCGGGTGTGTGCGACTATTATTAAGTCATTTTCGTAAAACTCCTGAAGTGTGGTTTGTGGAGTACTTTGTGTGCCTGCAGTATTTATTGTTAGTCAGTCCACTCCATTCACTAATGTCCTTACAGATTGCCACATACAAAAGCGGCTTTATGTAGCGCAGCTCAACAATACAGTCATACAATACAAGTACAGGAGAATTATGTAGTGCTCAGGATGAATGTAAGAAAGGTTCCAGAAAAAAAAGGACATCTGATGAGCTGTAAGTCCAAATGTAGCAATTTGTATACAATCACATGTAGTTAGTGACGCCATGCTCCCATCACAGTAGAGAAACAAAGCCTTCCTACTGCAATATTAGATAAGAAACATTCAATATTAAACATTTCTTTTTATGCAGAAGCTGACACTTGAATAACAGTTTGCCTCCATGGAGTAACCACTATGACTGCATATAATGAATGCCAGATTTACACTCAGTGGTAACAGAAAGAAGAGGCCTTTTCCCAGATATTTTATTCTCAATCCTCAAAGGATAAAACAACACTCTGCATGTGGTTTTGAACAGCTTCCAATGGCTTCAGAGCACTCCCGAATAAACCACCAGAACATCTAACACTGGAGTTCCCACACAAATGTCTCTTGCATGTGTCTAGAGTAACTATGATGGTGGGGTCAGATGGAAAGTAATTGGACTTGTTATGCAATGGACAGAAACAATTGAGCGCTTGATTTCGTACTTACTACACGTCAGTTTTATGGATTTAGTCCTAGGGCTACACAGAGATTTTCGGTAGCAATATGGATTGATTTTAACTATTGCTCTACAGCTGCAGTGTGAAGCAGATTATGGTGCTGCGCGCCATTGTGTGGCCTGCAACCTTCACTCAACGGTTAGAATCGGTCAGTAGCGCTGTGGAGTCTCAGCGGACGGAGCCCAGGCCTTGGATTATACACTTTGGCCACGGCGGGGAACCTGACAAAACCACACACAAATTGCAGAGGTTTCACGACTAGCACAAGCGAAGGACATGACAATGGTGGGCTTCACCTGTATTTGCTGCAGATTCGGGACTAACCAAAGTGCCTAAAAATTCTCTTAATATTGATTGGTCCATCAGTTTTCATAACAAGAACAATCCAAACAAACAGAAAAATTAAGATGACACAAATAAACTATTCTTTTATAATTTAATATACAAAAATTATTAAAATGATACTGGTGTACCACTTTTGGTCAACACTGCGTGATCCCCCAAATGACAAAAAGTAACCCGTTATACCCTATTAGGGCATATGAATGTCAAATGAGGATATGGGGGGGGGGGCCTCTACAAGAAACCCCTCTATGAGCCACAACAGGAACCATTTGAGGCAATGGAATACCCTATGTGTAGCCACGTGCAGCTTCTCCCAACCATAGCAGCTGATGGCAAGGATTTCAGATGCTACACTGTCTACATCAATGATCAATCACCACTTCTAGTAGTGTATGGAGCACGCGCTTCCTGGTATTCTCCCCATAGTTGCTCACATTGCCAGTGGAGTGAATGTCTTCAATAGGATTCTACAACCAAAATAATAACGCTCCATATCTTTAAGGACCTCATAGCACTCATAAGGGTTGCATGTCTTGTAGCTTCACTTTTGTTACCGTTCACTTATTGTTCCCAGGGTTGAAGTCTGAGGCTATGTGCACACATTGCGGATTAGTCTTAGGAATTTCTGGTGCGGATTCTGCCTCTCTTGGCAGAAAACGCACTTGCGGATTTGTCGCGTTTTTTGTGCGGTTCCGCATCGTTTTTTGTGCGTTTTTGCTGAGGTTTTCTTGCGGATTTGCTGCGTTTTTTATCCCGGCGGTTTTCTATAATGGAATGGGTACAAAAACGCTGCAGATTCACAAAAAAGAAGTGACATGCTACTTCTTTTAAACCGCAGCGTTTCCGCAGCAGATTTTCCACAAAGTGTGCACAGCATTTATTTTTCTCATTGATTTACATTGTACTGTAAATCAATTGCGGATCTGCAGCGTTTCTGCACTGCAAAAAAACGCTGCGGATCCGCAGAGAATCCGAACCGTGTGCACATACCTTTACACCAGCAAAGAACGGGGACAAAAGCTTGGCCATATTAAATCCACAGCATATTTCAGTTTTAACATTTTGAGCTAAATTTCTGAAGATTGTCGAATCTTGACAGTGTGCTTTACATAACATCGAGAGAAGCAGATGAGAATCTAGTCTACAGTTGATGTACAAATCACACTGGAGGTGACAAGACCACCTGTCTCACCTAGCAGGTGAAGAGAACCTTGACACTGCGCATAAGGACACCGCCATAGGGACGTATAACACAGCCGACGAAGTCATCGCAGGGCACGGAATGGTCGGCGGTTCTCCTGATCCGAGAGTGACAGCTGCATACATGACACTCATGCTCAGGTCTGGAGATGATCCGGCCAGTCAGTGCACTAGGATGTGATCGTCGGCCGTGTTATATGTCCATCAGACTATGCCCTAAAGAAGACAGGATCGCTAAGCTACAGTCCCATAAAGTAACTTCAGAATTTTAGGTTGAACCTGGAAAACCCCTTTCTTTCTGTGTTGGTTTTTCTACAGGTTTGCAATCAAGTTGTATCAAGGCACAATGATAAAAAGGAAACAAAATCCCAGTTGCAGCATTTCTGGTTTTCTACTATTGAAATGTGTTCTTAGACTCAGGCATTCCAGGCTATTTATACAAGAAGAGACTCCAAGACAAGGACTGAATGTAAAACATGCCTGGAATGATAACTGGGGATTCCTGATCATCCTCGGTGCTGTGACATAGAGGAGGATTACATAAGACGCAGCTCAGGACTTATGCAGAACTTTTCTAATTCACTAATGATTCAGCATACATTATCATAGAGCAATCATGCCCAAGTCTCCTTTACTAACATTTGTCCAAAAGAAAAGTACTGTGGCATAGATTTATGTGCAAATGTAAAGTTACATTTTTTTCTTACAGTTTTACACCTAAAACCTGTCATCTGTGTCTACAGTGTTACCATCAATGAATTTAGCTTTCTAGCATTGTATTAGGTGATTCAGAGCAAATCCAGGAAGACAGATGCTCTTACGAGGACCGCAACTAGGAAAAGTCTGCAGAACATCTAGGATGGGTTCAAGCACCACTTATTTATTCAGAAAAAAAATCCACTCAATTCACAAGAAATGAAAAAATGATGCCCTATGGCAAAAAGTCAGATATCAGTCAATATACTATAATGCATCACTATAGCCGCTTCAAAGCCCGTATTTTTATACAGGAGGATGCACATGCAAAATGTGCTGGTTTCATTGTATTCTGTCAGCATGTGCACCCTGTGAGATACAAGTGACGGGGAGCACCCATATTTAGGTGACGTGGTTGGATGGCTTTTGCACTTTTTGATCAAAAAATGGCAACTAAGCTCTATGTTTTTAATGTGTGCAGTGATAGGGGAGTTCATGTACTCATTGATCTGAGCTGACGCATCGTGTGTGTATATATATATATATATATATATATATATATTTGTAATAACACATATAAATTTCCCCTTACCCACAAATCTTTGCTAGCAGAAGTGTTTTCTGAGGTCGGTCAGTCAGCCCGGCTACGTCCTACAGGGAATCAAGCTTCTGTTCGGTTAGTGAGTAGGACTACCGAAGCCTGGCATCATGGCCACACCTTTGCACCCTTGACACATAACAATAGACTTATGTGAGTATTTATAATATCAGAAACAAACATCAGTGAAGGAATTCAGCTTTGCTGACATAAGACTTTGCAAAACAAGCAGAATATTCAAAGAAAAGAAGCCAGGGTGCTAAACAAGACTTGCCCAAAACAGCCAAGGAAGAAAACGCTCTGGAATTAAACTGACTTTCCCAGAAAGCAGAAGTGATATCACTATTGGGGGACTTCAGTCTTTACAGCTCTTTATACTCAGAACCAAACTTAAAGTCTGTATGTGTTCAAGTTCAAGCCCAGGTGACTCAGTTGTAACCACAAGGACTTCCATCCTGTAGAATGTCAGGAGACAAGACCTTACGTTTATAGATGTCACACTTGATACTATTTACATGAAGACAAGTCATGGGGCGGTACAGGCTAACCTGAGTACTCAGCAATTTTACAATCTGTCTATTCACACTGTAAAGAAAATAGATAGCAATAAAACACAGCAATGAATGTTCACTGATGACATCCCTAGGATCCCAGCACCTCCACACTCTTTGTTTTAATAACCAAATCTTTCCTTTCTTGTTCCACCAGTGCTGCCTGCAGGATGACAGCTCGCCGGCGCCAGGTGGATTACAGCAAATATGCTCCATTTCTGTAAGAGAATGTCTCCTGACAGCATTGCCTGGGCTTCTGCCCAATTGCTAAGCATCTCCAATTGTGGTGGTATATAAAACACAATGCCATCACCAACATAGCAATATTACATCCACTTTTTACTCTTTCTGAATAATTGTTGCAAAATACATAAATGAACAACTGAAAAATGTTCTAATACTTTGGGAGTTTGCTCATTCATCTGACGCCAGCTCAAACAGATCAGACAATATCAGACATTTCTTTGCATAGTGTACAATATTTTCATGTGTTTTCTCTGACAACTCTTCAGTTTTCAAGATCTCTACTTGCAGTCATTCAATAGAAACCCTTTATACATTTTTTTCAGGGAATAAAAAGTCTTTCCCGACCAAATTGTGATCACATATTCCCAGTACAATTGTACAGAAATTTTAGACAAGCATAAAGTCCTTTCAGGAACTGTAGGGCCACTAGGTGAGGGGTGGTTCTTTCCTTTTAGGTATGGGTACATATTGTTAGGGGTCGAGTTCCCGCCTCTGCACGGGGGGAATCTCGGGCCATCTCCCCTGCGGTCTCCCATTCTTCTCCTGCTGCAGTGGAGCTGGCTCAGCGGAGACGTCAGTCCCAGCGTCTTGCTTAGTCTGACTCTGTGCAAAGGGTTACTGCTGCTTTTCCAGCTCCTGCCATTGAAGTCAGTGCTGGGCAGCGGCGAGCAGATGCTTTTGGGACTAAGCCCTGCTTTTCCCCTTCTGAGCATGCCCAGGGTAAGATCTCTCATTGGAGATCGAGGGTCACATGCTCAGATACTGCAGCAAGACCCATTGGTTCTCCAGGAAGGTCCTGAAGTTCCTCAGGCTCTGTGGCAGTTTCTCATTGGTCCTTCTAGGAAGGTCCTGTACGTGCTGCAGCTATATAAGGTCCGCATGGCCGCACGGCCATGCGCTAGTATCAAATCTGGCTTTGTGCCAGTGTGGTTATGTGAAAATGTATTCAGGGACCTGGGTGAAATAAGCCCCTAGAATACCGGCTTCTCTGGTGAGGAGATTGCGTGTTGCATAACCACTGACTGCTATCAGCTTGGCAGTAAGCTTGTGCTCCTGTGAGGCTAACAGGGCGCAGTGCTTTCCTTTCACGGCTACTCTGTGAGGTAACAGAGCTAGTCTATACCGCCAAACAGTGCCGCCATTCGCTAGCAGCAGGTTCCTCCTGCAGGGTGGACCCCAGGCTGCGAACGCACCATTTATAATAAACATCTCTATTTACTCGGTGCGTTCCGCTAGCCCTAACACATATACAGCTCTGGCAAAAATTAAGAGATCACTGCAAAATGTTCAGTTTCTCTGATTTTTCTCTTGATAGGTATATTTTTGAGTAAGATGTAAAGTGTTCTACTATTCTATAAACTTCTGACAACATGTCTCCGAAGTTCCAAGCAATAAATTTTGTATTTTTTTTTCTGACAGAGAAAAATGGTCAAAAAAAAAATACAGTGCTTTCAGACCTCAAATAATGCAAAGAAAACAAGTTCACAATCATTTAGAAACAACAATACTAATGTTTTAACCAAGGAAGAGTCCAGAAATCAATATTTTGTGGCATAACCATGATTTTTAATCACAGCTTTCATGTGTCTTGGCATGCTTTCCACCTGTCTTTCACACTGCTTCTGGTGCAAAAATGTAAGCAGTTCTTCTTTGTTTGATGGCTTGTGACTATTTTTCTTCCTTTTGATTACATTCCAGAGGTTGTCAATGGGGTTCAGGTCTGGAGATTGGGCTGCCCATGACAGGGATTTGATGTGGTGGTCTCTTTATTTTTGCCAGAGCTGTACTTACACGGATGCCAGACTAGTGATGTAGCCAATCTCCAATACATGAGACATTGTCAACAATTCTTAGGTTCTTGTATATCAGTATGGATTTGACTTATGTTTATTTTAAGGTCCATAATGTTTTGGAAACAGAGGAGTAAAAAAGTTTCCTTAAATACTCAAAATGTTAACCTCATGAATACCAAAAAAATCTATACCCCCTACCAAGAATAGGGGGAATGTTGCCATGCTGAAAATCTTGGGTTTTAACTTTTTTATGCCAATAAATAAAGCATAGATTTACCATCTTACACAATGCAACAGTTCAATGAATTCACATATCTGTAAATTATTTACTTAGGGGAATTCAGGCAGGATAAATAATGTAAAATTCAAGAATTAGTTAGTTAAGTAGATGAGGCAGCTGTAGGTTTTAAAAAGCAAAAAAAATGCATCTACCAATGTAATAGAAATGGCTTAGCAAATTAGATGTGAGCAACATATTTGGATAAACCCTCAGAAGAAGCCTAACGCAAAACGAGGGTCAGGGTGCCTCTCGGCTGGACGTCCTCACTGGTCTGCTTCCTTATTTTATATTATAGCCATCTTTCCTTATTATCTTGCTGCTTTATACCATTATACCATTGTTTTTACTGTTGTTCTACCTGTCTCCAGGGTCAGTTTTGTGAGTTCTATGCAAACTATAGGAATTTATTATTGTTCACTGGGACGCTGATTGTTCATATGTAACTGTGAATATTAAATGCCTTAGTTTCAGGCATTCATATAATTGATGTGCATTCATCCCACTGACTTGCACTGTTTTACTTGGTTTACTGTTACAATCGGATTCATTATGACACCAGTACTCAGTGAATGCAATCAGACTTGTGATTAGAAGAGATACTGTTCAAAGTGAAAACCTTTCAGATACTGTGCCTCGTTGTGTGTGAAAATATTCCTTCTGATATGGGGAAAAATTGATTGAACTTTTTCTGATTTACAGTAGTGTTCAAAATAATAGTGTGTGCAAAAACCTGAGTTACCGTAATCACAAAATCTTTACACTAGTTGTTATTTCCATGCATTGGGAACATTGCTCACTGTTTTCTAATTCAAAACATGAAGAGAAATGTATATAATTTTTAACTACAGAAAATAGCAAAAAATGAACATTGGGCCGTTCTAAAAAATAGTTTCTGCATTTGTTTTTTTACAAACTCACAATATTTACTAATTTATGATGATTTAGCATTCCTGTGAATCCCTAACCTAATGCTTAGTCGTATCCCCGCAGATTTTAAGAATTGCTTCACATCTATGTTGCATAGAGTCAACCAACTTCTGGCACCTGTCACCTGTTATTCCAGCCCAGGACGCTTGGACTACATCACACTTTTTTTTGGCATTTGTTGAGTTAGTTCTATCGGATTAAGATCTGGCGATTGGGCTAGCCACTCCATAACCTTAATTTTGTTAGACTGGAACCAAGATTTTTCTCATTTACTGGTGTGCTTAGGGTCACTGTCTTGTTGAAACGTCCATTTCAATGGTATATCCTCATCAGTGTAAGTCAACATGACCTCTTCAAGTATTTTAATATATGCAAACTGGGCCATAATCCCTGGTATGTGGAAAATAGGTCCGGCACCATAGTAAGAGAAACATGCCCATATCATGATGCTTGCACCACCATGCTTCAATGTCTTCAGAGTCTACTGTGGCTTGAAAGCAGAGTTTGGGGTCATCTGATGAACTGTCGGCGGCCCTTGGACTCAAAAAGAACATTTTTACTTTCATCAGTCCACAAAATATTTCTCCATCTCTCTTTAGGCCAGTTGATGTGTTCTTTGGCAAACTGTATCCGCTTCACTACTTTTTTTTTAACAGTGGGACTTTTCAGGGACTTCTTGCTAAGAGATTAGCTTCACACAGGCGTCTTCTAACTGTCACAGTACTCACAGGTAACTCAAGACTGTCTATGATGATCCTGGAGCTGATCATTGGCTGAGCCTTTGCCATTCTGGCTATTCTTCCATCCATTCGAATGGTAGTCTTCCGTTTTCTTCCACGTCTCTCTGGTTTGGCTTTTCATTGTAAAGCATTGGAGATCATTTTAGCTGAACAGCCTATCATTGTCTGCACTTCTTTATAAGTTTTACCCTCTCCAATCAACCCATATTTCTCAGGCTTTCAAGGAGAACTGCGGGTACAACATGTCCCGGCTTCACCCTTAAATAAGGGCCACCTGATTCACATCTGTTTCTTCACAGAATAATTGGCCTCACTTATTGGACTCCACACTGCTATTACTTTCAACACCCCCTTATAATTATTCTAATACACAGACTGAAAAGCATGTAGATCATGAATGTGGAGTCTGTTGGTTTTCTTAAAATCTACTGCACCAACTGGTAAATTGTTTGACATGTGGCAATATAATTTATACCAAAAACAGTGATTAATCTGGTTAGTCATATCGGACAGCTATTATTTTGAACACTATTGTATTATCCAATGGTCTCATTTTGAAGTTTATTTTGCCATTCTTGCAATATTTTGATGCGCATGCATGGTTTGTACATGGCACATAATAGGGCTCATACACGTTTTGTGGCAAGTTTATTAATGTGAGGTAAGCAGTGTGTCGTTCGCCTCTGTCTTAACATCTCCTTTTAATCTTTTCAGTATTGTGTGTCATTTAAAAAAATCATACATTTTATTGATTTTTGGTTATCATACTCCTTTTTGAACAATGGACTCAGATTTGGATGATGGTCCTGGATACTTTTCATATAGTAATATGGGCTTATTGTGAAAGATGTATTCCAGCTCTGCCAATGGACTAAAGCTAGGGCAACATTCTCTTGAAGATTGCTTGCTTGCTATGATGAGGTCTTGCAATACTCTTTTTTTTGGGACAAAAAGGAAATTAAATTATCTATATACATAATTGTCTAAGGGGTACTTAAGTCTGTCTGTCTGCAACTTCCGTAACGGAAATCCCGCGTCACTGATTGGTCTCGCCAGCTGCCTGTCATGGCTGCCGCGACCAATCAGCGACGGGCACAGTCCGATTAGTCCCTCCCTACTCCCCGCAGTCAGTGCCCGGCGCCTGCATACTTTCCTCCGGATATGGTGCCCACACTGCTATATACTACGTGGGCTGTGTAATATACCGCGTGGCTACTATATACTACCTGGCCAATGTACTGCGTGGCCTGTGTTATATACTGCGTGGCTGCTATATACTGCATGGGCAGTGTTATATACTGCGTGGGCTGTGCTAGATATTACGTGCCCAGTGTTATATACTGCGTGGGCTGTGTAATATACCACGTGGCTGCAATATACAACCTGGCCAGTGTTATATACTGCGTGGGTTGTGCTATATATTACGTGGGCAGTGTTATATACTGCGTGGTCTGTGTTATATATTATGTGCCCAGTGTTATATACTGCGTCGCCTGTGTTATATACTACGTCGCCTGTGTTATATACTGCGTGGCTGCTATATACTGCGTGGCCTGTGTTATATACTGTTTGGGCTGTGTTATATACTGTGTGGCCACTGTTATATATTGTGTGGCCTGTATTAACACATCGGGTATTCTACAATATGTATGGATGTTTGTATATAGCAGCCACATAGTATATAGCACAGGCCACGTAGTATTTGACTGCTATATTCTACATGGCTCCTATATACTACATGGCCTGTGCTATATACTATGTGGCTGCTATATACACATACATACATACATATTCTAGAATACCCGATGCGTTAGAATCGGGCCACCATCTAGTCTTTTATAAGGGCCAAAAATGAGCCTAGTGGGCGCTTGGAAAAACACTTGGTCCATTTGAACATGGCAGAAATAAGTTGATGGCTGAACAAAATGCTCGTTCGTTAGTTGGTTGCATCTTTTATGTGGCCTAAAAGATAATTGTTGACAGCAACACATCTCACTTGTGTAAGCAGAGGATGTGCTGTGGATAACTTGGTATAACGGATTACAAGCCCCAATTCCTGCCAAGGCATGTGTCTTCACTATATACTGCACATAATGTTAAATTATACATGTCATACTCTAAAACTATTGTGTGAGGAGACCAATCACTTTTGATTATAGTTCTTCATTTTTAGTAAAACCGCTTTTCAAGACCCACATCAAAGCAACCTCTAAAGTATGAAAGTTGAATAAGATCTGTCCTTCCTAAAGCAAAACAAGTGAAAGGAACAAAGGTCATCAGCACTTAAGCACTGCGTGAGAAAAAAACACCTTGAATGGCTTACAACCCCACAGAAAGGTTAGGACAATAATCCCACGCTTTCCATGGAGCTTCAGAGACCAGCTAAGGAAGCTCAATATAACACAAACTCCCTGTGCAGCACAAAGCCCTACCTAGTTCTCTATTAGTGAGCCCCAACCCCAATATTCTAGTCTACACCGATACAAGGAGTCTAGGCCATTAAGAATGTCATGTTTTTCAACAACTAGGGTAACTGTTGAGTTGCTAGGGAAGTGACTTCTGTTGTTTGTCCAGAAAAGCAGAACATAATCTATAGACTAAATGCCAATGACCTATTTTTCATAGTCATTGAGATGTCTAGACCATACATGAAGCTATTAAGGAATAAACGAGTAAAAATGGCGCTTGTAATCAAATATTGAAGATGTCCTCTATCTGATAATGAACAGAGTACATGATGCTCCTCCAGAACAGACACTTAACAGCCTGAAACTCGGAAGTGAAGCATGTCATAAATTAACCCTTTGCAAGGAAGAGCTCCATATTCAAACATTTCATTTTTGGTATTTTGTTAACATAACTTGGAAACCACATACATTTATAACAAACAGACCAACATGTCAGCAGCTATATCCATTATAAACACACCATGATCTTCTGGAATTAATTATTTCACAGGCAGGGAGACAATTAGGGTGATGTAGTGACCACACAGTTGTCAGCACTAATACTTTAAATTGCTACCGTGACTGACCTCGAGGTCTCCACTGTACAACAGAACATCAAAATGTGATATACAACTGCTCAGTATTGAGCCCCAGGACACGAAAAGCATAGGACTGCCGTCAAGCAGAACCTATTGTGAACCTTGGACATCTAAGGATGCCATGCGGGAAGAATCATGTCATGTAGTAGTTTGGTAAGGCCATGCCCAACCCATGGGAATGCTGAGGTGCAAACATACAATGAAACTACATGACATGTAGCCATAGGGAAATCAGACCAGGCTAAATCTGAGGGTCACTGCCAGCTGCAGAATGAAGGCAAAGTACAGTAGCTGACGTCTGTTATTTAGTAAGACCCTTACTCAGACTGTGACAGGTGGACCAACTGGACAATTGTCCCAGGGCCTGAAGTGAAAGGACAGATGATGACCAGTAAAGTTCTGCCACCAATTCTTGGCTCATTATCCAGCTGGTTAGAGCTGACTTTTTAATTCATTCATTCATTGTTTTTAACACAATCCGTTCAAACTGGTTTGTCTGCATTTGTGAAGCTTATATTATTTCTTATTTGCCCCATTTAAGGAGCGTTATATTTAACAAGCACTTCCTGCAATAAAGTGGACTTTTCTGGGGAAGTCAACCAAAACAAGACGTGTACAAGGCTGAAAAATATCAGAATTGTCTGTCTACAGGAGAAGCACTGTGGAAAAAAAATACAGGCAGAGGAAGAATGGGGAAATTCCTGTCTTGTTTGCCATCTGAAAAAAACAAACAAAAAGGCAGCACCTGCTCCCTGCATCATCATCATCAGAAGGGTAACCACAAGCACAATAAACAAGCGCTTACCATGGGGATCTGGCCCAGAATTTTGTCTGTTGTGTACACACGCTGCCCTACATGTACCCGCTCTATACGTACGCTGCCCTACATGTACCCGCTCTATACGCACGCTGCCCTACATGTATCCCCTCTCTATATGCATGCTGCCCTACATGTATCCCCTCTGTACGCACTCTGCCCTACATGTATCCCCTCTGTACGCACGCTGCCCTACATGTACCCGCTCTATACGTACGCTGCCCTACATGTACCCGCTCTATACGCACGCTGCCCTACATGTATCCCCTCTCTATATGCACGCTGCCCTACATGTATCCCCTCTCTATATGCACGCTGCCCTACATGTATCCCCTCTGTACGCACACTGCCCTACATGTATCCCCTCTCTATACGTACGCTGCCCTACATGTACCCGCTCTATACGCACGCTGCCCTACATGTATCCCCTCTCTATACATACGCTGCCCTACATGTACCCGCACTATACGCATGCTGCCCTACATGTATCCCCTGTACGCACGCTGCCCTACATGTATCCCCTCTGTACGCACGCTGCCCTACATGTACCAGCTCTATACACACGCTGCCCTACATGTATCCCCTCTCTATATGCACGCTGCCCTACATGTATCCCCTCTGTACGCACGCTGCCCTACATGTATCCCCTCTCTATACGTACGCTGCCCTACATGTACCCGCTCTATACGCATGCTGCCCTACATGTATCCCCACTGTACGCACGCTGCCCTACATATATCCCCTCTCTATACGCATGCTGCCCTACATGTACCTGCTCTATACACACGCGGCCCTACATGTACCCGCTCTATACGCACGCTGCCCTACATGTATCCACTCTATACGCACACTGCCCTACATGTACCTGATCTATATGCACGCTGCCCTATATGTATCCCCTCTGTACGCACGCTGCCCTACATGTATCCCCTCTGTACGCACGCTGCCCTACATGTATCCCCTCTGTACGAACGCTGCCATACATGTATCCCCTCTGTACGCACGCTGCCCTACATGTATCCCCTCTGTACGCACACTACCCTACATGCATCCCCTCTGTACGCACGCTGCCCTACATGTATCCCCTCTGTACGCACGCTGCCCTACATGTATCCCCTCTGTACGAACGCTGCCATACATGTATCCCCTCTGTACGCACGCTGCCCTACATGTATCCCCTCTGTACGCACACTACCCTACATGCATCCCCTCTGTACGCACGCTACCCTACATGTATCCCCTCTGTACGCACGCTGCCCTACATGTATCCCCTCTCTATACCTACGCTGCCCTACATGTACCCGCTCTATACGCATGCTGACTTACATGTATCCCCACTGTACGCACGCTGCCCTACATATATCCCCTCTCTATGCGCATGCTGCCCTACATGTACCTGCTCTATACACACGCTGCCCTACATGTATCCCCTCTGTACGCACGCTGCCCTACATGTATCCCCTCTGTACGAACGCTGCCATACATGTATCCCCTCTGTACGCATGCTGCCCTACATGTATCCCCTCTGTACACACGCTACCCTACATGTATCCCCTCTGTACGCACGCTACCCTACATGCATCCCCTCTGTATGCACACTGCCCTACATGTATCCCCTATGTACGCACGCTACCCTACATGTATCCCCTCTGTACGCACGCTGCCCTACATGCATCCCCTCTGTACGCACACTGCCCTACATGTATCCCCTCTGTACGCACGCTACCCTACATGCATCCCCTCTGTACGCACACTGCCCTACATGTAACCCTTCTGTACGCATGCTGCCCTACATGTATCCGCCCTATACGTATGCTGCCCTACATGTACCCGCTCTATACACACACTGCCCTATATGTATCCGCTCTACAAGCACATTGCTCTGTATATATATCCTGATCTATATCCACTCTACTCTGCAGTGAATACAGTATTTGGATCACACTAGGGGTTCCCCCGTCCAGACTGTTAAAAAAAAAACTACTGCAAAGTTCTGTCCTTCTGCTGTATTACACAAAATACTGTAAAGCTGCAAAAAAAACCTCAAGTGATCATTGGGCAGTTTGTGATCACACAATGGTTGTATAAAGACTGAAGCCATACTGTCTGCATTGCCCTAATGATGAGGCTCAGGTCCACCATCACCGAGTTCTGTCCATTGGCTTCTTCCACTTCCATAAACTTTCACGTTGCCTTGTCATGTGGATGACAGTCTACGGTCAGATGTGCCCCCTGTCAGGGTTTTGGATGTCACATGGCGATCCTCAGTGATGGTGGGCTTCTGATATTTTATGAAAAATCCAGCTCTATTACATAATTACAAAACTAAACTATTGACTTACATTGTAGCCACTGAGTGACACAGCTATGTCTAGAGACTACTGTGATGGATCTACTAAACAGGCACCTGCAATAATCACCTGTTACATAGGGCTGCCAAAGCGCTGCTACCCAGTGACATGGCAGAGGGAATGCCTGCTGGAATTGTAGGAATATGTCTGACTCTATTATATAGACTGAGAGGTACATAGCAAAACAATATGTACAAAATCTCTCGCTCTCTCACTCTCAATCCGGAGCAATTTTCTTTCCCATTCATTGTCCTGGGTGGGAATCCCCGACATCTGCTGCAAATGTCAGACCTGTCAGAACCGGGGAGATTGCAGGTAGACGCCGCCGCTTACCCTCATGTTCGGCACCATACGCATGGGGGTCTCCGGGGTCTTCCGCTCTGCAGGCTGGGAGCCCGTTAGGCTGTCCGCATTATTCCGGGGCTTCCCACCAGTCTGTGTGTGAACAGCTCCCTAACCAGCAGCACGACTGGAATTCCTCCCTCCCTCTCCTGCCGGTGGCAGCTCCTGACAGCAGTGTGTGCGGAGGGCTCCTGCCGGTGGCAGCTCCTGACAGCAGTGTGTGCGGAGGGCTCCTGCCGGTGGCAGCTCCTGACAGCAGTGTGTGCGGAGGGCTCCTGCCGGTGGCAGCTCCTGACAGCAGTGTGTGCGGAGGGCTCCTGCCGGTGGCAGCTCCTGACAGCAGTGTGTGCGGAGGGCTCCTGCCGGTGGCAGCTCCTGACAGCAGTGTGTGCGGAGGGCTCCTGCCGGTGGCAGCTCCTGACAGCAGTGTGTGCTCGCTCTTGTCGCCGCTGCTGTGTCTTCCCCTCAGTCCCTCCTTCCTTCTGCCCTGTGTAGCTCGTGCGCTCCTCCAACAAGTTCCCCGCTCTCTCCGCCCTCCTGCACATAGCTGGCGTGTGCTGGCCTCACGGGTGACAAATCCACTCACCATCACTTTCCATGGGCAACTTTCTGGGACTAGTGCTGGTCCCCCACCACATGAGTGTGACTGTGACTATAGACATACACATGTACACACCAGGGTTGGCGACTGCCCAGAAATCCAGGTCAATCCGTAAAACCGGCACTTTTTATCCATGCTCGTATAAAAACGTGTGAAGACGTGTGAATTTTTTTACGCTAAAGAAACTGATTTAGGCCGGTGTCACACTCAGCGTATGAAAATACCGTCCGTTTTTTACGGCCGTAATACGCAGAAATGTTCCCAAAATAGTGATCCGTATGTCATCCGTAGGCAGGGTGTGTCAGCGTATTTTGCGCATGTCATCCTCCATATGTAATCATAAAGATGAATGACCTCGGGGAGATCAAAACATCCAACACCGCGGAGACACCATCACGTGTTTCTCAGCGCAAACAATAAATAGCCAGGCCTTTCACCGGGAAGAAATAGGTGGTTTTCCTTTATTGGATGCTGCCCTTCCCGTGGTTGTTCCTTCCTGGTGAAAGGCCTGGCTATTTATTGTTTGCGCTGAGAAACACGTGATGGTGTCTCTGTGGTTTTTCTACATGCATTTGCATATTTCCCATAAGGGATGGTGTTGTGAATTCTGTTGTCGGGCTCCCTCCTGTGGTCATGAATGGTACTTCGGCTGGTTCTGTCCATAGACTTCCTCTGGTGGGTGTTTCTGAGTTTCCTTCCACAGGTGACGAGGTTAATTCGTTAGCTGGCTGCTCTATTTAACTCCACTTAGATCTTTGCTCCATGCCACCTGTGAATGTTCCAGTATTGGTCTAGTTCACTCCTGGATCGTTCCTGTGACCTGTCTTCCCAGCAGAAGCTAAGTTCCTGCTTGTATTTCTTTGGTTTGCTATTTTTCTGTCCAGCTTGCTATTTTTATTGTTGTCTTGCTTGCTGGAAGCTCTGCAACGCAGAGGGCGCGCCTCCGCACCGTGAGTCGGTGCGGAGGGTCTTTTTGCGCCCTCTGCGTGGTCTTTTTGTAGGTTTTTGTGGCGATCACAAAGTAACCTTTCCTATCCTCGGTCTGTTCAGTAAGTCGGGCCTCACTTTGCTAAATCTATTTCATCTCTGTGTTTGTATTTTCATCTTTACTCACAGTCATTATATGTGGGGGGCTGCCTTTTCCTTTGGGGAATTTCTCTGAGGCAAGGTAGGCTTTATTTTTCTATCTTCAGGGCTAGCTAGTTCCTTAGGCTGTGCCGAGTTGCATAGGGAGCGTTAGGAGCAATCCACGGCTATTTCTAGTGTGTTTGATAGGATTAGGGATTGCGGTCAGCAGAGTTCCCACGTCCCAGAACTCGTCCTTTATTATCAGTAACTATCAGGTCATTCCGTGTGCTCTTAACCACCAGGTCCATTATTGTCCTGACCACCAGGTCATAACAGGATGGGAGCAGTGTTTTGGATCACAGCGTTGAGAAACACGTGATGGTGTCTCCGCGGTGTTAGATGTTTTGATCTCCCCGAGGTCATTCATCCTTATGTTTATAGTCCTTTTACCAAGCACTGCTCCTAATAGCCAGTTTCCTACTCCACACTGATGAGGGGCAAATACCCCGAAACAGCTGTCTGTGGATGGATACCATGTTTTGGCATAGGTGGTTTTCCTTTATGGATGCTGCCCTTCCCGTGGTTGTTCCTTCCCGGTGAAAGACCTGGCTATTTATTGCTTGCGTTGAGAAACACGTGATGGTGTCTCCGCGGCTTTTCTACATGCATCCTCCGTATGTAATCCGTATGGCATCCGTACTGCAAGATTTTCTCGCAGGTTTGCAAAACGGACATACAATGGATCCATGGTCTCAAATATTCGTTAAAACATATATACTGTCTATATATATATATATATATATATATATATATATATATATATATATATATATATATATATATATATATTGAAAAAATAGGAACAGCATCTAATACTACCTCAATGGTGTGCAAAGCTCTCCCAACCAGCAGTCCAAATGGCCTCCACTCCAGTAATAGTATCAGAAAAAGAAAAGCAGCACAAAAAATAATAGAAAAAGTGGACTTTATTGCCTGAGCAGGCGTGGCAACATTTCGGATATGAGAATCCTTTTTCAAGGATTCTCATATCCGAAACGTTGCCACGCCTGCTCAGGCAATAAAGTCCACTTTTTCTATTATTTTTTGTACTGCTTTTCTTTTTCTGATACTATATACATATATATATATATATGTGTCTCACTGATATATATATATATATATAAATATTCCATACAGCGCTAGATAGCTGGAAAGCCGGTAATTCAATTGCCGGCTTTTGCTATCTCCTTCTCAAACCCGACATGATATGAGACATGGTTTACATACATCTTTTATTTTATATTGCTCTTTAGTAATGTAAGAGGTGTCTTGGTTTAAAATTTGGGGGCTCTAGCTATTAAATTAAAGGGTTAAATAGCGGAAAACATTGGCTGTTGGCCCTCGTCAGTGTATATGTATATATGTATATATATATATATATATATATATATATATAACACAGAAGAGGTACCGGTGCATATATATGGGCAGACTCAGACAGAAGAGGTACCGGTACATATACAGTACAGACCAAAAGTTTGGACACACCTTCTCATTAAAAGATTTTTCTGTATTTTCATGACTATGAAAATTGTACATTCACACTGAAGGCATCAAAATTATGAATTAACACATGTGGAATTATATACTTAACAAAAAAGTGTGAAACAACTGAAAATATGTCTTATATTCTAGGTTCTTCAAAGTAGCCACCTTTTGCGTTGATGACTGCTTTGCACACTCTTGGCATTCTCTTGATGAGCTTCAAGAGGTAGTCGCCGGGAATGGTCTCCCAACAATCTTGAAGGAGTTCCCAGAGATGCTTAGCACTTGTTGGCCCTTTTGCATTCACCCTGCGGTCCAGCTCACCCCAAACCATCTCGATTGGGTTCAGGCCTGGTGACTGGAGGCCAGGTCATATGGCGTAGCACCCCATCACTCTCCTCCTTGGTCAGATAGCCTTTACACAGCCTGGAGGTGTGTTTGGGGTCATTGTCCTGTTGAAAAATAAATGACGGTCTAACTAAACGCAAACTGGATGGAATAGCATGCTGCTGCAAGATGCTGTGGTAGCCATGCTGGTTTAGTATGCCTTCAATTTTGAATAAATCCCCAACAGTGTCACCAGCAAAGCACCCCCACACCATCACACCTCCTCCTCCATGCTTCACGGTGGGAACCAGGCATGTAGAGTCCATCCATTCACCTTTTCTGCGTCGCACAAAGACACGGTGGTTGGAACCAAAGATCTCAAATTTCGACTCATCAGACCAAAGCACAGATTTCCACTGGTCTAATGTCCATTCCTTGTGTTCTTTATCCCAAACAAGACTCTTCTGCTTGTTGCCTGTCCTTAGCAGTGGTTTCCTAACAGCTATTTTACCATGAAGGCCTGCTGCACAAAGTCTCCTCTTAACAGTTGTAAAGATGTGTCTGCAGCTAGAACTCTGTGTGGTATTGACCTGGTCTCTAATCTGAGCTGCTGTTAACCTGTGATTTCTGAGGCTGGTGACTCGGATAAACTTATCCTCAGAAGCAGGGGTGACTCTTGGTCTTCCTTTCCTGGGGCAGTCCTCATGTGAGCCAGTTTCTTTGTAGCGCTTGATGGTTTTTGCCTCTGCACTTGGGGACACTTTCAAAGTTTTCCCAATTTTTCGGACTGACTGACTGACCTTCATTTCTTAAAGTAATGATGGCCACTCGTTTTTCTTTACTTAGCTGCTTTTTTCTTGCCATAATACAAATTCTAACAGTCTATTCAGTAGGACTATCAGCTGTGTATCCACCAGAGTTCTGCTCAACACAACTGATGGTCCCAACACCATTTATAAGGCAAGAAATCCCACTTATTAAACCTGTCAGGGCACACCAGTGAAGTGAAAATCATTCCCGGTGACTACTTCTTGAGGCTCATCAAGAGAATGCCAAGAGTGTGCAAAGCAGTCATCAAAGCAAAAGGTGGCTACTTTAAAGAACCTAGAATATAAGGCTGCCATCACACTAGCAGTATTTGGTCAGTATTTTACATCAGTATTTGTAAGCCAAAACCAGGAGTGGATGATAAATGCAGAAGTGGTGCATATGTTTCTATTATACTTTTCCTCTATTTGTTCCACTCCTGATTTTGGCTTACAAATACTGATGTAAAATACTGACCAAATACTGATAGTGTGACGGCAGGCTAAGACATATTTTCACACTTTTTTGTTAAGTATATAATTCCACATGTGTTAATTCATAGTTTTGATGCCTTCAGTGTGAATGTACAATTTTCATGGTCATGAAAATACAGAAAAATCTTTAAATGAGAAGGTGTGTCCAAATTTTGGTCTGTACTGTGTGTGTATATATATATATATATATATATATATATATATATATCAGTATATACGTATAATATACCGCTGTGAGCGCCACTCTGTCTGTCCCCTCTATAGACTGCGCAAACGCCTGCGCAGTCTGGACCCCACAGAGTATACATTTCAAAAACCTGACCTGCACATCCAAACATAGACTGAGTGTGAACAGGTGCTGAACCTAGAGTCGCCAACTCGTATATAGTTAAGTAAAAAGGGCAGCACACTGCAGCGCCAAAACATGCAAACTTGAAAAAAGGAAATTTGAACTGCATTACTGCACTAGAAATATGAAAAATGAGAGCTTTTAGCGCATAAAAATGGCCATATTTATGTGTACCTCGTAGCCACTTTACGGCATCTCTCTTATACGAGGTCCTACGCTTGACCTACCTCGCTGAGAATAAACGTCTCCATCTGAATGGGTACATGTGAAACCTCTTCTTGGACTCAAATTCTCTCTTTCTGTGGAGGGGTATTAGACCTACTATAATTAAAACACCTGTGGCTAGGAGGCGGGGAGTGCACGATCAGAAGGCTAGAGAATACATTTCAAAAACCTGACCTGCACATCCAAACATAGACTGAGTGTGAACAGGTGCTGAACCTAGAGTCGCCAACTCGTATATAGTTAAGTAAAAAGGGCAGCACACTGCAGCGCCAAAACATGCAAACTTGAAAAAAGGAAATTTGAACTGCATTACTGCACTAGAAATATGAAAAATGAGAGCTTTTAGCGCATAAAAATGGCCATATTTATGTGTACCTCGTAGCCACTTTACGGCATCTCTCTTATACGAGGTCCTACGCTTGACCTACCTCGCTGAGAATAAACGTCTCCATCTGAATGGGTACATGTGAAACCTCTTCTTGGACTCAAATTCTCTCTTTCTGTGGAGGGGTATTAGACCTACTATAATTAAAACACCTGTGGCTAGGAGGCGGGGAGTGCACGATCAGAAGGCTAGAGAATACATTTCAAAAACCTGACCTGCACATCCAAACATAGACTGAGTGTGAACAGGTGCTGAACCTAGAGTCGCCAACTCGTATATAGTTAAGTAAAAAGGGCAGCACACTGCAGCGCCAAAACATGCAAACTTGAAAAAAGGAAATTTGAACTGCATTACTGCACTAGAAATATGAAAAATGAGAGCTTTTAGCGCATAAAAATGGCCATATTTATGTGTACCTCGTAGCCACTTTACGGCATCTCTCTTATACGAGGTCCTACGCTTGACCTACCTCGCTGAGAATAAACGTCTCCATCTGAATGGGTACATGTGAAACCTCTTCTTGGACTCAAATTCTCTCTTTCTGTGGAGGGGTATTAGACCTACTATAATTAAAACACCTGTGGCTAGGAGGCGGGGAGTGCACGATCAGAAGGCTAGAGAATACATTTCAAAAACCTGACCTGCACATCCAAACATAGACTGAGTGTGAACAGGTGCTGAACCTAGAGTCGCCAACTCGTATATAGTTAAGTAAAAAGGGCAGC
This sequence comes from Ranitomeya imitator, assembly GCF_032444005.1. NCBI lineage: Eukaryota > Metazoa > Chordata > Amphibia > Anura > Dendrobatidae > Ranitomeya > Ranitomeya imitator. Next base: position 699,072,909 of record NC_091283.1, read on the forward strand.
ACACTGCAGCGCCAAAACATGCAAACTTGAAAAAAGGAAATTTGAACTGCATTACTGCACTAGAAATATGAAAAATGAGAGCTTTTAGCGCATAAAAATGGCCATATTTATGTGTACCTCGTAGCCACTTTACGGCATCTCTCTTATACGAGGTCCTACGCTTGACCTACCTCGCTGAGAATAAACGTCTCCATCTGAATGGGTACATGTGAAACCTCTTCTTGGACTCAAATTCTCTCTTTCTGTGGAGGGGTATTAGACCTACTATAATTAAAACACCTGTGGCTAGGAGGCGGGGAGTGCACGATCAGAAGGCTAGAGAATACATTTCAAAAACCTGACCTGCACATCCAAACATAGACTGAGTGTGAACAGGTGCTGAACCTAGAGTCGCCAACTCGTATATAGTTAAGTAAAAAGGGCAGCACACTGCAGCGCCAAAACATGCAAACTTGAAAAAAGGAAATTTGAACTGCATTACTGCACTAGAAATATGAAAAATGAGAGCTTTTAGCGCATAAAAATGGCCATATTTATGTGTACCTCGTAGCCACTTTACGGCATCTCTCTTATACGAGGTCCTACGCTTGACCTACCTCGCTGAGAATAAACGTCTCCATCTGAATGGGTACATGTGAAACCTCTTCTTGGACTCAAATTCTCTCTTTCTGTGGAGGGGTATTAGACCTACTATAATTAAAACACCTGTGGCTAGGAGGCGGGGAGTGCACGATCAGAAGGCTAGAGAATACATTTCAAAAACCTGACCTGCACATCCAAACATAGACTGAGTGTGAACAGGTGCTGAACCTAGAGTCGCCAACTCGTATATAGTTAAGTAAAAAGGGCAGCACACTGCAGCGCCAAAACATGCAAACTTGAAAAAAGGAAATTTGAACTGCATTACTGCACTAGAAATATGAAAAATGAGAGCTTTTAGCGCATAAAAATGGCCATATTTATGTGTACCTCGTAGCCACTTTACGGCATCTCTCTTATACGAGGTCCTACGCTTGACCTACCTCGCTGAGAATAAACGTCTCCATCTGAATGGGTACATGTGAAACCTCTTCTTGGACTCAAATTCTCTCTTTCTGTGGAGGGGTATTAGACCTACTATAATTAAAACACCTGTGGCTAGGAGGCGGGGAGTGCACGATCAGAAGGCTAGAGAATACATTTCAAAAACCTGACCTGCACATCCAAACATAGACTGAGTGTGAACAGGTGCTGAACCTAGAGTCGCCAACTCGTATATAGTTAAGTAAAAAGGGCAGCACACTGCAGCGCCAAAACATGCAAACTTGAAAAAAGGAAATTTGAACTGCATTACTGCACTAGAAATATGAAAAATGAGAGCTTTTAGCGCATAAAAATGGCCATATTTATGTGTACCTCGTAGCCACTTTACGGCATCTCTCTTATACGAGGTCCTACGCTTGACCTACCTCGCTGAGAATAAACGTCTCCATCTGAATGGGTACATGTGAAACCTCTTCTTGGACTCAAATTCTCTCTTTCTGTGGAGGGGTATTAGACCTACTATAATTAAAACACCTGTGGCTAGGAGGCGGGGAGTGCACGATCAGAAGGCTAGAGAATACATTTCAAAAACCTAACCTGCACATCCAAACATAGACTGAGTGTGAACAGGTGCTGAACCTAGAGTCGCCAACTCGTATATAGTTAAGTAAAAAGGGCAGCACACTGCAGCGCCAAAACATGCAAACTTGAAAAAAGGAAATTTGAACTGCATTACTGCACTAGAAATATGAAAAATGAGAGCTTTTAGCGCATAAAAATGGCCATATTTATGTGTACCTCGTAGCCACTTTACGGCATCTCTCTTATACGAGGTCCTACGCTTGACCTACCTCGCTGAGAATAAACGTCTCCATCTGAATGGGTACATGTGAAACCTCTTCTTGGACTCAAATTCTCTCTTTCTGTGGAGGGGTATTAGACCTACTATAATTAAAACACCTGTGGCTAGGAGGCGGGGAGTGCACGATCAGAAGGCTAGAGAATACATTTCAAAAACCTGACCTGCACATCCAAACATAGACTGAGTGTGAACAGGTGCTGAACCTAGAGTCGCCAACTCGTATATAGTTAAGTAAAAAGGGCAGCACACTGCAGCGCCAAAACATGCAAACTTGAAAAAAGGAAATTTGAACTGCATTACTGCACTAGAAATATGAAAAATGAGAGCTTTTAGCGCATAAAAATGGCCATATTTATGTGTACCTCGTAGCCACTTTACGGCATCTCTCTTATACGAGGTCCTACGCTTGACCTACCTCGCTGAGAATAAACGTCTCCATCTGAATGGGTACATGTGAAACCTCTTCTTGGACTCAAATTCTCTCTTTCTGTGGAGGGGTATTAGACCTACTATAATTAAAACACCTGTGGCTAGGAGGCGGGGAGTGCACGATCAGAAGGCTAGAGAATACATTTCAAAAACCTGACCTGCACATCCAAACATAGACTGAGTGTGAACAGGTGCTGAACCTAGAGTCGCCAACTCGTATATAGTTAAGTAAAAAGGGCAGCACACTGCAGCGCCAAAACATGCAAACTTGAAAAAAGGAAATTTGAACTGCATTACTGCACTAGAAATATGAAAAATGAGAGCTTTTAGCGCATAAAAATGGCCATATTTATGTGTACCTCGTAGCCACTTTACGGCATCTCTCTTATACGAGGTCCTACGCTTGACCTACCTCGCTGAGAATAAACGTCTCCATCTGAATGGGTACATGTGAAACCTCTTCTTGGACTCAAATTCTCTCTTTCTGTGGAGGGGTATTAGACCTACTATAATTAAAACACCTGTGGCTAGGAGGCGGGGAGTGCACGATCAGAAGGCTAGAGAATACATTTCAAAAACCTGACCTGCACATCCAAACATAGACTGAGTGTGAACAGGTGCTGAACCTAGAGTCGCCAACTCGTATATAGTTAAGTAAAAAGGGCAGCACACTGCAGCGCCAAAACATGCAAACTTGAAAAAAGGAAATTTGAACTGCATTACTGCACTAGAAATATGAAAAATGAGAGCTTTTAGCGCATAAAAATGGTCATATTTATGTGTACCTCGTAGCCACTTTACGGCATCTCTCTTATACGAGGTCCTACGCTTGACCTACCTCGCTGAGAATAAACGTCTCCATCTGAATGGGTACATGTGAAACCTCTTCTTGGACTCAAATTCTCTCTTTCTGTGGAGGGGTATTAGACCTACTATAATTAAAACACCTGTGGCTAGGAGGCGGGGAGTGCACGATCAGAAGGCTAGAGAATACATTTCAAAAACCTGACCTGCACATCCAAACATAGACTGAGTGTGAACAGGTGCTGAACCTAGAGTCGCCAACTCGTATATAGTTAAGTAAAAAGGGCAGCACACTGCAGCGCCAAAACATGCAAACTTGAAAAAAGGAAATTTGAACTGCATTACTGCACTAGAAATATGAAAAATGAGAGCTTTTAGCGCATAAAAATGGCCATATTTATGTGTACCTCGTAGCCACTTTACGGCATCTCTCTTATACGAGGTCCTACGCTTGACCTGTTTTGGCGCTGCAGTGTGCTGCCCTTTTTACTTAACTATATACGAGTTGGCGACTCTAGGTTCAGCACCTGTTCACACTCAGTCTATGTTTGGATGTGCAGGTCAGGTTTTTGAAATGTATTCTCTAGCCTTCTGATCGTGCACTCCCCGCCTCCTAGCCACAGGTGTTTTAATTATAGTAGGTCTAATACCCCTCCACAGAAAGAGAGAATTTGAGTCCAAGAAGAGGTTTCACATGTACCCATTCAGATGGAGACGTTTATTCTCAGCGAGGTAGGTCAAGCGTAGGACCTCGTATAAGAGAGATGCCGTAAAGTGGCTACGAGGTACACATAAATATGGCCATTTTTATGCGCTAAAAGCTCTCATTTTTCATATTTCTAGTGCAGTAATGCAGTTCAAATTTCCTTTTTTCAAGTTTGCATGTTTTGGCGCTGCAGTGTGCTGCCCTTTTTACTTAACTATATACGAGTTGGCGACTCTAGGTTCAGCACCTGTTCACACTCAGTCTATGTTTGGATGTGCAGGTCAGGTTTTTGAAATGTATTCTCTAGCCTTCTGATCGTGCACTCCCCGCCTCCTAGCCACAGGTGTTTTAATTATAGTAGGTCTAATACCCCTCCACAGAAAGAGAGAATTTGAGTCCAAGAAGAGGTTTCACATGTACCCATTCAGATGGAGACGTTTATTCTCAGCGAGGTAGGTCAAGCGTAGGACCTCGTATAAGAGAGATGCCGTAAAGTGGCTACGAGGTACACATAAATATGGCCATTTTTATGCGCTAAAAGCTCTCATTTTTCATATTTCTAGTGCAGTAATGCAGTTCAAATTTCCTTTTTTCAAGTTTGCATGTTTTGGCGCTGCAGTGTGCTGCCCTTTTTACTTAACTATATACGAGTTGGCGACTCTAGGTTCAGCACCTGTTCACACTCAGTCTATGTTTGGATGTGCAGGTCAGGTTTTTGAAATGTATTCTCTAGCCTTCTGATCGTGCACTCCCCGCCTCCTAGCCACAGGTGTTTTAATTATAGTAGGTCTAATACCCCTCCACAGAAAGAGAGAATTTGAGTCCAAGAAGAGGTTTCACATGTACCCATTCAGATGGAGACGTTTATTCTCAGCGAGGTAGGTCAAGCGTAGGACCTCGTATAAGAGAGATGCCGTAAAGTGGCTACGAGGTACACATAAATATGGCCATTTTTATGCGCTAAAAGCTCTCATTTTTCATATTTCTAGTGCAGTAATGCAGTTCAAATTTCCTTTTTTCAAGTTTGCATGTTTTGGCGCTGCAGTGTGCTGCCCTTTTTACTTAACTATATACGAGTTGGCGACTCTAGGTTCAGCACCTGTTCACACTCAGTCTATGTTTGGATGTGCAGGTCAGGTTTTTGAAATGTATTCTCTAGCCTTCTGATCGTGCACTCCCCGCCTCCTAGCCACAGGTGTTTTAATTATAGTAGGTCTAATACCCCTCCACAGAAAGAGAGAATTTGAGTCCAAGAAAAGGTTTCACATGTACCCATTCAGATGGAGACGTTTATTCTCAGCGAGGTAGGTCAAGCGTAGGACCTCGTATAAGAGAGATGCCGTAAAGTGGCTACGAGGTACACATAAATATGGCCATTTTTATGCGCTAAAAGCTCTCATTTTTCATATTTCTAGTGCAGTAATGCAGTTCAAATTTCCTTTTTTCAAGTTTGCATGTTTTGGCGCTGCAGTGTGCTGCCCTTTTTACTTAACTATATACGAGTTGGCGACTCTAGGTTCAGCACCTGTTCACACTCAGTCTATGTTTGGATGTGCAGGTCAGGTTTTTGAAATGTATTCTCTAGCCTTCTGATCGTGCACTCCCCGCCTCCTAGCCACAGGTGTTTTAATTATAGTAGGTCTAATACCCCTCCACAGAAAGAGAGAATTTGAGTCCAAGAAGAGGTTTCACATGTACCCATTCAGATGGAGACGTTTATTCTCAGCGAGGTAGGTCAAGCGTAGGACCTCGTATAAGAGAGATGCCGTAAAGTGGCTACGAGGTACACATAAATATGGCCATTTTTATGCGCTAAAAGCTCTCATTTTTCATATTTCTAGTGCAGTAATGCAGTTCAAATTTCCTTTTTTCAAGTTTGCATGTTTTGGCGCTGCAGTGTGCTGCCCTTTTTACTTAACTATATACGAGTTGGCGACTCTAGGTTCAGCACCTGTTCACACTCAGTCTATGTTTGGATGTGCAGGTCAGGTTTTTGAAATGTATTCTCTAGCCTTCTGATCGTGCACTCCCCGCCTCCTAGCCACAGGTGTTTTAATTATAGTAGGTCTAATACCCCTCCACAGAAAGAGAGAATTTGAGTCCAAGAAGAGGTTTCACATGTACCCATTCAGATGGAGACGTTTATTCTCAGCGAGGTAGGTCAAGCGTAGGACCTCGTATAAGAGAGATGCCGTAAAGTGGCTACGAGGTACACATAAATATGGCCATTTTTATGCGCTAAAAGCTCTCATTTTTCATATTTCTAGTGCAGTAATGCAGTTCAAATTTCCTTTTTTCAAGTTTGCATGTTTTGGCGCTGCAGTGTGCTGCCCTTTTTACTTAACTATATACGAGTTGGCGACTCTAGGTTCAGCACCTGTTCACACTCAGTCTATGTTTGGATGTGCAGGTCAGGTTTTTGAAATGTATTCTCTAGCCTTCTGATCGTGCACTCCCCGCCTCCTAGCCACAGGTGTTTTAATTATAGTAGGTCTAATACCCCTCCACAGAAAGAGAGAATTTGAGTCCAAGAAGAGGTTTCACATGTACCCATTCAGATGGAGACGTTTATTCTCAGCGAGGTAGGTCAAGCGTAGGACCTCGTATAAGAGAGATGCCGTAAAGTGGCTACGAGGTACACATAAATATGGCCATTTTTATGCGCTAAAAGCTCTCATTTTTCATATTTCTAGTGCAGTAATGCAGTTCAAATTTCCTTTTTTCAAGTTTGCATGTTTTGGCGCTGCAGTGTGCTGCCCTTTTTACTTAACTATATACGAGTTGGCGACTCTAGGTTCAGCACCTGTTCACACTCAGTCTATGTTTGGATGTGCAGGTCAGGTTTTTGAAATGTATTCTCTAGCCTTCTGATCGTGCACTCCCCGCCTCCTAGCCACAGGTGTTTTAATTATAGTAGGTCTAATACCCCTCCACAGAAAGAGAGAATTTGAGTCCAAGAAGAGGTTTCACATGTACCCATTCAGATGGAGACGTTTATTCTCAGCGAGGTAGGTCAAGCGTAGGACCTCGTATAAGAGAGATGCCGTAAAGTGGCTACGAGGTACACATAAATATGGCCATTTTTATGCGCTAAAAGCTCTCATTTTTCATATTTCTAGTGCAGTAATGCAGTTCAAATTTCCTTTTTTCAAGTTTGCATGTTTTGGCGCTGCAGTGTGCTGCCCTTTTTACTTAACTATATACGAGTTGGCGACTCTAGGTTCAGCACCTGTTCACACTCAGTCTATGTTTGGATGTGCAGGTCAGGTTTTTGAAATGTATTCTCTAGCCTTCTGATCGTGCACTCCCCGCCTCCTAGCCACAGGTGTTTTAATTATAGTAGGTCTAATACCCCTCCACAGAAAGAGAGAATTTGAGTCCAAGAAGAGGTTTCACATGTACCCATTCAGATGGAGACGTTTATTCTCAGCGAGGTAGGTCAAGCGTAGGACCTCGTATAAGAGAGATGCCGTAAAGTGGCTACGAGGTACACATAAATATGGCCATTTTTATGCGCTAAAAGCTCTCATTTTTCATATTTCTAGTGCAGTAATGCAGTTCAAATTTCCTTTTTTCAAGTTTGCATGTTTTGGCGCTGCAGTGTGCTGCCCTTTTTACTTAACTATATACGAGTTGGCGACTCTAGGTTCAGCACCTGTTCACACTCAGTCTATGTTTGGATGTGCAGGTCAGGTTTTTGAAATGTATTCTCTAGCCTTCTGATCGTGCACTCCCCGCCTCCTAGCCACAGGTGTTTTAATTATAGTAGGTCTAATACCCCTCCACAGAAAGAGAGAATTTGAGTCCAAGAAGAGGTTTCACATGTACCCATTCAGATGGAGACGTTTATTCTCAGCGAGGTAGGTCAAGCGTAGGACCTCGTATAAGAGAGATGCCGTAAAGTGGCTACGAGGTACACATAAATATGGCCATTTTTATGCGCTAAAAGCTCTCATTTTTCATATTTCTAGTGCAGTAATGCAGTTCAAATTTCCTTTTTTCAAGTTTGCATGTTTTGGCGCTGCAGTGTGCTGCCCTTTTTACTTAACTATATACGAGTTGGCGACTCTAGGTTCAGCACCTGTTCACACTCAGTCTATGTTTGGATGTGCAGGTCAGGTTTTTGAAATGTATTCTCTAGCCTTCTGATCGTGCACTCCCCGCCTCCTAGCCACAGGTGTTTTAATTATAGTAGGTCTAATACCCCTCCACAGAAAGAGAGAATTTGAGTCCAAGAAGAGGTTTCACATGTACCCATTCAGATGGAGACGTTTATTCTCAGCGAGGTAGGTCAAGCGTAGGACCTCGTATAAGAGAGATGCCGTAAAGTGGCTACGAGGTACACATAAATATGGCCATTTTTATGCGCTAAAAGCTCTCATTTTTCATATTTCTAGTGCAGTAATGCAGTTCAAATTTCCTTTTTTCAAGTTTGCATGTTTTGGCGCTGCAGTGTGCTGCCCTTTTTACTTAACTATATACGAGTTGGCGACTCTAGGTTCAGCACCTGTTCACACTCAGTCTATGTTTGGATGTGCAGGTCAGGTTTTTGAAATGTATTCTCTAGCCTTCTGATCGTGCACTCCCCGCCTCCTAGCCACAGGTGTTTTAATTATAGTAGGTCTAATACCCCTCCACAGAAAGAGAGAATTTGAGTCCAAGAAGAGGTTTCACATGTACCCATTCAGATGGAGACGTTTATTCTCAGCGAGGTAGGTCAAGCGTAGGACCTCGTATAAGAGAGATGCCGTAAAGTGGCTACGAGGTACACATAAATATGGCCATTTTTATGCGCTAAAAGCTCTCATTTTTCATATTTCTAGTGCAGTAATGCAGTTCAAATTTCCTTTTTTCAAGTTTGCATGTTTTGGCGCTGCAGTGTGCTGCCCTTTTTACTTAACTATATACGAGTTGGCGACTCTAGGTTCAGCACCTGTTCACACTCAGTCTATGTTTGGATGTGCAGGTCAGGTTTTTGAAATGTATTCTCTAGCCTTCTGATCGTGCACTCCCCGCCTCCTAGCCACAGGTGTTTTAATTATAGTAGGTCTAATACCCCTCCACAGAAAGAGAGAATTTGAGTCCAAGAAGAGGTTTCACATGTACCCATTCAGATGGAGACGTTTATTCTCAGCGAGGTAGGTCAAGCGTAGGACCTCGTATAAGAGAGATGCCGTAAAGTGGCTACGAGGTACACATAAATATGGCCATTTTTATGCGCTAAAAGCTCTCATTTTTCATATTTCTAGTGCAGTAATGCAGTTCAAATTTCCTTTTTTCAAGTTTGCATGTTTTGGCGCTGCAGTGTGCTGCCCTTTTTACTTAACTATATACGAGTTGGCGACTCTAGGTTCAGCACCTGTTCACACTCAGTCTATGTTTGGATGTGCAGGTCAGGTTTTTGAAATGTATTCTCTAGCCTTCTGATCGTGCACTCCCCGCCTCCTAGCCACAGGTGTTTTAATTATAGTAGGTCTAATACCCCTCCACAGAAAGAGAGAATTTGAGTCCAAGAAGAGGTTTCACATGTACCCATTCAGATGGAGACGTTTATTCTCAGCGAGGTAGGTCAAGCGTAGGACCTCGTATAAGAGAGATGCCGTAAAGTGGCTACGAGGTACACATAAATATGGCCATTTTTATGCGCTAAAAGCTCTCATTTTTCATATTTCTAGTGCAGTAATGCAGTTCAAATTTCCTTTTTTCAAGTTTGCATGTTTTGGCGCTGCAGTGTGCTGCCCTTTTTACTTAACTATATACGAGTTGGCGACTCTAGGTTCAGCACCTGTTCACACTCAGTCTATGTTTGGATGTGCAGGTCAGGTTTTTGAAATGTATTCTCTAGCCTTCTGATCGTGCACTCCCCGCCTCCTAGCCACAGGTGTTTTAATTATAGTAGGTCTAATACCCCTCCACAGAAAGAGAGAATTTGAGTCCAAGAAGAGGTTTCACATGTACCCATTCAGATGGAGACGTTTATTCTCAGCGAGGTAGGTCAAGCGTAGGACCTCGTATAAGAGAGATGCCGTAAAGTGGCTACGAGGTACACATAAATATGGCCATTTTTATGCGCTAAAAGCTCTCATTTTTCATATTTCTAGTGCAGTAATGCAGTTCAAATTTCCTTTTTTCAAGTTTGCATGTTTTGGCGCTGCAGTGTGCTGCCCTTTTTACTTAACTATATACGAGTTGGCGACTCTAGGTTCAGCACCTGTTCACACTCAGTCTATGTTTGGATGTGCAGGTCAGGTTTTTGAAATGTATTCTCTAGCCTTCTGATCGTGCACTCCCCGCCTCCTAGCCACAGGTGTTTTAATTATAGTAGGTCTAATACCCCTCCACAGAAAGAGAGAATTTGAGTCCAAGAAGAGGTTTCACATGTACCCATTCAGATGGAGACGTTTATTCTCAGCGAGGTAGGTCAAGCGTAGGACCTCGTATAAGAGAGATGCCGTAAAGTGGCTACGAGGTACACATAAATATGGCCATTTTTATGCGCTAAAAGCTCTCATTTTTCATATTTCTAGTGCAGTAATGCAGTTCAAATTTCCTTTTTTCAAGTTTGCATGTTTTGGCGCTGCAGTGTGCTACCCTTTTTACTTAACTATATACGAGTTGGCGACTCTAGGTTCAGCACCTGTTCACACTCAGTCTATGTTTGGATGTGCAGGTCAGGTTTTTGAAATGTATTCTCTAGCCTTCTGATCGTGCACTCCCCGCCTCCTAGCCACAGGTGTTTTAATTATAGTAGGTCTAATACCCCTCCACAGAAAGAGAGAATTTGAGTCCAAGAAGAGGTTTCACATGTACCCATTCAGATGGAGACGTTTATTCTCAGCGAGGTAGGTCAAGCGTAGGACCTCGTATAAGAGAGATGCCGTAAAGTGGCTACGAGGTACACATAAATATGGCCATTTTTATGCGCTAAAAGCTCTCATTTTTCATATTTCTAGTGCAGTAATGCAGTTCAAATTTCCTTTTTTCAAGTTTGCATGTTTTGGCGCTGCAGTGTGCTGCCCTTTTTACTTAACTATATACGAGTTGGCGACTCTAGGTTCAGCACCTGTTCACACTCAGTCTATGTTTGGATGTGCAGGTCAGGTTTTTGAAATGTATTCTCTAGCCTTCTGATCGTGCACTCCCCGCCTCCTAGCCACAGGTGTTTTAATTATAGTAGGTCTAATACCCCTCCACAGAAAGAGAGAATTTGAGTCCAAGAAGAGGTTTCACATGTACCCATTCAGATGGAGACGTTTATTCTCAGCGAGGTAGGTCAAGCGTAGGACCTCGTATAAGAGAGATGCCGTAAAGTGGCTACGAGGTACACATAAATATGGCCATTTTTATGCGCTAAAAGCTCTCATTTTTCATATTTCTAGTGCAGTAATGCAGTTCAAATTTCCTTTTTTCAAGTTTGCATGTTTTGGCGCTGCAGTGTGCTGCCCTTTTTACTTAACTATATACGAGTTGGCGACTCTAGGTTCAGCACCTGTTCACACTCAGTCTATGTTTGGATGTGCAGGTCAGGTTTTTGAAATGTATTCTCTAGCCTTCTGATCGTGCACTCCCCGCCTCCTAGCCACAGGTGTTTTAATTATAGTAGGTCTAATACCCCTCCACAGAAAGAGAGAATTTGAGTCCAAGAAGAGGTTTCACATGTACCCATTCAGATGGAGACGTTTATTCTCAGCGAGGTAGGTCAAGCGTAGGACCTCGTATAAGAGAGATGCCGTAAAGTGGCTACGAGGTACACATAAATATGGCCATTTTTATGCGCTAAAAGCTCTCATTTTTCATATTTCTAGTGCAGTAATGCAGTTCAAATTTCCTTTTTTCAAGTTTGCATGTTTTGGCGCTGCAGTGTGCTGCCCTTTTTACTTAACTATATACGAGTTGGCGACTCTAGGTTCAGCACCTGTTCACACTCAGTCTATGTTTGGATGTGCAGGTCAGGTTTTTGAAATGTATTCTCTAGCCTTCTGATCGTGCACTCCCCGCCTCCTAGCCACAGGTGTTTTAATTATAGTAGGTCTAATACCCCTCCACAGAAAGAGAGAATTTGAGTCCAAGAAGAGGTTTCACATGTACCCATTCAGATGGAGACGTTTATTCTCAGCGAGGTAGGTCAAGCGTAGGACCTCGTATAAGAGAGATGCCGTAAAGTGGCTACGAGGTACACATAAATATGGCCATTTTTATGCGCTAAAAGCTCTCATTTTTCATATTTCTAGTGCAGTAATGCAGTTCAAATTTCCTTTTTTCAAGTTTGCATGTTTTGGCGCTGCAGTGTGCTGCCCTTTTTACTTAACTATATACGAGTTGGCGACTCTAGGTTCAGCACCTGTTCACACTCAGTCTATGTTTGGATGTGCAGGTCAGGTTTTTGAAATGTATTCTCTAGCCTTCTGATCGTGCACTCCCCGCCTCCTAGCCACAGGTGTTTTAATTATAGTAGGTCTAATACCCCTCCACAGAAAGAGAGAATTTGAGTCCAAGAAGAGGTTTCACATGTACCCATTCAGATGGAGACGTTTATTCTCAGCGAGGTAGGTCAAGCGTAGGACCTCGTATAAGAGAGGTGCCGTAAAGTGGCTACGAGGTACACATAAATATGGCCATTTTTATGCGCTAAAAGCTCTCATTTTTCATATTTCTAGTGCAGTAATGCAGTTCAAATTTCCTTTTTTCAAGTTTGCATGTTTTGGCGCTGCAGTGTGCTGCCCTTTTTACTTAACTATATACGAGTTGGCGACTCTAGGTTCAGCACCTGTTCACACTCAGTCTATGTTTGGATGTGCAGGTCAGGTTTTTGAAATGTATTCTCTAGCCTTCTGATCGTGCACTCCCCGCCTCCTAGCCACAGGTGTTTTAATTATAGTAGGTCTAATACCCCTCCACAGAAAGAGAGAATTTGAGTCCAAGAAGAGGTTTCACATGTACCCATTCAGATGGAGACGTTTATTCTCAGCGAGGTAGGTCAAGCGTAGGACCTCGTATAAGAGAGATGCCGTAAAGTGGCTACGAGGTACACATAAATATGGCCATTTTTATGCGCTAAAAGCTCTCATTTTTCATATTTCTAGTGCAGTAATGCAGTTCAAATTTCCTTTTTTCAAGTTTGCATGTTTTGGCGCTGCAGTGTGCTGCCCTTTTTACTTAACTATATACGAGTTGGCGACTCTAGGTTCAGCACCTGTTCACACTCAGTCTATGTTTGGATGTGCAGGTCAGGTTTTTGAAATGTATTCTCTAGCCTTCTGATCGTGCACTCCCCGCCTCCTAGCCACAGGTGTTTTAATTATAGTAGGTCTAATACCCCTCCACAGAAAGAGAGAATTTGAGTCCAAGAAGAGGTTTCACATGTACCCATTCAGATGGAGACGTTTATTCTCAGCGAGGTAGGTCAAGCGTAGGACCTCGTATAAGAGAGATGCCGTAAAGTGGCTACGAGGTACACATAAATATGGCCATTTTTATGCGCTAAAAGCTCTCATTTTTCATATTTCTAGTGCAGTAATGCAGTTCAAATTTCCTTTTTTCAAGTTTGCATGTTTTGGCGCTGCAGTGTGCTGCCCTTTTTACTTAACTATATACGAGTTGGCGACTCTAGGTTCAGCACCTGTTCACACTCAGTCTATGTTTGGATGTGCAGGTCAGGTTTTTGAAATGTATTCTCTAGCCTTCTGATCGTGCACTCCCCGCCTCCTAGCCACAGGTGTTTTAATTATAGTAGGTCTAATACCCCTCCACAGAAAGAGAGAATTTGAGTCCAAGAAGAGGTTTCACATGTACCCATTCAGATGGAGACATTTATTCTCAGCGAGGTAGGTCAAGCGTAGGACCTCGTATAAGAGAGATGCCGTAAAGTGGCTACGAGGTACACATAAATATGGCCATTTTTATGCGCTAAAAGCTCTCATTTTTCATATTTCTAGTGCAGTAATGCAGTTCAAATTTCCTTTTTTCAAGTTTGCATGTTTTGGCGCTGCAGTGTGCTGCCCTTTTTACTTAACTATATACGAGTTGGCGACTCTAGGTTCAGCACCTGTTCACACTCAGTCTATGTTTGGATGTGCAGGTCAGGTTTTTGAAATGTATTCTCTAGCCTTCTGATCGTGCACTCCCCGCCTCCTAGCCACAGGTGTTTTAATTATAGCAGGTCTAATACCCCTCCACAGAAAGAGAGAATTTGAGTCCAAGAAGAGGTTTCACATGTACCCATTCAGATGGAGACGTTTATTCTCAGCGAGGTAGGTCAAGCGTAGGACCTCGTATAAGAGAGATGCCGTAAAGTGGCTACGAGGTACACATAAATATGGCCATTTTTATGCGCTAAAAGCTCTCATTTTTCATATTTCTAGTGCAGTAATGCAGTTCAAATTTCCTTTTTTCAAGTTTGCATGTTTTGGCGCTGCAGTGTGCTGCCCTTTTTACTTAACTATATACGAGTTGGCGACTCTAGGTTCAGCACCTGTTCACACTCAGTCTATGTTTGGATGTGCAGGTCAGGTTTTTGAAATGTATTCTCTAGCCTTCTGATCGTGCACTCCCCGCCTCCTAGCCACAGGTGTTTTAATTATAGTAGGTCTAATACCCCTCCACAGAAAGAGAGAATTTGAGTCCAAGAAGAGGTTTCACATGTACCCATTCAGATGGAGACGTTTATTCTCAGCGAGGTAGGTCAAGCGTAGGACCTCGTATAAGAGAGATGCCGTAAAGTGGCTACGAGGTACACATAAATATGGCCATTTTTATGCGCTAAAAGCTCTCATTTTTCATATTTCTAGTGCAGTAATGCAGTTCAAATTTCCTTTTTTCAAGTTTGCATGTTTTGGCGCTGCAGTGTGCTGCCCTTTTTACTTAACTATATACGAGTTGGCGACTCTAGGTTCAGCACCTGTTCACACTCAGTCTATGTTTGGATGTGCAGGTCAGGTTTTTGAAATGTATTCTCTAGCCTTCTGATCGTGCACTCCCCGCCTCCTAGCCACAGGTGTTTTAATTATAGTAGGTCTAATACCCCTCCACAGAAAGAGAGAATTTGAGTCCAAGAAGAGGTTTCACATGTACCCATTCAGATGGAGACGTTTATTCTCAGCGAGGTAGGTCAAGCGTAGGACCTCGTATAAGAGAGATGCCGTAAAGTGGCTACGAGGTACACATAAATATGGCCATTTTTATGCGCTAAAAGCTCTCATTTTTCATATTTCTAGTGCAGTAATGCAGTTCAAATTTCCTTTTTTCAAGTTTGCATGTTTTGGCGCTGCAGTGTGCTGCCCTTTTTACTTAACTATATACGAGTTGGCGACTCTAGGTTCAGCACCTGTTCACACTCAGTCTATGTTTGGATGTGCAGGTCAGGTTTTTGAAATGTATTCTCTAGCCTTCTGATCGTGCACTCCCCGCCTCCTAGCCACAGGTGTTTTAATTATAGTAGGTCTAATACCCCTCCACAGAAAGAGAGAATTTGAGTCCAAGAAGAGGTTTCACATGTACCCATTCAGATGGAGACGTTTATTCTCAGCGAGGTAGGTCAAGCGTAGGACCTCGTATAAGAGAGATGCCGTAAAGTGGCTACGAGGTACACATAAATATGGCCATTTTTATGCGCTAAAAGCTCTCATTTTTCATATTTCTAGTGCAGTAATGCAGTTCAAATTTCCTTTTTTCAAGTTTGCATGTTTTGGCGCTGCAGTGTGCTGCCCTTTTTACTTAACTATATACGAGTTGGCGACTCTAGGTTCAGCACCTGTTCACACTCAGTCTATGTTTGGATGTGCAGGTCAGGTTTTTGAAATGTATTCTCTAGCCTTCTGATCGTGCACTCCCCGCCTCCTAGCCACAGGTGTTTTAATTATAGTAGGTCTAATACCCCTCCACAGAAAGAGAGAATTTGAGTCCAAGAAGAGGTTTCACATGTACCCATTCAGATGGAGACGTTTATTCTCAGCGAGGTAGGTCAAGCGTAGGACCTCGTATAAGAGAGATGCCGTAAAGTGGCTACGAGGTACACATAAATATGGCCATTTTTATGCGCTAAAAGCTCTCATTTTTCATATTTCTAGTGCAGTAATGCAGTTCAAATTTCCTTTTTTCAAGTTTGCATGTTTTGGCGCTGCAGTGTGCTGCCCTTTTTACTTAACTATATACGAGTTGGCGACTCTAGGTTCAGCACCTGTTCACACTCAGTCTATGTTTGGATGTGCAGGTCAGGTTTTTGAAATGTATTCTCTAGCCTTCTGATCGTGCACTCCCCGCCTCCTAGCCACAGGTGTTTTAATTATAGTAGGTCTAATACCCCTCCACAGAAAGAGAGAATTTGAGTCCAAGAAGAGGTTTCACATGTACCCATTCAGATGGAGACGTTTATTCTCAGCGAGGTAGGTCAAGCGTAGGACCTCGTATAAGAGAGGTGCCGTAAAGTGGCTACGAGGTACACATAAATATGGCCATTTTTATGCGCTAAAAGCTCTCATTTTTCATATTTCTAGTGCAGTAATGCAGTTCAAATTTCCTTTTTTCAAGTTTGCATGTTTTGGCGCTGCAGTGTGCTGCCCTTTTTACTTAACTATATACGAGTTGGCGACTCTAGGTTCAGCACCTGTTCACACTCAGTCTATGTTTGGATGTGCAGGTCAGGTTTTTGAAATGTATTCTCTAGCCTTCTGATCGTGCACTCCCCGCCTCCTAGCCACAGGTGTTTTAATTATAGTAGGTCTAATACCCCTCCACAGAAAGAGAGAATTTGAGTCCAAGAAGAGGTTTCACATGTACCCATTCAGATGGAGACGTTTATTCTCAGCGAGGTAGGTCAAGCGTAGGACCTCGTATAAGAGAGATGCCGTAAAGTGGCTACGAGGTACACATAAATATGGCCATTTTTATGCGCTAAAAGCTCTCATTTTTCATATTTCTAGTGCAGTAATGCAGTTCAAATTTCCTTTTTTCAAGTTTGCATGTTTTGGCGCTGCAGTGTGCTGCCCTTTTTACTTAACTATATACGAGTTGGCGACTCTAGGTTCAGCACCTGTTCACACTCAGTCTATGTTTGGATGTGCAGGTCAGGTTTTTGAAATGTATTCTCTAGCCTTCTGATCGTGCACTCCCCGCCTCCTAGCCACAGGTGTTTTAATTATAGTAGGTCTAATACCCCTCCACAGAAAGAGAGAATTTGAGTCCAAGAAGAGGTTTCACATGTACCCATTCAGATGGAGACGTTTATTCTCAGCGAGGTAGGTCAAGCGTAGGACCTCGTATAAGAGAGATGCCGTAAAGTGGCTACGAGGTACACATAAATATGGCCATTTTTATGCGCTAAAAGCTCTCATTTTTCATATTTCTAGTGCAGTAATGCAGTTCAAATTTCCTTTTTTCAAGTTTGCATGTTTTGGCGCTGCAGTGTGCTGCCCTTTTTACTTAACTATATACGAGTTGGCGACTCTAGGTTCAGCACCTGTTCACACTCAGTCTATGTTTGGATGTGCAGGTCAGGTTTTTGAAATGTATTCTCTAGCCTTCTGATCGTGCACTCCCCGCCTCCTAGCCACAGGTGTTTTAATTATAGTAGGTCTAATACCCCTCCACAGAAAGAGAGAATTTGAGTCCAAGAAGAGGTTTCACATGTACCCATTCAGATGGAGACGTTTATTCTCAGCGAGGTAGGTCAAGCGTAGGACCTCGTATAAGAGAGATGCCGTAAAGTGGCTACGAGGTACACATAAATATGGCCATTTTTATGCGCTAAAAGCTCTCATTTTTCATATTTCTAGTGCAGTAATGCAGTTCAAATTTCCTTTTTTCAAGTTTGCATGTTTTGGCGCTGCAGTGTGCTGCCCTTTTTACTTAACTATATACGAGTTGGCGACTCTAGGTTCAGCACCTGTTCACACTCAGTCTATGTTTGGATGTGCAGGTCAGGTTTTTGAAATGTATTCTCTAGCCTTCTGATCGTGCACTCCCCGCCTCCTAGCCACAGGTGTTTTAATTATAGTAGGTCTAATACCCCTCCACAGAAAGAGAGAATTTGAGTCCAAGAAGAGGTTTCACATGTACCCATTCAGATGGAGACGTTTATTCTCAGCGAGGTAGGTCAAGCGTAGGACCTCGTATAAGAGAGATGCCGTAAAGTGGCTACGAGGTACACATAAATATGGCCATTTTTATGCGCTAAAAGCTCTCATTTTTCATATTTCTAGTGCAGTAATGCAGTTCAAATTTCCTTTTTTCAAGTTTGCATGTTTTGGCGCTGCAGTGTGCTGCCCTTTTTACTTAACTATATACGAGTTGGCGACTCTAGGTTCAGCACCTGTTCACACTCAGTCTATGTTTGGATGTGCAGGTCAGGTTTTTGAAATGTATTCTCTAGCCTTCTGATCGTGCACTCCCCGCCTCCTAGCCACAGGTGTTTTAATTATAGTAGGTCTAATACCCCTCCACAGAAAGAGAGAATTTGAGTCCAAGAAGAGGTTTCACATGTACCCATTCAGATGGAGACGTTTATTCTCAGCGAGGTAGGTCAAGCGTAGGACCTCGTATAAGAGAGATGCCGTAAAGTGGCTACGAGGTACACATAAATATGGCCATTTTTATGCGCTAAAAGCTCTCATTTTTCATATTTCTAGTGCAGTAATGCAGTTCAAATTTCCTTTTTTCAAGTTTGCATGTTTTGGCGCTGCAGTGTGCTGCCCTTTTTACTTAACTATATACGAGTTGGCGACTCTAGGTTCAGCACCTGTTCACACTCAGTCTATGTTTGGATGTGCAGGTCAGGTTTTTGAAATGTATTCTCTAGCCTTCTGATCGTGCACTCCCCGCCTCCTAGCCACAGGTGTTTTAATTATAGTAGGTCTAATACCCCTCCACAGAAAGAGAGAATTTGAGTCCAAGAAGAGGTTTCACATGTACCCATTCAGATGGAGACGTTTATTCTCAGCGAGGTAGGTCAAGCGTAGGACCTCGTATAAGAGAGATGCCGTAAAGTGGCTACGAGGTACACATAAATATGGCCATTTTTATGCGCTAAAAGCTCTCATTTTTCATATTTCTAGTGCAGTAATGCAGTTCAAATTTCCTTTTTTCAAGTTTGCATGTTTTGGCGCTGCAGTGTGCTGCCCTTTTTACTTAACTATATACGAGTTGGCGACTCTAGGTTCAGCACCTGTTCACACTCAGTCTATGTTTGGATGTGCAGGTCAGGTTTTTGAAATGTATTCTCTAGCCTTCTGATCGTGCACTCCCCGCCTCCTAGCCACAGGTGTTTTAATTATAGTAGGTCTAATACCCCTCCACAGAAAGAGAGAATTTGAGTCCAAGAAGAGGTTTCACATGTACCCATTCAGATGGAGACGTTTATTCTCAGCGAGGTAGGTCAAGCGTAGGACCTCGTATAAGAGAGATGCCGTAAAGTGGCTACGAGGTACACATAAATATGGCCATTTTTATGCGCTAAAAGCTCTCATTTTTCATATTTCTAGTGCAGTAATGCACTTCAAATTTCCTTTTTTCAAGTTTGCATGTTTTGGCGCTGCAGTGTGCTGCCCTTTTTACTTAACTATATACGAGTTGGCGACTCTAGGTTCAGCACCTGTTCACACTCAGTCTATGTTTGGATGTGCAGGTCAGGTTTTTGAAATGTATTCTCTAGCCTTCTGATCGTGCACTCCCCGCCTCCTAGCCACAGGTGTTTTAATTATAGTAGGTCTAATACCCCTCCACAGAAAGAGAGAATTTGAGTCCAAGAAGAGGTTTCACATGTACCCATTCAGATGGAGACGTTTATTCTCAGCGAGGTAGGTCAAGCGTAGGACCTCGTATAAGAGAGATGCCGTAAAGTGGCTACGAGGTACACATAAATATGGCCATTTTTATGCGCTAAAAGCTCTCATTTTTCATATTTCTAGTGCAGTAATGCAGTTCAAATTTCCTTTTTTCAAGTTTGCATGTTTTGGCGCTGCAGTGTGCTGCCCTTTTTACTTAACTATATACGAGTTGGCGACTCTAGGTTCAGCACCTGTTCACACTCAGTCTATGTTTGGATGTGCAGGTCAGGTTTTTGAAATGTATTCTCTAGCCTTCTGATCGTGCACTCCCCGCCTCCTAGCCACAGGTGTTTTAATTATAGTAGGTCTAATACCCCTCCACAGAAAGAGAGAATTTGAGTCCAAGAAGAGGTTTCACATGTACCCATTCAGATGGAGACGTTTATTCTCAGCGAGGTAGGTCAAGCGTAGGACCTCGTATAAGAGAGATGCCGTAAAGTGGCTACGAGGTACACATAAATATGGCCATTTTTATGCGCTAAAAGCTCTCATTTTTCATATTTCTAGTGCAGTAATGCAGTTCAAATTTCCTTTTTTCAAGTTTGCATGTTTTGGCGCTGCAGTGTGCTGCCCTTTTTACTGGACCCCACAGAGTGACGCAGCACAGGAGATCGCAGTATGCCTAAGCGCTGAACGCATATTGCAATCTCCGACGGAGAAGCAGGGATGTTCCAGGAGGGTGAGTATGCTATATTCACCTGTCCCCGTTCCACCGCTGAGCGCCTCTCTGCCTTCCGCGTCCTCTGCCTGTAACGTACAGGTCAGGGGGCACGATGACGTAGATAGTGCGCGCCCTCTGACTGAACAGTCACAGCCAGAGGACTCGGAAGATGGAGCAGTGCGCAGCGGTGGAACGGGGACAGGTGAATATAGCAAGTGCCGGGGGTCTGAGCCAGCAGCGACTCCTGCACCTGACCCCCATAGCGCACCAGTGTCCCCACCTGCTCAGTCCCCCGGCACTTGGCGCCCAGCGACAATAGGTGAGTATGTCATTTTTTTTTTTTTTTAATCGCAGCAGCATACTGGCATATTATACTATGGAGCATCTTATGGGGGCCATCAACCTTTATGGAGCAGCATGTGGGGCATATAATTCTATGGAGCATCTTATGGGGCCATCACCTTTTATGGAGCAGCGTACGGGGCATATGGATGGGAGCGCTGAATGGGAGCAGCATATGACAGAATGGGGGCGCAGGATGGGAGCAACATATGACAGCATGGGGGCGTAGGATGAGAGCAGCACATGACAGGATGGGGGCGCAGGATGGGAGCAACACATGACAGGATGGGGGCGCAGGATGGGAGCAGCACATTACAGAATGGGGGCGCAAGATGGGAGCACATGACAGGATTGGGGCGCAGGATGGGAGCACATGACAGAACAGGGGCGCAGGATGGGAGCAGCACATGGAGCAGCACATGAGAGAACGGGAGTGCAGGATGGGAGCAGCACATGACAGAACGGGGCGCAGGATGAGAGCAGCACATGACAGGATTGGGGTGCAGGATGGGAGCAGCACATTACAGAATGGCGGCGCAGGATGGGAGCAGCACATGACAGAATGGGGGCGCAGGATGGGAGCAGCACATGACAGGATGGGGGCACATGATGGGAGCAGCACATGACAGGATGGGAGCAGCACATGACAAGATGGGAGCGCAGGATGGGAGCAGCACATGACAGGATGGGAGCAGCACATGACAGGATGGGGGCGCAGGATGGGAGCAGCCCATGACAGGATGGGAGCAGCACATGACAGGATGGGGGCGCAGGATGGGAGCAGCCCATGACAGGATGGGAGCAGCACATGACAGGATGGGCAGGATGGGAGCAGCACATGACAGGATGGGGGCACAGGATGAGAGCAGCACATGACAGGATGGGGGTGCAGGATGGGAGCAGCACATGACAGGATGGGAGCAGCACATGACAAGATGGGAGCGCAGGATGGGAGCAGCACATGACAGGATGGGAGCAGCACATGACAGGATGGGGGCGCAGGATGGGAGCAGCCCATGACAGGATGGGAGCAGCCCATGACAGGATGGGAGCAGCCCATGACAGGATGGGAGCAGCACATGACAGGATGGGAGCAGCACATGACAGGATGGGGGCACAGGATGAGAGCAGCACATGACAGGATGGGGGTGCAGGATGGGAGGCAGAAGAGGTACCGGTACATATATATGAGAAGACACAGATAAAAGAGGTACCAGTACGTATATATGGGCAGACACAGACAGAAGAGATACCAGTACATATATATGGGCAGACACAGACAGAAAAGTTACCGGTACATATATATGGGCAGACACAGACAGAAGAGGTACCGGTACATATATATGGGTTGACACAGACAGAAGAGATACCAGTACATATATATGGGTAGACACAGAAGAGTTACCGGTACATATATATGGGCAGACACAGACAGAAGAGGTGCCGGTATATATCTATAATATAATGCTGGGAGCGTCACTCTATCCGAAAGCCTTTATAGACTGTGCAAGCGCCGGCGCAGTCTGGACCCCACAGAGTGACGCTCCCAGGAGATTGCGGTATGTGTAAACACTGAACGCACACCGCGATCTCCAATGGAGAGGCAGGGACCGCCAGGAGGGTAAGTATCGGCTATATTCACCTGTCCCCCGTTCCAGCGCTGCGTGCGTGTCCCGGTCCTCTGCCTGTGACGTTCAGTTCAGAGGGCGCGATGATGCGCTTAATCCGCACCGCCCTCTGACTGACCAGTCACACCCAGAGGAGCCGGAAGATGGCGGCGCGCAGCGGTGGAACGGGGCCAGGTGAATATAGCAAGTGCTGGGGGGCCTGAGCTGGCGGCGATACCGGCATTTGACCCCCACAGCGCGCCGGTGTCCCCGCCTGCTCAGGCCCCCCAGCACTCGGCGCCCAGCGACGATAGGTGAGTATGGTATTTTTTTTTATATATTGCAGCAGCATATGGGGCATATACAATGGAGCATCTTATGGGGGCCATAAACCTTTATGGATCAGTGTACGGGGGCATATACCATGGAGCATCTTATGGGGGCCATAAACCATAATGGATCAGTGTACAGGGGCATATACCATGGAGCATCCTATGGGGGCCATAAACCATAATGGAGCAGTGTACGGGGCATATACTATGGAGCATCTTATGGGGGCCATCAACCTTTATGGAGCAGCGTATGGGGCATATGGATGGGAGCAGCAAATTAAAGAATGGTGGCACAGGATGGGAGCAGCACATGACAGAATGGGGGCGCAGGATGGGAGCAGCACATGACAGAACGGGGGGCGCAGGATGGGAGCAGCACATGACAGAACGGGGGCGCAGGATGGAAGCAGCACATGTCAGAATGGAGGCGCAGGATGGGTGTAGCACATGTCAGAATGGAGGCGCAGGATGGGTGCAGCACATGTCAGAATGGAGGCGCAGGATGGATGCAGCACATGACAGGATGGAGACCATATACCAATATAAATGCTCGCCACCCGGGCGTAGAAAGGGTTCAATAGCTAGTATATATATATGGCCAGACACAGACAGAAGAGATACCAGTACATACAGTGGGGCAAAAAAGTATTTAGTCAGTCAGCAATAGTGCAAGTTCCACCACTTAAAAAGATGAGAGGCGTCTGTAATTTACATCATAGGTAGACCTCAACTATGGGAGACAAACTGAGAAAAAAAAATCCAGAAAATCACATTGTCTGTTTTTTTTATCATTTTTTTTGCATATTATGGTGGAAAATAAGTATTTGGTCAGAAACAAACAATCAAGATTTCTGGCTCTCACAGACCTGTAACTTCTTCTTTAGAGTCTCCTCTTTCCTCCACTCATTACCTGTAGTAATGGCACCTGTTTAAACTTGTTATCAGTATAAAAAGACACCTGTGCACACCCTCAAACAGTCTGACTCCAAACTCCACTATGGTGAAGACCAAAGAGCTGTCAAAGGACACCAGAAACAAAATTGTAGCCCTGCACCAGGCTGGGAAGACTGAATCTGCAATAGCCAACCAGCTTGGAGTGAAGAAATCAACAGTGGGAGCAATAATTAGAAAATGAAAGACATACAAGACCACTGATAATCTCCCTCGATCTGGGGCTCCACGCAAAATCCCACCCCGTGGGGTCAGAATGATCACAAGAACGGTGAGCAAAAATCCCAGAACCACCCGGGGGGACCTAGTGAATGAACTGCAGAGAGCTGGGACCAATGTAACAAGGCCTACCATAAGTAACACACTACGCCACCATGGACTCAGATCCTGCAGTGCCAGACGTGTCCCACTGCTTAAGCCAGTACATGTCAGGGCCCGTCTGAAGTTCGCTAGAGAGCATTTGGATGATCCAGAGGAGTTTTGGGAGAATGTCCTATGGTCTGATGAAACCAAACTGGAACTGTTTGGTAGAAACACAACTTGTCGTGTTTGGAGGAAAAAGAATACTGAGTTGCATCCATCAAACACCATACCTACTGTAAAGCATGGTGGTGGAAACATCATGCTTTGGGGCTGTTTCTCTGCAAAGGGGCCAGGACGACTGATCCGGGTACATGAAAGAATGAATGGGGCCATGTATCATGAGATTTTGAGTGCAAACCTCCTTCCATCAGCAAGGGCATTGAAGATGAAACGTGGCTGGGTCTTTCAACATGACAATGATCCAAAGCACACCGCCAGGGCAACGAAGGAGTGGCTTCGTAAGAAGCATTTCAAGGTCCTGGAGTGGCCTAGCCAGTCTCCAGATCTCAACCCTATAGAAAACCTTTGGAGGGAGTTGAAAGTCCGTGTTGCCAAGCGAAAAGCCAAAAACATCACTGCTCTAGAGGAGATCTGCATGGAGGAATGGGCCAACATACCAACAACAGTGTGTGGCAACCTTGTGAAGACTTACAGAAAACGTTTGACCTCTGTCATTGCCAACAAAGGATATATTACAAAGTATTGAGATGAAATTTTGTTTCTGACCAAATACTTATTTTCCACCATAATATGCAAATAAAATGTTAAAAAAACAATGTGATTTTCTGGATTTTTTTTTTCTCAGTTTGTCTCCCATAGTTGAGGTCTACCTATGATGTAAATTACAGACGCCTCTCATCTTTTTAAGTGGTGGAACTTGCACTATTGCTGACTGACTAAATACTTTTTTGCCCCACTGTATATATATATATATATATATATATATATATATATATATATATATATATATATAACAAAGCAGCACCAATAATCCTATAAATCATATACTGTATAGTGGGTGCAACTTTCCCATTAGGTTCAATATAAAGTATGAAGATATATATATAATTTATATATATATATATATATATATATATATATATATATATATATATATATACTAGATGGCAGCCCGATTCTAAAGAATCGGGAGTCTAGAATCCATATATACTTGAAATTCGGCAGGAGCTTGAAGAGCAATGTCACTGGGCCCGCCTCCACACAGTAGAAACTTGCTGTGAGGTAAAAATTCAAAAATCACACCAAAATGGCGGGCGGAGTGTGTCACAGTATGGCACGTTTCTGATTGGTCGCTCGCAGCAGGCGGCAACCAATCAGACACTGGACACTGTTGACGTCACTTAGCTCCGGACATTAGCTCCGGACATTAGCTCCGGACATTAGCTCCGGACAAAGCCACGGCAGTTCGCACAAATTGCAGGAAGTAGTATTCTAGGCAATTATATATAAGACTAGATGGCAGCCCGATTCTAAAGAATCGGGAGTCTAGAATCCATATATACTTTATTTATTCAAATGTAAGAATAATACAATTAATAAATAATAGTAAGAAAGAACAAAAAATGGCTGCACTTACCAGCTCTTGACAATTCTTGTTATTTAAGAAATTGCTGGGCAATAATGGACAATGTCGTTATGTGGCAAATAATAGAGCAATATACCCAATGTGGCAAAGAAGAGGTTAATAAACGGCAGTCTCTCAGTATAACAGTCAGTGAATAATAGGCAGTATATGGAGAAAACACCAAACAAAAGTTCAAAATTGGTGTGAAAATGTCACTGAACCACTTCACAACTAAATATATATAGTTTTGGTAAATGGTATTATCATTTTTTTTGACGAAATTCGGCAGGAGCTTGAAGAGCAACGTCACTGGGCCCGCCTCCACGCAGTAGAAACTTGCTGTGAGGTAAAAATTCAAAAATCACACCAAAATGGCGGGCGGAGTGTGTCACAGTACGGCACGTTTCTGATTGGTCGCTCGCAGCAGGCGGCAACCAATCAGACACTGGACACTGTTGACGTCACTTATCTCCGGACATTAGCTCCGGACATTAGCTCCGGACATTAGCTCCGGACATTAGCTCCGGACAGGAAGTTGGCACAAATTGCAGGAAGTAGTATTCTAGGCAATTATATATTAGACTAGATGGCAGCCCGATTCTAAAGAATCGGGAGTCTAGAATCCATATATACTTTATTTATTCAAATGTAAAAATAATACAATTAATAAATAATAGTAAGAAAGAACAAAAAATGGCTGCACTCACCAGCTCTTGACAATTCTTGTTATTTAAGGTACAGTTACACAGGATCCATGAACATGCTTATGAGGGGAGGGATGAAAGACATCAGACGACAACTTTGCGTGTTGTGGCAAATGCCACAACAACGGTTCTTTGCTTAAGAACAATGTCAGGTAGTAGGAAAATACCCAGTTAATAATAGGCAATAGTTCTTTGCAGGAATGCAGATATTAATAAATAGGCAGTTTATATTGCAGAGAAATTGCTGGGCAATAATGGACAATGTCCTTATGTGGCAAATAATAGAGCAATATACCCAATGTGGCAAAGAAGAGGTTAATAAACGGCAGTCTCTCAGTATAACAGTCAGTGAATAATAGGCAGTATATGGAGAAAACACCAAACAAAAGTTCAAAATTGGTGTGAAAATGTCACTGAACCACTTCACAACTAAATATATATAGTTTTGGTAAATGGTATTATCATTTTTTTGACGAAATTCGGCAGGAGCTTGAAGAGCAACGTCACTGGGCCCGCCTCCACGCAGTAGAAACTTGCTGTGAGGTAAAAATTCAAAAATCACACCAAAATGGCGGGCGGAGTGTGTCACAGTACGGCACGTTTCTGATTGGTCGCTCGCAGCAGGCGGCAACCAATCAGACACTGGACACTGTTGACGTCACTTATCTCCGGACATTAGCTCCGGACATTAGCTCCGGACAGGAAGTTGGCACAAATTGCAGGAAGTAGTATTCTAGGCAATTATATATTAGATATGTG
Source organism: Ranitomeya imitator (assembly GCF_032444005.1). Lineage (NCBI taxonomy): Eukaryota > Metazoa > Chordata > Amphibia > Anura > Dendrobatidae > Ranitomeya > Ranitomeya imitator. Next base: position 699,099,855 of record NC_091283.1, read on the forward strand.
TGTATTGTGTGGTAGTTAGTTTGTTCTTATGTCCAATGAATTGTAAAGTGCTGCAGAATACATGGACACTACATAGTTTACGCATTGCAGTTCTCAGTAATGCTCTTAATTACCGTACATGTAGCCATCATAGTATTTTCTCTTAGTAATGGGAGAACCCATGGATGTTCAGGTTTGGCAGGTTCAGCCGACTACCTAAAAAATGATGACAGGTGACATAGTGGAAAACAGCCAATGTTCAGGGAGCTGAACCCAAACAGTAACATGGACTTTCTGGAGAAGGCCGTGTTCGGGGCCCATGCATAGTCACTCACTAGGTGTTCGGTACGGACCCTGAACTTTACTGTTCAGGTTTGCCCATCTCTAGTTCCTATCCATCCTTCCTAAAGTCCTGTGAAACCCTTTGTTATGTGGCGATATGAGAGAAGGATATATACCCAATACTAGCAGATTTGTCCTAGGAAGTCTACATGACCACCTCTGTAGGCGCTAAAGACAGTATAATGGAGGGATACTAGATGTCACTTCACTTTCCCAGAAACAGATATGACTAAATTCAGCAGAAGCTATATTTTCCGTGTACTGAGCTTGGGAATAATAAGACTAATTATAATTTGTAAAGCGCTGCGGAATATGTTGGCGCTATATAAATAAAATTATTATTATTATTAATTACCCTTAAACTGAAAATGCCCATGGGGTGCAATGTGATAGGAGACACTGGCATCTGTCTGACACATAACACTTGTATACTTGCTGGTGTGAACATCGCAGGTATGAGGAGCCATGACACCGTAGTAGTGACTGAGCACACAGTATCACGTCCTGGATACAAAGCTGTAGGTGATGGAGGATGCACTCAGAATCAAATGAGAGCATGGAGTTTATGGACTTTTTCATATTTATTTTGCCATTTAAAAATCTGTTTTCCAATTGAGAAAGAAAGGTGCTGGACTAACAAGTTCTGATTAATGAGTAGAATGCTAGGACTGCAGTACAGACTGACACTGCTGGATAACAGACATATTCAGACAATGCGACATCTCCTGGATATTGATTTTAGTAGGTGGCATTATGCTATTTAATTCCATAATCCATTTTTTCCCGATCCGGCATGGTATAAATGCTAGCCAAGATTGTTTTAGGTTGCTAGAATGGGGCCGATAACAAACATTAGGTGGGTGCCATGTCTCCTAGCACACAGGAGAATCAGAGGAGCAGATTGTGCAGCATCTGGAGCAGGTTGGCTTGAACATATAGATAGTTTTGTTTTCATAGAGAAATGCTTAATGGCAGCACTTTACCAGTGCAGAGATCTGAGCACTGGTGATAACATGACTCATATTCTTGGCAACTAGAATATGTTTTCCCCCTGAAGCTGAGTCACTAAAGGTTCTCACGTTCCCAGCTCCGCTGTAAACTATGAGGCTATGTTTCCACGGTCCGGAATGGCAGCGCTTTGGACGCAGCAGACACCCACCCCGTCCAAAGCGCTGCCGGCTTTTGTACTCGCTGTAATTCTGCATATGTTCATTGAACACATGCGGAATCGCCGCATCCTATACATAGAACAGTGCTATTTATCTTGCGGAGACTGTGCGTCTTCACAAGATAAATAGACATGCTGCGGTCCATAAAAATGCGCCACATGTGCGTATACGCAGGTCTGCCATTTGCGTCTTTGAATGCATAGTGGAGATGAGATTTCATAAAATCCCCTCCACTATGCTGTAACATCTGGCCGCTGAGGATTGGACGGTGTGGCTGTACGCAGCATCCAATCCGCAGCAAATACGCCATACCCTAATTCATCTTACTTGTTGGTTGAGCACAGCACACATTACATACTCCGCCATGAGCATACAGGCACATACATCCTGATGGGCGCAATGACAACACTCCCAGGTTTAAACTGTCCGTGCCATTGTGGTGTCCCAGTGGTATTGCCTGCCTCTCGGGGAGGGTGATGCCATGCCTAGAAGCAAGAAGGGATCCCCTTAACAGGTAACTAGCATACAGCACTTTCCTGACTCCAGGCCAGAAGGGGAAGCTCTAAACCCAGTTTCAGGGTAGCTTCCCTATAAGTTCTGGTCTGGAGGAGGAATTAGAAGTCAGTCTGTGTGAGACAGTGAAGGAAGAGGAAGCACGGGAGGAGAAACTGGGAGTGCAGCTGTGATTGAGCTCACCCGCAGGTCTGAGCGCAGGAAACCGGACACCGGAGTCCGAGGTTGTGAGGGAACTAAATGCCCCACAGCAGAAACTGGAGAGCAGGAGATTGCAGGTTTCCTGGCCACAGCAAACACCCGAAAGCACAGCAGCAAATTAGAGCCTGGAGTCACTACGAGAGAGGGACACCAGCGAAAAGGCTCAAGCTGCCTGCCATGCGGGTAGTGTTCCATCTGAGGGACAGATTGAGAAAGGGACTTGAGGACAGCTAATTCATCAAGGACCCAGAATTCAGCGCAGAAAGGAAGGCTTCCAACCCCACCTGGCTAGGGGGATTCCGAACCGCTTCCAGGCTGTCCGAATTTCAAATATCACCTGTAACCTATGCCCCAGACTGCACTGGCAATTAAAAGGTAAAGAGACTGCAAACCCTGTGTCCTCCAATTATTTCCTGCACCCCACCATCTACAATCCCTCATAGACTGTCCTGGTAGCCCTGGGGCCTCCGCTCCACCTGTGAGGAGCACAACCATCTAAGCTGCATCACCATCGGCCCGATGGATCCCTTTAAGCAGCGTCGGCCATCCCTGGCCGAGTACCACAGGTGGCATCACGAACATTACTCCAAAGACTTTATTCTCCACTTTCATTCATCCCCTTTAACTGGACGCCCAGGGCCACAAACCGGGTCACTGTCTCTGTGACCACCCCTTTAAGTACTGCCGGATCCGGCCCGAGTACCCCATGGTTCCAGCGGGCGCTCCACCATCACTAACTTAGAGAACCAGCCTCTGGGGCTGGTATAGGTCTTGTGGTGATGGTCCCTGTTATGATTAGGTAATTCAGAACCACAATGGACCTTGAAGTTCAGAGCACACAAAGTGACCTGACAATAACCAAAAGACATAGGACAAGCTCTGAGACGTGGGAACTCTGCTGACCGCAATCCATAATCCTATCCAGCCACACTAGAGGCAGCCGTGGATTGCGCCTAACGCTCCCTATGCAACTCGGCACAGCCTGAGAAACTAGCTAGGCCTAAGATAGAAAAATAAGCCTACCTTGCCTCAGAGAAATACCCCAAAGGAAAAGGCAGCCCCCCACATATAATGACTGTGAGTAGAGATGAAAATACAAACGCAGAGATGAAATAGATTTAGCAAAGTGAGGCCCAACTTACTGAACAGACCGAAGATAGGAAAGATAACTTTGCGGTCAACACAAAACCCTACAAACAACCACGCAGAGGGGCAAAAAGACCCTCCGCACCGACTAACGGTACGGAGGTGCTCCCTCTGCGTCCCAGAGCTTCCAGCAAGCAAGAAAAACCAATTAAGCAAGCTGGACAGAAAAAATGGCAAAACAAAAATAACACAAGCAAAACTTAGCTTATGCAGAGCAGACGGCCACAGGAACGATCCAGGAGGAAGCAAGACCAATACTAGAACATTGACTGGAGGCCAGGAGCAAAGCACTAGGTGGAGTTAAATAGAGCAGCACCTAACGACTTCACCACATCACGTGAGGAAGGAAACTCAGAAGCCGCAGTACCACTCGTGACCACAGGAGGGAGCTCTGCCACAGAATTCACAACAGGTCCCGTCCTCTGTATGTGTGCAGGGGAAACCTCTACAAGGGTAGACCCCTCCCCAAAAACCATGACATTACATGGGGCAGCAATAATCTGGGAAGGAACCAATCAATGCAGATTGAACAGTGTCAAAACTTCTCAGGGGAGAAGGACGTGTTTCCAAACTGTAGGGTAGTTCACACCAACTTTCTTTGTATGACAATTTTAAATGAGTCCTCTCTAAAATCCTCATAAAAAACATAAAAGATACGATTTGAATACTTGTCCAATTGATATCAATTAATAATCCACTTTGTTGTTCATAATGCAAATTTTTGGAATTTTTTTTTTTTTTGTTTCCAGATGAGATTTTGAAAACCTCTCTGCTGAAAAAAGATGTCACTTGTTTGAAGCAGATTCCTCATCAAAACTGATCCTTGACACTGTAAAGTCAAAAGGCTGCAAAACCCCTTGTGGAAAAAAAGAGAGAAATGTTTCCAACCTTCCTCCAAAAGCTGATGAAAAAAACAGCATATCCTGAAGTGGAATCCTCTAAAACACTCGTGGGCTCTTTCCATGTGTAAACGATGATGATGCCTTGTGTGGTACCTTGTATTGGCAGTGCGCTCTCTCATAGATGCCACCCAATATTCTAAGTGCTGTCCAATACCTTTACCTATAGCCATACTGTACATTGGGAAATGCCACTAGTAACGGTGAATAAATAACAGTACTATAAAGTAGATAAAGATAGCGCTATACAGTGCTGCAGTATTAATATTGTCACTAAATGACATCCATTTATATATATGTCTCTAAAGTGTGGCAGCGGTGTCTCCCCATAGTCTCCCTATAGTACGCACAGCCGCTCACACTCCCCTAAGCCCCGGTGTCTGCCATTATGGGTGTACGGAAGCTTGCTATGCATCTCCTCTTTTCTTCAGACGCCTCGGTCATTCAGTGTGGGCAGTAACGCAATGTAATAGGATGTACAGCGACATAACTGAATGGAAATTGCCACAAATGCAAATTGCAGAGCTTTTACCCTAAACAAGAGAAGAAATGAGAGTCTGTAATCTGGCAGTGTTCTCCCAGCACACTTCCCGGGCCATATAGGGGTGTACTGTATTACATTTATTACTATGCCACACCAGGGAAGACTGACGTCACTAGTCACCAATTAGGAATGATGATATCACTCAAGCAATGGAACTGACAGGCAACACAAAAGCCCAGCACCAGCATCTGTAGAAGTAATCATTGCAGCGTGCTTTATTCCAGTTTATTCAGATGAATACAGAGAGCTTGGGATCTCACAGGGGGAGATTCAGCCCACAGGTGTATGTGGGAGGGCGCTGCGGGGGCGAGAATTCGAAAGCCTGCCACTAAGCTCTGCACATGGCAGTAGAATGGAAAGAGGAACTGCAAATGAATTGTGATGAAATGGAAATCCTCGCTCAAAGGGGAATTCGCAAATGTACTCGTCGCTTCATTTCTGGAATCACAAAAGTTTTCCAAAAACTCCTGATGAAAAAAAATAGTGAGAAGAAATTTCTAGCGAGTTATAACATGTGACATTGTAATGAATAAAAAACAATGTTTATTATGAGACTGTGGCTGCAGGTATTGCCTCAGTAGGAATCGTAGGTTCTTTCCATTCATATAACCGAAAATATACAGAAGTCATATGATTATGGATCACATATTACTGAGAGACACAATGTGAAACTTGAAGCCCTGGTAGAACAACAGTACACTTGTATGATCCCTGTAATATTCTTACATGTGAAGGGGTCTCAGCATATAGAGAGAAAATAATTGAATTTAAAATTAATTGCTCCATCAATTAGGGCAAGTCGTCCTGGCCCAGATACAGAAAAACAGGCTCAAATTGACAGAAAGACTTACCCAGTGACTGTAAGGCTATGTGCACACGTTCAGGATTTCTCGCAGAAAAAAAACAGACATTTTCTGCAAGAAATCCGCAAGAAATCTGCATGCAGTTTTGCCGCGGTTTTGCCGTGCTTTTTTCCGGACATTTCCCAATGCATTTTGTAGTGGGAAATCCGCAAAAAAACGCAAAATTAATGAACATGCTGCGGTTTTTACCGCGATGCATTTTTTTCGCGGAAAAAAACGCATCTTGTGCACAAAACATGCGGAATTCATTCTAAATGATGGGATGCTTATTGTATGCGGGTTTTTTTTGGTGGTTTTATAGCGTTTATATCGGGAAAAACCGCGAAAAAAAACGCAACGTGTGCACACAGCCTAAAGATGGAAAATGACTCTGCCATACAAACTATGCTCCTCTAGGAACCGCTGATCTGTGTATGGCCCAGGTACTGACCATCACCGCTCCAAAATATGATAATCTGCTAGATAACATAGCTACAGGGCATTATGGGGAAGCCCATGCGGCCACATAAAATACACAATAGCCCACAAAAGCTGGAAGAAGGGGCTATGGTGCTTTTTCCTGCCCCATGGCATATTTTTGGTAATACAATTGGTTTGATAATGCAGTTTAAACCAATTACTTGCCGTTAACATGTCAGGTGCATCAGTAAAGGGGCTGATCTGTGAGAGACCTGGACTGTCAGAAAGAACATACATGTACTGTACATATGTTACAGGTATTAATATGAAGGTATTTAAAGAGTTGTAAGATAGTCTTCAAAGTGCCTAAAACATAAAATGGTTCTGGGACCAAACTATTACATAGTACAGATAAACGAAAAAATTTACAGAGCTATGGTCCAGTGACTAGGTCAGTAATCTGTGGCCACTGGAGGGAAGTAAATGCCTCCAACCTGTCGGCACCTCTGCGCCTCCTCTTTTGATTACCCCAACTAGTGCAACATAGGGTGTGTCACGCTACGACGAAGACTTCTCCCAAGATGGACTTATCAAATGAGTAGCTTTTGATGCTGACAGGTTTAAGGCGATTCACAAGACTCCTGTCTCACGTACATGAAATGATGACAACTGCTGGACCAGTGACATGTGAATTGCTTATTTGCTTTGAAAATGCACTGAAAAATGGCTGTATAATCCTTTTTGAAAAATTCCCTGGCTAGCAATAGGAAATGCATATTAATTTTAATATGAATATTAATTTTAATATCAATATTATACAATCACTCTGTTGTAGATTTTCAAAGTAAATACATCAGCCTCATCAGATCTAGGAGATCTGTTCAATAATGGATGCAGGTGATGTTATTAAATCTAGTGACATCCACTATTTGGCAATTTATAAAATAATGAATCTGTGCACATTGCTTAACTCAATATGTTTGCAATCAGACCCATATTCTATATACATTTCCTAAATCTAACAAATTAACCTCTTAACAACCTAAGATCCGCATTAAAAAGGCGGACGCTCGTAGACCTTTTTGCCTCATCGGGGATCGGGAATAAAGGTACCTTCACACATAACGATATTGTTAACGATATCGTTGCTATTTGTGACGTAGCAACGATATCGTTAATGAAATCGTTATGTGTGACAGCGACCAACGATCAGGCCCCTGCTGGGAGATCGTTGGTCGCTGAATAAAGTCCAGAACTTTATTTAGTCGCTGGACTCCCTGGAGACATCGCTGGATCGGCGTGTGTGACACCGATCCAGCGATGTCTTCACTGGTAACCAGGGTAAACATCGGGTAACTAAGCGCAGGGCCGCGCTTAGTAACCCGATGTTTACCCTGGTTACCATGCTAAAAGTAAAAAAAAACAAACAGTACATACTTACCTACAGCTGTCTGTCCTCCAGCGCTGCGCTCTGCACTCCTCCTGTACTGGCTGTGAGCCGGAAAGCAGAGCGGTGACGTCACCGCTCTGCTTTCCGGCTCCCAGACAGTACAGGAGGAGAGCAGAGAAGCAGAGCGCAGCGCTGGAGGACAGACGGCTGTAGGTAAGTATGTACTGTTTGTTTTTTTTTACTTTTAGCATGGTAACCAGGGTAAACATCGGGTTACTAAGCGCGGCCCTGCGCTTAGTTACCCGATGTTTACCCTGGTTACCGGCATCGTTGGTCGCTGGAGAGCGGTCTGTGTGACAGCTCTCCAGCGACCAAACAGCGACGCTGCAGCGATTCGGATCGTTGTCGGTATCGCTGCAGCGTCGCTAAATGTGAAGGGGCCTGAAGGGTATAGCACCCACAGCCAGCAAATCTGTGGCGTGTCAGCTACCGGGGTAGTTTAGTCCCTGGAGAATATGATCAGGACTGGATTTTCCAGTCCCCGATCATGTGATCGCCGTTATTCAACAATGGTGATCACATAAAAAAAAAAAGTGTGCCCAGTATTAAAATAAATTGCTCTGTCTTCAGACATGCAATACATGTCAGAGGAGAGAGAAATGATGTTCCTAAACCATCCCGCTACCTGTGCCATCACCCTGTCCCGTCTGCTCTGTACCCTGGCCGTGCGCCTCCTCTTCTTGGAAACAAATTGCGGGCACATTGGTAGTGCTCTCACTGAGATTTGCCAGCTGGCACCCAGCAACAGCAGGTATTTTATGATAGACACTAATACAGTGATCAGAAGCCAATAATTAGGATGCCACCCCCCGTGTCATCCCCTTACTCCCCTTATTTTATAATTTTTATCAATTTCATTCATTGTCGTTTGGGTTAGAGTTGGGTTTGGGATTAGGGTTGGGCTTTTAGGGTTATGTTTGGGCATATAGGGTTATGGTTGGGCTTATAGGGTTGGGGTTGGCTTATTGTTAGGGTTGGGCTTAGGGTTGGTCTTAGGGTTATTGCTAGGATTGGTCTTATTGTTAGGGTTGGGCTTAGTGTTCAGGATGGGCTTATTGTTAGGGTTTTGTGTAGGGTTAGGGTTGGGCTTAGAATAAGGATTGGGCTTATTGTTAGGGTAGGGCTTACGGTTAGGGCTCAGGTTAGGGTTGGGGCTGGGCTTAGGGATTGGATTGGGCACATGTTTGGGGTTGGGTTAATAGGATTATAGTTGGGCTTAGAATTAGGGTAGTGATTAAGGTTAGGATTGTGCTTAGGGTTGGGCTTACAGTTGGGGTTAGAGTTTTTTCAAAAGTAAAGAAAAAAATGATGGTCATGTGATGACTTGTGGTGAGCGCAAGTGCTCACTACTCGTGTTTGCATTGGGGTGCTCGGGTATGTACTGAGTATAGTGGGTGCTTGAGTGACATGCTCGAGTCTCCACCCCACATGTTTCATGACTGTTAGGCAGACAAAAAAAAAACATGCGGTGATTATGTGCGATACATGGGCAATCCCCCCATTTTTTATGTCTAACTGCTGCAAAACATGCGGGGCAGGGACTTAAGCATGTCACTTGAGCACCTGCGATATTTGGTGTATACCAGAGCACCTGATGTAAACTCGAAATTCAACCACTTGCGCTCAACATTAATGATGACATATTCAGTACAATTACCTAATGTTAACAAATTCTGGGCAGTACTTTTGGGTACAAAATCCTCATTATACTCGTGGATAAAATCTTTGAGGGGTGTAGCTTCCAAAATGAGGTCAGTTCCGGGGGGTTTCTGCTGTCTAGGCACAGTACGGGCCTTGCAAATGCGACATGGTGCCCGTCATCTCTTTCAGCCAAATTTGTGTTCCAAAATTCAAATATTACTCCTTCTGCTTCAAGCTTTCATGGTTTCTACATTTCTACATTGACTGCGGCCATGGAACGCTCAGCCATCCTATGGGATCTGGAGTGTGCTAGGCTGTCAGTTTTGTGAGTGACAGTCCATTTATCCAAACTTTTCCTGGGGCATGCTGGGTTGTCAAAAGGTTGATTAACAGCCCTGCTGCTCAATCTTGTTTAGTCTGCAGGCATTTCCTCAGGTGCCTCCCGTCCCAAAGCATTTGCAAGGCATTTAACTGGCTAGCTGCTATTAGTCCTTGTCAGTTGTAGATTTGCCATAGTTAGCAATGACCCTGGATTTTGTTGTGACTACTCTTTTCCATTTCCAATTCAACTTTTGATGTAGCCTCCTGGCATTTGACCCTGGACTGTTAGCTGACCATGCTTTTGTATCACTCCTCTGTACTATGAGCATTCTTGGTATTTGACCCTGTACTGTTATATGACCACACTTTTGTATCACTCCTCTGTAATGCAAGCCCTCCTGGTATCTGACCTCGGACATTCTGACTATCCTGTCTCACAGCTTGCCCTTTAGTAGAGACTCAGCGTCACACAAGCCCTACCGTTTGTCCAAACAGAACTTTTTGACTACATGTGGGATATCGCTGGGGGGTTCACTTTTTGGTGTTACCTCTTGCAAAATTGAGAAATTTAGGGCTAAAGCAAAATTTTAGAGGTAAAATTTGCTTTTATTTTCTTCATTCCACTATTTTCGGTGTATGGTTTTTAAAATGGTAATGCTTTTGGGAAGTTTCCAATATATAGGCCCCTCAAATTGCACTCTCCCAATGGGTAATGGCACCTGCAAACATAACAGTAAAATGTCCACCATAATATGGCACTTTTCCCTTCTGAATTTTGCACTGTTCCTCAAAAGTAGTTCCCGATTACACATAGGGTATTGGCGTACTCAGGAGAAATTGCACAAACAAACTGAGATGTCCATTTTTTCCTATTAGCACTTGTAACTAGTGTTGAGCGATACCGTCCGATACTTGAAAGTATCGGTATCGGATAGTATCGGCCGATACCCGAAAAATATCGGATATCGCCGATACCGATATCCGGTACCAATACAAGTCAATGGGACATCAAGTATCGGAAGGTATTCTCATGGTTCCCAGGGTCTGAAGGAGAGGAAACTCTCCTTCAGGCCCTGGGATCCATAGGGATGTGTAAAATAAAGAATTAAAATAAAAAATATTGATATGCTCACCTCTCCGGCGGCCCCTGGACTTCACGCTGCTATCCGGGAGGCTTCTTTGTTTAAAAAGCGCGCCTTTCGGACCGGTGAATGACCATGTGGTTAATGAGCGGTATGTATCACTGAGGTGGGTGGCCCTGTGATGGAAGCCTGGGCTTGTTTTGCTCCGCAGATCTACTGCTGAGGGTATGACGTCGCGGCTTCTGATTGGCCGCGTGCCGCCCATGTGACCGGCCCGCGGCCAATCAGAAGCCGCGACGTCATTCTCATTCACAAAACTGCTAATTCTAGGAATTGAGGACCTGCGAATGACGTCGCGGCCTCTGATTGGTCGCGGGCCGGTCACATGGGCGGCCCCTATTGATTCGATACCGATACCCGATATCACAAAAATATCGGATCTCGGTATCGGAATTCCGATACCGCAAATATCGGCCGATACCCGATACTTGCGGTATCGGAATGCTCAACACTACTTGTAACGATTCTCCACTATCTGTGGACGGGGAGTACTCACTTGGCCGGTCATTGAGGGATATGCTGGGACAGTCAGGGTTAAAACAAAAGTCCATTCGGTTTATTAATCCACAGCATAAACCGAATCTCAGGTACTTGGTAACATGCAGCCATGTGTTAGGAGTCGAGTTCCCGCCCCTGCACAGGGGGAATCTCGATCCGTGTCTGCTGCGGTCTCCCATTCTGCATCAGCTGCAGTGGAGCCTGCTCAGCGGAGACGTCAGTCCCAGCGTCTCGCTCAGTCTGATTCTGTGCAAAGGGTTACTGCTGTCTTTCCAGGCTCTGCCGTTGTAGCCTGTACTGATCAGCGGCGAGCAGACGTCTCTGGGACTAAGTCCTGCTTTTCCCCTTCTGAGTATGCCCAAAGGAAGATCTCTCAGTGGAGGTCTGGGGTCACATGCTCAGGTACTGCAGTAGCTCCTATTGGTCCTCTAGGAAGGTCCTGAAGTTGCTCAGTTACTGTAGCAGTTCTCATTGGTCCTCTAGGAAGGTCCTGAACTTGCTGCAGCTATAAAAGGTTTGCATGGCCGCACGGCCATGTGCTAGTATACACTTGTTTACGTGTGTGTGTTGTGAGTGAAAGTCGCTCTTTAATCATCCCCTCCCTTGTGTTTGAATGCTCGCGTAAGGAGGATGATTGTAATCTAGCGCCCGACTTGTTACCAACACAAGTACACAAACAGCGTCTATTGCTGTGACCACCAGTGCGGCGCTGTGCACTATCACCGCACTTTCCAAACCCAAGTCTGGGTGGTTAGTGGCGTCCGCCAGTGCGGCACCGCATGCACTCTCGTGCTACTTTATTATTTCTGTTACGTGCGGTACTGCGGCCCTGTGACGCAACAGGGTTCGCTTCTTTCACACAGGGTGAAGCTAACCCCTGTGTGTATCCTTATTGTACCGCCATATATTCCATCATTGCTTACCAGCAGGTTCCATCTCTGCATGGTGGACCTGGGGCTGCAAACGCACCTTATTCCTTTTCTCTAATTATTTGGTGCGTTCCATGCACCATCCGGCAACCATTCGGCTCTACAGTACCCACGGATTAGTGTCCGTTAACTGTCTGTGATGACAGCACAGGTTCTTGGATACCTCTTATCCTCAGAGGCATCCTCTCGGGAGGTATACCACAGGCCTCCTCTCTCTGGCTCAGCCTAGCCTTCACTGCCCGTGCACAAGCACACAGACTCCATCTTGGGTGTCCAGACACACCTCCTTGGGTGGGGTATGTAGGTGACTGGACCCACCCATCTCTTCAAGTCACCTGGAAACTTTCCCAATGTATAGTAACCCTCAGCAGTAGATCTGCGGAGCAAAACAAGCCCAGGCTTCCATCACAGGGCCACCCACCTCAGTGATACATACCGCTCATTAACCACATGGCCACTCGCCATACTAAACCCTTATAAAAATTACAAATTTGGGGCTAAAACAACATTTTAGTGGTAAAAATGTAATTATTCTTTCTTTACCACCCAATGGTATAGATTTCTGTGAGGCACTTGTGGTGTCAACATTCTCACTGCACCCGTAGATGAATTCATTCAGAGCTGTGCTTTGTAAAATGATGTAACTTATTGGGGTCTTCTGCTGTTCTGACACCTCAGGGGCTCTGTCAATGTGTCATGGAATTCTCAAACCATTTCAACAAAATTTAAGCCCCAGTATAGTGCCTTTTCCCTTCTGAGTTTTTGACTGTGCCTCAAAAGTAGCTTTCAACCACATATGGTCAATTTTGTTCCATTACCCTTGTAACCCTGGGGCAAAACTAAAATTTGTTGCTGGAAAAATGTATTTTCAATGTTCACACTTCAATGTTATAAACTTCTGTGAAGCACATGTGGGTTCAAGGTGCTCACCACACATCTGGATACATTCCTTGAGGGGTCTAGTTTCCACATTGGGGTCACTTGTGGGGGTTTCCACTGTTTAGGTACATATGGAGCTCTACAAACGTAACATGGTGTCCGCTACTGATTGTAGCAAATTTTACATTAAAAAAGTCAAATGACACTCCTTCCCTTCCAAGCCCTGCCGTGCACCTAAATAGTAGTTTTCCCCCACATACGGGGTATCAGCGTACTCAGCAGAAATTGCACAGCAAGTTGTACAGTCCAATTACTGCTGTTACCCTTGCAAAAATGCAAAATTTGGCTAAAAGAACATTTTTGTGGGAATAATTAAGTTTTTTTATTTTCACAGCTTTATATAATAAACTTCTGTGAAAAACATGGTGGTTCAGGGTGCTCACCACACATTACTTGAGGGGTCTAGTATCCAAACTGGGGTAATTTGTGGAGGGTTTCCACTGCTTAGGCATATCAGGGGCTCTCCAAATGCAACATGGCGTCTGCTATCGAATCCAGCTATTTTTATGTTCAAAAAGTCAAAAAGTGCTCCTTCCCTTCGGAGCCCATCCGTGCACTCAAACAGTAGTTTTCTCCCATGTATGAGGTATCAGCATACACAGGAGAAGTTGCACAACAAATTTTGGTGTTTATTTTCTCCTGTTATCTTTGTGGAACTAAAAAATTTGGGACAAAATAAAATTATTGTGAAAAAAAAGTAAAGCATTGAGCTGTAAGTTGGATTGCTGTTAAAGGGAAAAAAACTCTTTAAATCTTCCTTAGCGAGCGTGAACGAGCTGAGTGTGACTGGAGAGTAAGTGCGAACGGAAGTAAGTGTGTGATTTGTGATTCAGTGACTTTGGATTCAGGGAGTTTGCAAGGGAGGAATTACTGAATTGCTGTTTGTATTTTCTTAATACTTTACATTTCACTTTACTTACATTTCTGTCTGGTGAAATCCCCATTAGTAAATGAGCTCCATTATTGACAATGCTATCCAGTGTACATCTTGCCACATGTATGCAATCCTTGAACAGCCGGTCGAGGGTGCGTACTGCTGTGTGAGATGTGAGCACATTGTGCATTTTGAAGCCAGGTACTGGTTCTAAATGAGCATCTGGCAACACTGAGATCCACAGACAATATGGAAAGGAGTCTTCTGCTCACTGATCAGACGCGCAATGGAATGTGAGGGAGATTGGTAGTAAGGAACAGGCTGCCACGAGAGGTGGTGAGTTATCCTTCAATGGAAGTCTTCAAACAGAGGCTGGACAGACACCTGTCTGGGATGATTTAGTGAATCCTGCTTTGAGCAGGGAGTTGGACCAGATGACCCAGGGGATCCCTTCCAACTCTAACATTCTACTGTATGATTCTATGATTCTATGATAACTGTAGGACAGTGAGGCAGTTAGCTGGGTGACAGAAGGCGAGGTAGAGGAAAAAACAAAAATGTTCCAGCTCCAAGTAAGTAAAATGGAAAAACTTTAATAAGAAAGTTTAAAAACATAATACTCCAATGCTCCATACAGACAACACCATGACACTCAGGTCATGGTGTTGTCTGTATGGAGCATTGGAGTATTATGTTTTTAAATTTTCTTATTAAAGTTTTTCCATTTTACTTACTTGGGGCTGGAACATTTTCGTTTTTTCCATTGACTCGCATCTCATCAGGACCTGGTTGCGTGCTCTGCTGGAAATGGTGAGCTGGCTTTTTTTCCTTTTTTGTAGAGGAAAAAGTGCCAGGGAGGCTAGTCCTGATCTGGAACACCCCAATAAGTTTGCTAAGTTGGCAGCTGAGGGGGGTGTCAGTGCAGGGGTAGCACTGATGCAGCAAGGCATGTCCTCTGAAAGCCGGAGGAGTGACTGCTCCAGTAAGGAAGGAAATAGGAGAGCAGGGCAGGCCAGACAGGTGCTGGAAGTGGGGGACTCAATTATTAGGGGAACAGATAGGGCAATCTGTCACAAAGACAGAGATCATCGAACAGTGTGCTGCCTACCTGGCGCTTGAGTCCAACACATCGATGATTGGATTAACAGATTATAGGGAGGGGCTGGTGAGGATAGAGGTTAGAGGTAGGTGGAAAGTCCTTAAAGATGATTTCAGGGAATTAGGCTGCAAGCTTAAATCAAGGACCTCCAAGGTGGTATTCTCTGAAATACTGCCTGTACCACATGCCATGCCAGAGAGGCAACGGGAGATAAATAAGTGGCTCAGGAATTGGTGGAGGGATTTGGATTTTTGGAGAACTGGGCTGACTTCTCAGTTGGCTACAGGTTCTACGCTAGGGACGGGGTGCACCTCAATGGGGAAGGTGCAGCTGTACTGGGGGAGAAAATGGCTAGAAGGTTGGAGGAGTGTTTAAACTAGGGTTTGGGGGAAGGGTATTCATTTAATAGGAGGGGAAGATAGTGCAGATTGTAACCTTGGCACAAATAAATAAATTGGGGGTGGGGTTAGAACAGCCAATATTTAAAGGAAGAACAGAGGTAAAGAGATACATACAGTGCATTCATACTAATGCCAGAAGCCTTACCAACAAAATGGAGGAATTAGAATTAATTTTGTTGGAACATAACTATGACATGGTGGGGATATCTGAGACATGGCTGGATGTGAGCCATGACTGGGCTGTTAATTTACAGGGCTATAGTCTGTTCAGAAATGACTGTACAAATAAGGGAGTAGGGTGGGGTGTGTTTGTATGTAAAATCATCCTTAACCCCTTCATGACCTTGGGATTTTTCGTTTTTCCGTGTTCGTTTTTCACTCCCCTCCTTCCCAGAGCCATAACTTTTTTATTTTTCCGTCAATTTGGCCATGTGAGGGCTTATTTTTTTGCGGGACGAGATGTACTTTTGAACGACATCATTGGTTTTAGCATGTCGTGTACTAGAAAACGGGAAAAAAATTCCAAGTGCGGTGAAATTGCAAAAAAAGTGCAATCCCACACTTGTTTTTTGTTTGGCTTTTTTGCTAGGTTCACTAAATGCTAAAACTGACCTGCCATTATGATTCTCCAGGTCAGTACGAGTTCACAGACACCTAACATGACTAGGTTATTTTTTATCTAAGTGGTGAAAAAAAATTCCAAACTTTGCTAAAAAAAAAAAAAAAAAAAAAAATTGTGCCATTTTCCGATACTCGTAGCGTCTCCATTTTTCGTGATCTGGGGTCAGTTGAGGGCTTATTTTTTGTGTGCCGAGATGATGTTTTTAATGATAGCATTTTGGTGCAGATACGTTCTTTTGATCGCCCGTTATTGCATTTTAATGCAATGTCGCCGCGACCTAAAAAACGTAATTCTGGCGTTTCAAATTTTTTTCTCGCTACGCCGTTTAGCGATCAGGTTAATGCTTTTTTTTAATTGATAGATCGGGCGATTCTGAGTGCGGCGATACCAAACATGTGTAGGTTTGATTTTCTTTTTATTGATTTATTTTGATTGGGGCGAAAGGGGGGTGATTTAAACTTTTATATTTTTTTTTTTATTTTTTTCAAATTTTTTTTAAATTTTTTTTTTTACTTTTGCCATGCTTCAATAGCCTCCATGGGAGGCTAGAAGCAGGCACAACTCGATCGCCTCTGCTACATAGCAGCGATCTGCTGATCGCTGCTATGTAGCAGAAATGGAGGTGTGCTGTGAGCGCCGACCACAGGGTGGCGCTCACAGCCACCGGTGATCAGTAACCATAGAGGTCTCTAGGACCTCTATGGTTACCATCCTGACGCATCGCCGACCCCGATCATGTGACGGGGTCGGCGATGACGTCATTTCTGGCCGCCCGGCCGGAAGCGGTAGTTAAATGCCGCTGTCTGCGTTTGACAGCGGCATTTAACTAGTTAATAGGTGCGGGCAGATCGCGATTCTGCCTGCGCCTATTACGGGCACATGTCAGCTGTTCAAAACAGCTGACATGTCCCGTCTTTGATGCGGGCTCACTGCGGAGCCCTGCATCAAAGCAGGGGATCTGACCTCGGACGTACTATCCCGTCCGAGGTCAGAAAGGGGTTAAAACTCATCCGGCGTGATAATATAGGTGAGTCTAATGAAAATGTAGAGTCCCTGTGGGTGGAGACAAGCGGAGGGGGAAAAAATAATAAACTATTGATTTAATAGGAATTAAGTACAGTAATTGATAAACATTATTTTTTAGTTTTAAACATTCAATAATAACAGGGTCTGTACCACAGGACTGGCGTGTAGCAAATGTGGTGCCAATATTCAAAAAGGAGACAAAAACTGAACTCGGAAATTATAGGCCAGTAAGCTTAACCTCAATTGTGGGTAAAATCCTGGAGGGCATTCTAAGAGATGCTATACTGGAGTATCTGAAGAGGAATAACCTCATGACCCAGTATCAACATGGGTTTACTAGGGACCATTCATGTCAGACTAATCTGATAAGCTTCCATGAAGAGGTAAGTTCCGGACTGGACCAATGAAACGTAGTGGAAGTAGTGTATATGGACTTTTCAAAAGCTTTTGATACGATGCCACACTAAAGGTTAATACATAAAATGAGAATAATGGGGATAGGGGAAAATATGTGTAAGTGGGTTAAGAGCTGGCTCAGGGATAGGAAACAAAGGGTGGTAATTAATGGAGCACACTCGGACTGGGTCATGGTTAGCAGTGGGGTACCACAGTGGTCAGTGTTGGGCATACAGAGTAGAATTTCAATTTTTGCAGATGACACTAAACTCTGCAGAGTAATCAATACAGAGAAGGATAATTTAATATTACAGGAAGATTTATGTAAACTAGAAGCTTGGGCTGATAACTGGCAATTGAGCTTTAATGGGCATAAATGTAAGATCATGCACTTGGGCAGAAGAAATAAGATGTATAATTATGTGCTTAATTACAAAACACTGGGCAAAACTATCACTGAAAAAGACCTGGGTGTATGGGTGGACGACAAACTTACATTTAGTGACCAGTGTCAGGCAGCTGCTGAAAAGGAAAATAAAATAATGGAAGAGGCATAGATGCTCATGAGGAGAACACAATTTTACCTTTATCCAAGTCCCTAGTGCGACCACACTTAGAATGCTGTGTACAGTTCTGGTCTCCGATGTATAAGAAAGACATAGCTGAACTAGAGCGGGTGCAGAGAAGAGCGACCAAGGTTATTAGAGGACTGGGGGGGGGTCTGCAATATCAAGACAGGTTATAGTGCAGCGCCCCAGAGTCCTGGTCATTGCAGTATTGTCGCTCTGCCACTAAGGGGAGTGATGTTATGTCTGATTGCACTAAAGGAGTTCACCTGACCAGGTATCAGTCACACGTTACACTTCACACTCCGGCCACCAGGGGGAGCAAAAGGCAGTATGTATTAGGCCACTCCTCACACTCTGGTAAAACTGGGGGTTGGACAGGAAGTTAGTGAGAAAGCAGCCTGGGAGAGCTCCAGGGAGGACCTGTCAGGGGTGGGTTCCTGGCAGGTACCTAGCAGAAAGGACAGATCATTACGGAGCCGCGCCTGCACTACCTTGCGGCGGTATCCTAAGGAAGGACACGAAGCGAAGTATATTGTGGAGAAGTGAGAAACGAGATCACAGCACAAAGGAGATAGAACCAGTAGGAGTCATGCCCCGAGAACGGCAACATCCTACTGAGGCACTTAGCCGGTGGCCGGAATGCCGAGGAAGTAACAGACTTCAAGCATTACTTCAAACAGCAACAGAACAGTTGATTATTATAGGCTGGCTGTCTACCTTAAATCACCTAAGCAGACATAGAAGGCAATTGTGGGAGAGGGGCGTCTCTAGGGTCGCAGAATAACTCCAGGCCTACCCGTCATACGGGTGCGTCCTAGCCAGATAAACTGGGGGATGGAGAGAGAGAACGAACGAATACGAAAGTTGTGAGGACTACCCCGTGGTGCTCAGCAGGGAAGGACAACAACACACAGGCGCTAGTTGCTAGGCACTGATTTCAACCTGCAAAGGGAACTCTGGATGTGCCTTCGGACCGGCCGGTCTCAGCCACCCCTGTTAGCAGTGCTCCGGATTGCGGATCCCGAAGTCTTCAGTAAAAAGGTAAAAAGACTGTAACCCTGCGTCCTCGTTATTCCTCGTGCTCTGCACCACACACCATCACCTTTGATTGGACGCTCCTTAGCAGGGTCACGGACCGAGTCTAGCCACCGTGACAACCCCGGACCCAGTACCCCGCGGCCCTGCCTCTGGGGGCACTCCAACTACACTTTTGGTTATTTAGTTTGGAAAAACAAAAGCTTATGAGTGATCTTATTACAATGTATAAATACATGAGGAGACAGTACAAAGACCTTTCTAATGATCTTTTTACTTGTAGACCTGAGACGGGGACAAGGGGGCATCCTATACGTCTGGAGGAAAGAACACCATCCCCACTGTCAAGCAGGGAGGTGGAAACATTATGTTTCGGGGGTATTTATCTGCTAAGGGCACAGGATTACTTCACCACATCAGTGGGAGAATGGAAGGAGCCATGTACCATAAAATCCTGAATGACAACCTCCTTTCCTCACCAGAACATTAAAAATGGGTTGTGGCTGGGTCTTCCAGCAAGACAATGACCCAAATCTTTCAGCCAAGTCAATAAAGGGGTGGCTCAAAAAGAACCACATTAAGGTCACGGAGTGGCCTAGCCAGTCTCCAGACCTTAATCCCATAGAAAACTTCAGGAGGGAGTTGTTGAGCTTCGAGTTGCCAAGCGAAAGTCTCAAAATCTTAATGATTTAGAGATTATCTGCAAAGAGGAGTGGACCAAAATTCCTCCTGACATGTTCACAAACCTCATCCTCAACTTCAAGAAAGTCTGACTGCTGTGCTTGCCAACAAGGGTTTTGCCACCAAGTATTAAGTCTTGTTTGCTAGAAGGACCAAATATTTATTGCAAATTGCAAATAAATGTATATAATTAATACAATGTGATTTTTTTTTTTTTTGGATTCTAGTTTTGATATTCTATCTCTCAATGTTAAAATTAAGCAGCCCTTAAAATTATAGACTGTTCATGTCTTTGTCAGTGGGCAAACTTAAGCTGGGTTCACACTGCATTCTGGCAGTCCGTTAGACGGACTACGTTACACTGCGGTGTAACGTAGTCCATTAAGGCCGCCGTTAATTCCTATGTCGGACACATCGCTAACGCACGCCCTCAATGGGCGTGCGCTAGGGACGTGCTGTCATTTAGCGACGGACCCTGAGACGCGGGCTGCAGCGTTTCCGGATCCGTCACTGCTAGCGCAGATAGAGCTAATAGATGCTCTATCTGCGCTAGCGCGATGGAGAATGTCGGCACTTGTGTCAGCAGCCCGTTCACGTATGCGTTGAACGGGCTGCTGTTTAACGCAATGTGAACCCAGCCTTACAAAATCAGCACGGGATCAAATACTTATTTCCCTCACTGTATAAAATATTTATGGACAAGCCCAGATCTGTATATCAGCTATAGACACATTGTGTTAGGAAATTTTTAAAGAAGATAATTTGCAAAATTGCTTAGGCTACTTTCACACTAGCGTCGGACTCGGCCCGTCGCAGTGCGTCGGGCTGAGGTTCCGACACTAGCAGTGAAACGGAGACACAGCGGAGGCAGCGGATGCATTTTTCGGGCGCATCCGCTGCCCCATTGTAAGGTGCGGGGAGGTGGGGGCGGCGTTCCGGCCGCGCATGCGCGGTCAGAAAAAACGGTCCGTCGGCAGCAAAAAACTTTACATGTAACGTTTTTTGCTCCCGGCGGTCCACCACAACACGGCGCAACCGTCGCACGACGGTTGCAACGTGTGTCAATGCTTTGCTAATGTTAATCTATGGGGCAAAAACGCCTCCTGCAAACAACTTTGCAGGATGCGTTTTTTCCCCTAAACGACGCATTGCGACGTATTGAAAAAAAACGCCAGTGTGAAAGTAGCCTTATTGAGACCTTGACAGCTGATTCATACTACCAAACCACAGGTGGCAGGCATCAGAGAGACTGGCTCACTTTTCTTAACTTAATCTGAACTTAATTAATTTGCAAATGATATAAGTTTAGCTCTAAAATAGTGGTATGTTAACATTTTCTCGTCTCTCTTATCTATTACATTTTTTTTACTAGTTTCAGTTATTTAAAGTCGTTTTCATTTTTAGTTACAGGTTCACAGGTTTCATTTATTATTATTGCTCCTCCACCTCCTTGTTGACTATTTTTTTTAATTACCCCCAAAAAAGCCTAGACATTACACAGAATAACTGGGCTACCTATAAATTTCCTAGGTACAGTTTATGGGGTCTTAAAAAAAATAACATGTTTGTTGTAAAAACAAATCTACGCATTCAATACAATGCCTTCATTTCACATCATTCTTGTGACACAAACACATCACATCCGAAGCTGCTCTCGCCCACACAGTCTTGGCAAATAAGGGGTGGAAAAAACTATGCTACGAGCAATTTAATTTGCTGCAACTGGCTATGTCTTCATGTTCTGTTCCCATGGGAACAGCTTCTTGAAAGTGGAGTTTTGCCATATACTTCGCCTTCCATGGCCAGAGCTGGCGCTCCTCTACCAAAAGCGGCTTATTTCTTACCTCTCAAAGTTGTTCAGCTCTGCAATTACATCCCGAAATGACACGGTGGGAAACTGCGCCTTTATGTTTGCTCAGTGGAAACGTGTTTGCTGCTGTTTAGGATGGGAAAACACAGGTTCCCAGACCAAGTGTCAGCTGCATGAAGGGTGATTGGTGTCTGATGGAAACTATCTCCCTTAGCTCATTAATTCTTCTCTGACTTGATTTTTTTTCTACAGAAACCGCTTCATTAAAAGTCCTGTTTATTTGGGTGTTTCGTCTGGTAATACAGGGAGCCCCTGATTAGACAGATCATTTGCTCACAGGAGCAAATAATAGCAGTCCAATGACTAACCAGATTATTCACTGTTTTTGGTATACAGGGTGGGCCATTCATATGGATACGCCTGGGCGGGCCATGTATATGGATACACCTTAATAAAATGGGAATGGTTGGTGATATCAACTTCCTGTTTGTGGCACATTAGTTTTCCTTCCTCCCATATACTAATGTGCCACAAACAGGAAGTTGATATCACCAACCATTCCCATTTTATTAAGGTGTATCCATATACATGGCCCACCCTGTAGATTATA